>NC_084827.1:84371884-84678200 GCF_033115175.1 Lepus europaeus | reverse complement strand
TTCAAGCTACGAATTAACACCTCCTAATTTAAATAAGGTGCTACATATCATGAAGAGCTAAAATGCTTTTCTTAAAATGGCCCGTCTGATTTTAAGCAATCTGTGTTTATCATTTAATATTTTGTTATTGAATACTGTTCTCCGTAAAACTCCTTCTACTTTAATTTCAAGCAGAGGAGACCTCATTAAACGGGTGCCTTCCGTTTAGAGGATTGTTAAGCCATTTGAACCATATTTTGTTTGCTAGCTACACCAGCAGTACTGAAATACTAGTGTGTGTATGACTGTGCTTGCAGGCAGCCATACTTTGACTCTTAAAGTTCTGAGGTAGCCTATCAAGCAATGTGCTTCTTTGCTTTCAATGAGACACTTGTTTGCACAAATGCCGCCACTATCATTGTGTCACAGATGTCTACATGTTCAGTCTGACGGAGGTGGATGCAGTCCTTGGAGGGAGGAGCTGCCGTTTCCAAACTGCCTCTCGTACATAGCCTCAGAGCTCACCAGTTTCCTAGGAAGGTGTGAAGACACTTGGAAATGATATGAATTTCTGAATTTAATCTACAAATGTGGGATAATTGTCATTCTTGCTCGGAATCTGTTCATCAGGAAAGAGTTTAGAGGGCCATTTCTGTTTTAGAGAGGCTAGTGCAAACAAGAGGATCTGGTTTAAGAAAATAATACCCAAACAGATGAAATCACACCATGGAGAACATCATTTTAGAGGATTAACTGCCTGCCCCATCATTACAACTTTGGGATACCAACTTCCATGATAATTCGGTTATTGATGTGCTTGAACTGAAAACAATTACTGGCAGTCTGAAGAAATATTTAGTAATAAAAATCAATTACTAAGACAGTCTAAGTTATATTTCCTTGATTTCACAATCAATCAACAACTACATGGAAATGATGGAATCAAGCTACAACCAATAAACAATTTTAAATCTAAGTTATATTTCCTTGATTTCCCAATCAACAAATACATGGAAATGATGGAATCAAGCTACAACCAATAAACAATTTTAGTAATCCTAGAAAGGCAGGAAGCTTTCACTTGTATTCAGGTTGAAGATCCACAGACAGTACCGTTGGTATTAATCCTATGTGATATAACTTCAACTCATGTGCTTCACTTTTATAACAAATGAAAAACAGTTTAGAGATTCTCAAAATGTAGAAAAATCTTTAGCAAAGAAAATATACTTTTATGGTATAGATTTAGCTTAAATATAGGGTGAGAGAGCAGTAAGATGTTGATCTATTGACAAGTGCGGTATCAGTATTGCCCTTTCCCAGCTTACTAAAATAGAAAAAAAAAAAAAAAAACCTTCTGTAGCTCAAGTTTCTCTTAAATGTCTAGACTCATCCTGGCCTCATGTTCCTTCAAATATTTAAAAAATGTATTTGCACATGCATTCTTTTTATGAAAAAGAATGTTTCTTTCAGTTTTTAGAAAGTTTTGCTATAATTCAATGGTATGTCATTTCAATAGTATAGGAATCAGAGTATCTATTAAAGATTTGAAATAATGGTTTTGATGACAAAAATGATGTAACAGAATTTTCAAATTTTTTAACAGAGAATTATTTCTCTTTTTTTATATATTCCATAAGTAGATTCAAAAAATGTCAAGGAATTTAGAATTTCCAACGTGACTTGGATTATTTATGTATAAGTAATCTGCCTCTGCCTTTCGTGCAGAACAATCCATGAAACAATTCAGAGTGAGTCTGGTTGAACATCAGAACTAAGCTAGGAAATATTTTCTTTCACGACTCCTTACAACCTTTTATGTTAATTTGTATTTTGAGTCTCCAAATGGGTAATAGTATATGCGAATTCTCTCAAGCTTATTTAACTATGGATAATTTTTCTCTTTTTTTAAAAAGATTTACTTATTTATTTGAAAGACAGAGTTACAGAGAGGCAGTGCCAGGGAGAAAGAGGTCTTCCATCCACTGGTTCACTCCCCAAATGGCTACAATGGCTGGAGCTGGGCTGACCTGAAACCAGGATCCAGGAGTTTCTATTGGGTCTCCCATGTGAATGCAATGGCCAAAGTACTTGGGCCATCATCTACTGCTTTCCTAGGCCATAGTAGACAGCTGGATCAGAAATGGAGCATCTGGGACTCAATCTGGCACGCATATGGGATGCTGGCAGCAGAGGCTGGGACTCTAACCTGCTATGTCACAGCACCAGCCTCTAAGGATAATTTTTCCATGGAACATTATGAAGACCATGAGTCCTATTAAAAACACTACTTAAAAAATTACTATTTAAGACTGAAATTTAACCTCAAGTATTTAGTATGTAGAAGATGAACATTTTAAAAATCACTATTGTATTCCAATGATGCTAGAAGATAAGATCAGGCAAATTTGAAGTCTATTAAATGAATCTTAAAAATCTAATTTTCTAGAGAAGGGCATTTAGCCTGCAGTTAGAGTGTTGGCTAGGATGCGTACATCCCACATCAGAGAATCTGGGTAAGATAGCAATTCTAGCTCCTGATTCCAGCTTTCTGCTTCCGCAGGCCCTTAGAGGCAGCAGGTGATGGCTCATGCAATTGAGTTCCTGCTTCTCCCAGCCCAGCTCCAGTCATTATGAGCATTTGGAATAGAGAACCAGCAGATGGAAGCTCTCTATTTTTTCCTTTTCCCTCTCCCTCTCTCCCCCTCTGTGTGTGTATGTGTGTGTGTGTGCTGTGTGTGTGTATGTGTCTGTCCTGTTCAAATATATATGAGTGTGTATATATATTTTTCTAATAGATTTAATGTATTTAGATGACAGTAGTACATAAAGAAAGCTTTGTCTAAAGGTCTCCTAAATTATATATATATTTTTTGAAAATATACTACAAAATTCTGAAAAATCACTAAAAATGTTAGAATATTCTATGCCAGAGGCAATGGAGTAAAAATTCCATTTATAATGCTAAAAAAACCTGTGGAGACACACAGAGCAGGGTAAAGCTTTGTCTTAATTCTTGATGAAAGATGTTGGTTTCTAACAATTTAGTCCAAAGTAATGATTTCTAGGAAACCCATATCTTGTAAATAAATACATGCTATAAATAGGAAGCTGGTCTTGAAAACACTACCCTGATGTTCAAGTATTTGGCTATATTTTAGACTAAAATATTATAATGAGACTTTATGTTCTTTCCAGTAATAAATACCATTCTCTGTTATCAAAGAGAGAAATATCATATGCCGAATTCCATGCCATATTACAGAAATGCTCAAGGGTACCGGGGCAGTTTCTTTTCTAAATGCCAATTAACAATTAGTTCGATCTTATTGATGCAGACACAAGACTGAAAAATGGGAAATCTGACATTGTTCCTCCCACCACAAGTCTGCTTAATTGCAACCTAATGTAATTACAGATGCCCAAATTTGGGCCACTATCATTAGTCATCACATATCCCTCTAGGTCAAAAGCCATTCCTTGTAGAAGAAACGGGCCTAAGAAACTGGTGACTCTCACCACCTAGGGTAAGTTGTGTTCATCACGGCAATGTATTTTGTCCACATAAGCACTTGGCTTAATGAAGGCAGAATTTGGTAAATGCTATTGACTACAGAAACTCAGTAGTCTCACTCTCTCCCTCCTTGTTTCATCCTTTTCTTTCTTTCCAGATGGCAATCAGCTTTGAGGGGCCTGGTTATGTGCTGGACAAGTCCCCAATGGTATGAAAGTACTCAATAAAGGGAGATACCTTATCAGAAACATTCAACACAATTATCCTTTAAAATACTTTTTATTAAAGTTTTTTTTTTATTAAAACTGCTCATGGCCAGTTTTAAGTTGAAGGATCAACCCAAAATTTTAAGACTAGACCAACAATCACTACACATTCTGAACACCAGTTATGATTTCATATAAATGCTCATTCTTTTTTCAAGGTTTCCATGGTTGAAAGCACCCTCTGTGTACTTCACCTACTCTTTAACTGTTACCCTTCACAGCTGTGGGATCTCTCCTGGTCCTGACGGCTCCAAATTTACTCTCACCGAGACCCATAGACCTTCTGTTCGATAATGAGCCCAGAGTTTCAAATGACTTTACATATATGTTACAATGTAATGGATATTTTAATGAACGCTAGTAAGACATACAAAAAGAGCTGAGACAGTTGACTAAATGTTTTATGATTTTTATTTGTTTTTGAGGGTGATATTACCACAGAATACATAATTCTATCAATTGGAAAAATAAAGGATAAAGTTAAATAATGAATGAAGGAACATCTCTGAGGTGACTCTAACATCTGTGATATAAAACCAGTTCTGGCCCAGTTTTGAAGGTACTAGCCTCATCTTTAGAGAGCCGACATTATTCTTAAGTCCAATAGAGTATGGAGTTCTCCCAGAAATTCCCTAATCTTTGCAGATGTTGAAACTCAGGCAAGTGATAAAAGTCCCTGGTTCTTCCTCTTCCAGTGAGACTCCATACAAGAGGCACAAGACACCACATCGCTGAATCAAAGATTTTATCTTAAAAATGCTGAAAGTTAAATGAATTCTAAATATGAACAGATTTATTTAAAGTGATATTCACCCAGGATGGATGCTAAGATCATCAACAAATCTGCATTAGTTGTGGTAGTAAGATACATGTTCATATACTTCTTTCCCATTTGTAGGCCACAAAAAATTAAGAAATTGATAATTAAAAGCTAACGAAACTAATGACAAGATTATCATTGCCATCATCTCAAATATTTGCTCTAAAATGGCTGTTATATTTTCATGTAACTATATTCATTATACTAAGTTTAATACAATTGTGCTTACTACTATTAGATTTAAATTGGAATAGTAGACATATACAATTCTTCCAAGATTCTTAAAATAATTTTCAAAAAATATTTGTTTCTTTATCTGAGGTATGAAGTGATATAGAGAAAGATGTCCCATTCACTGCTTCACTGCCAACTGGCTGCCATGGTAAGGCTGGGCTAACTGAAGCTGGCCACCAGAAACTCAATCTAAATCGCCCACATGGGTGGCAGGAATCCAACTATTTGAGCTGTCACCATTACCAACCAGGGTCTGCATTAAGAGGAAGCTGGAATAAGAAGCTGGGGGCACAATCTTATGGGAGGAGGTATGCGACGGCTAGGCCAAATATACACCATCTTCTACAGGTCTTAACATTTTATCATCCATATGCATATGCTTCCAAGAAGCTAGACAGAAAGATAAGCATAAATATACAACAGCAGAGAAACTGAGAAGTAGAAAGGTAACGCATTTGCTTAACGATATGCAGTAATTTGCTTAGTGTAGGCTAAAATTCACATTGCCTGATTCCAGATGTATTTATTGTCTTGAACTCTGGAGTCTGTTATGGGACACAGGAGAAACAACAACCCTCCATGTAGAATAATCATGTCAGCATATCAATAGAAGTTAAATTTATTATGAATTAAAAAGTTAACATAAAAATCTATTCTGCTAAATGAATCTTTTACTTAAAATAGTAGCATGCACTAATTGGCCTTACCACAGATAGTTGAATATTCAAAGTGACCCTCACCCAATTTCAACATAAGAAACTGAAACATTTTAGAAAATTACAAGCTAGATTACTGCATCATTTTCCATCTTTAAGAATGAAGAGAAATTAAAATATGCCATGAACATGCATTCATCCTAAAGAACTGGTCAGAATTACAGCTACTGAAGAAAAGACAGGAAATGAAGACTTCTTGGAGTGAGTGGTGGGCTCCCATGCCTCTTAAATAGACTTTGATGAATTGATCATGCTTCAACAATAGTTGATGCTTTCAGCAGTTCCTTTTATCCTTTCCCTCAAATTGATCTAAATTTCTAATTTCAGAATGAGCATTTTTATTGGCTAGCTTTCCTAAGTGTTGACTGGGTGAACAAATCGAAAGGCAATCCTCGGAGTTCTTCTGAACAACTTCCAGCAGTGTCAAACAATCAAAGTACAATGCAATGGTTATATCTCACCACCTTCCACCCTCTATACACACACACACACACACACACAACTTTAAATGCTACCCTATGAAAGACATGCTGGAAAGTCTGAATCACTTGATAGGTCTTCACAATCCTTAGATATTTTATATTTGTATTGTTCAGGATATGTTGGAAGTTCTTTCTTTCTTTCCAGTAGCCAACCTTCTCTTTCAGGCAAAGATCTTTACAGTTTTGCTACCTGAAGCCACAGTTAAGGAAAAATTAGCCTGTGAGTATTCCAGCTCAAGAAGTCATGTATTTTTAAAAATCTACTCCCTGTAATATAATAGTCAGGAAGCAATTCATGTGGAACAAAATGCCCTCTGACTTGATTTACTTTTCCCATTTCCTTATTTGGAAGACTGTGGTAAATCTCTCTATAAAAAGAGCCAACCTCAAGTTTCCAGCATCATCCAGAAGATTCGAATTGAAATGAAAGGTAATGGAGGCATGGTAAAAAGGATCGTCGTTTAAATTCTTTTATGATTATGTAAAATCACAGATATTTATTAGTTATAAGTTTAAATAAAAGAAATTACACATGTAAACATACACCTTCAGTACACTGCCCACACC
Source organism: Lepus europaeus (assembly GCF_033115175.1). Lineage (NCBI taxonomy): Eukaryota > Metazoa > Chordata > Mammalia > Lagomorpha > Leporidae > Lepus > Lepus europaeus. The sequence goes on along the minus strand of NC_084827.1, from coordinate 84,671,622 downwards.
TACAGACCCTGAAATAAACACATGGATATTTTTATCATTTTTAGCAACTTGAATGATTTCATAAACATTAACTGAGATGAGAAGGATACTTCAAGAATCACTAATTATGGTTGAAAAGCACCCACATACCATTCTTTTTTCTTCATTAAAAATTTGAAATCATGATTTTGCTGATCTAGAACATAAACAAAGGCACTTTTCAGTAGCAAAAATTCCTGAGTTAAAATGTCATAAAAAATGATCAAGGCACTTTCAGAAATAATGGGACTATCCTAGCAGAATAGTATTTCAGAGAAATAGTACACATTTGATGACTGTCAGAATTTACATGACTTACTCTGCATGAATTAACTATGAGGCATAAAATTCAACTTTGGCTTTAACACACATACTCATATACACAGTAATCATCACGTGACATTTTTAGGCACTGCAACCACTACATCAAGGTAATGCCTAATTTGCCAAAACAAGGATGAAAAAGACAAGTGTGACATATGACCTCAGTGTTCCAATACATCATGTGGGGGAAACATGGTAGTGTCAGAGAAAGAGCTGGACCAAAAATGGATGCATATCCAACAGTTTGTTTAGGATGAGCTCCTTGAAATGGATCCCTATCAACCTGGTGTCCAGGACTGACACTCTGATATACAAGGGTCACACAGGAAAACTCATGGATGGCAGAATTTCCTGAAATCATTGTTAGAAAAAATCAAATTCTAATATTTAACATCTGTCCCATGATTTTTACCATTTATCTTCTGATCAAAATTTCAAATGATGCCAACAACAACAAAAAAAATGATGAAGTCAAAAGGACTTGGTGGGGGTATCTTTGTTTCTCTCCCAAAGCCTAAAAGTTATACTCAACTGCAGCACAAAGAGTAAAGAGGTTGTTATTCATATTAACTACATTTACATTCCTAACGCAACATCCAGAGAGCTAATAGTGGGGTTATTAACATAACAAACGTAAATGTTCTATATAAATAATACTGTTTCAGGCCAGCAACCGCTCATCTGACAGCATTTAGGCACAGGCTCAACATCTGTTTATGAACACTTTGCCTAATGATATCATCAGATATCATTAAGTGCGGCAGAATACAGCATAGAGGCAGGTGCAGCTGCCTTCACAACCCATCACAGAGAAAGAAAAGAGCTGCATTCCCCATCCGAAAACCCATCATTAGGACAATTTTCTTCGACAAACCAGCCCTGTGATTTCAATCTGTATATCACCTGTAATTGTAGTTTTTAGCAAGAAGCTGATTCTATACATTTAGCGACGAATCACGTTGATGGCCTGAATACTGGAAACACATTTGTGGTACCAGCTGCGGCAGCTTTTTTTAGAGCCTGTGTTAACAAAATACTGCTAACAAGGCAATGCTTGGAGTGCAGCTTTGTTTCTCTTTCTTGTTCATAGTGTTTAGATGTGCATAATTATGGAAATTAGCAATTGATTGCTTCTCAATAATAATTGATTACTGGTCACTGAACTCTTCTGTAGCACTTTACAGAAGGTGAGGACATGAGATAAGTGAATTCTTACCAGTTCCAACCATATAGAAAGAAAAGAGACCAAAAAGAACTCTCGAATCGTACATCAGTTTCCATGATAAACAGACCAAAGGGATAATAGAATATCCCAGAATCTAGTTTGCCCTGAAGCAAATTGTACAGATCATAGCAAGCCTGCAGAACTCTCCCTATGGACCATGTAAGAAACATACATCATTTTTATATATGTCAGTTGGTCTTTGATTTGAAAATATTTCTACCCATTTAATTTATCTGTTTCAGTCAGTTTTCTTAAATTGTACAATTTAAGGGTTATATCAAAAAATGAATACCAATTCTCAACATCTCTCAGATGGAAACAAACTGACAAAATAATGTGAAGTCTCTGTTTTGCAAAGAGGTACAAATTCAGAAGCCTATCTCCTCAGACAGATAGCGAACACTTCAAAATGACTCTCCTCTTTTTGATCTGCTGCATATCCATCAACATTTTGGTCTGTGCCGACTGACTCGTTTCAGTATAACATCATGTAGGGAATGTTACTTGATGCCGCAGCTAACATTTAAAGGAAAATGCCCTTATTTTTGGCTTAATCACTACTGTCAATTTGGACATAAACATATTCAATTCAGATTTATTGCAGTGCATGGAAGCCTCACAGACAATAAAGAATCCATGGTGTTTGTTAAATGAGAAACACCATGACTCATGGTGTTTCAAAGATGGGAAGACCAGTAGGGAGAAGTTTAACTCTTTATGTTAGACTAATGATCCTCCAAGTGTTAAACTGTGCCCTCCCTGCCGTATTTGTGTGTGTGTGTGTATGTGTATTAATTTGTATACAACTTGGCTGTACTATGGCAGTCAGCCTTATAGCTCGATTCATAAAAAATTCAGCTTGGTTAAAGTTAGCATGCTTAATTTCAATAGTGTTTTTATCCCAAAATGGGTAGCAGATTGTACAATCATGACTCAAAAAAATATGCACAAGTTATAAGAATTAGGCAACAGTTTGAGAATAAAACTGAATTCCTCTCTGTCCACAGAAGGATTTCTCAGATAATGAACAGGTGCAATTTCCAGAGATCTCTGTTCAATGAGTTAGCAAAAGCCACTGTTTGTTGCTTTCCCAGCAGCAACATAAGATAATATGGTGATAATATGTCAATAAAACTGCTATCAGAATCTAAAAAGACACATCACATACATGTAAAATTCTACTCTCAAGTATACTTCTCAAATACAAATTCATATTCCTACACCTCAAACTCTTTCTTAACATTTATGCATTGAATAACATAATTATGAATTTTTTGTACTACTTTATACCCAAAACCTGGAAAAAAAAATTAGGCAATGTGTGTGAGTCCATGTGCTTACGCCATTATGTTAGTGCCAAAAGCGTTAAAAAAATACAGACAGATTCCCTGTAATATATCTCTGGGTTTATTATCTGCATGACATTTTAATGTGTGTTATTAAAATTATATTTTAGGGGTTGGGGTGGGGTTCAGGTGGAAGAGTACTTTGGAATATTGAAAGAAGTTGCACATAAAAAATGATTTTGGTAACCTAGTGATGTCCTTGACACACTTTGGCACCACTGAGTGTATCTGCTTAAAGAGACATATGGCTGGAATGGCAGAAGTCAGAATTTGAAGGGTATTAGTAAAACCATGTGGGGGAAGCTTGAAATGATACTGGCTTAGGCTTATTGTAGCTCTTCTCATGATCAAAACCCGTAAAATAATTTCAACTAGTGAAGTTATAATTTCCATGATTGTGGTAGTTTTAAATCACATTAATAGAAAATGAGATTGGAAATAAATCTACTTGTTCATAAAAATAAGTAACTGTAGAATGCTCACAGTGCAAGGTAAAAACAAAATAGGTAAACGATCAGCTCCAAGTGCCGAGCTGCTGATGTGATTTGTTGTGGTTGTTGAATCCCATCTTGTTGCAGTAAGAGAGGCCTCCTGAGAAGGTGGGAGATCGACTCATCTGATCTCAGCAAGGCTTTCTGACCACTTACTAGCTGTGCTGCGTGCTCCTGCAGCCGTCCTCATTAGTTATATTTTCAGCAAAGCCTTTCTGAGCACTTGATATGTCTTATGGTTTACTTGACTATTGTCTTTCTCCCTACTGAAGTGGTTGCTCCTTCCCAGAATGGGTCTTTCTGATCTTCACTCCCATCTGCCTGACACCTATGGGAAATGCACATTAAAAAAAGTATGGAATGAAGTAAGTCTGACCATGTCCTTCATGAGCCGTGGTCTGCATGGTGTTCTCTTCTTTTCCTCAGGGGGTCAGAATGGACTGACCTAAGACAAACTTGTAAAAACTGTGTCAAAATTTCCATTAAATATCTTATGAATGCCTAGTGAAACCATTTACCTGGTGTTATTGCTGGCTTATTCATCTGGACAGAGAGGGATTTTATTTAATGAAAGAAAATTAGCTTCCTTAATATTTATCCTACTATACTGCTACCTCAACTTTTCCTTGAATAAATAATTTCATCACTGAGGACTTAGCTCAAAACAATTTCTTACTTTAGGCTAATCCATACAACCTAAAAAACGTGTTGACATTTATATGCAAATAGCAGTTGTGAGGTGACCTATTCTTAAGTTTTATTCTTGATAAATATGTTAAATATATTAGTCTTTGACAGAAAGAAAACCAAACTATCTGCACTCTATTTTTTAACTTAGGGTTAAAGATGTTAACCACTTTCAAACAACCATCTGAGAAAGTGATTTTTCTTTTAAGACTGAATTCCCATAGTACTGGGGTAGGTGAGAGAACGAGAGGTGTGTTATTGGAAAGCAATTCGGAATGAGTAATCTTTCTGAATGTGTGTACATCAGAGACTCCTCAAAGCCTGCCTGGCAATCTGTTTTTTATGTAAGTTTGTTTTTATCTGTGTTTGGGAGCGCTGATATTTAAATTTGCATGAACTACTTTCCATAATGAATAAGAAGTACATAGTTAAACTCGATTTGTAGCAAATCAATTTTGGCAGACAGCAAAAAGTCAAAAAATTGTTTTTGTTTTTAAAGTTGAAAGCTTCTGTTTAAGACAGTTAAAGATTTTTGGAGAAAAGAGATTATTAATAAGAGTAGCCAAGATTAGTGTAATGATAGGCACAGTTGCTGAAGCAGGGAGAGGCTCAGGGACCGTCCCCCCATTGTAATGTTCTGAAAAACTGGGTGCAGTCTTGTCTTTCTTAGCAGAACTACTCCATCACTCAGTTATTTATTTTCCCAGTCTGTCAATATTTAGAGTAAAGCCTGAAGAATCACCAAATTGTAAGGTCCAAAGTAATGTTGAGAAATCATTCATTAACTCAACAAATATTGAGTTTCTGTCCATCCTCCACATTGCCAACGAAGTGATCTTTCAAGGGCAAATCTAATCTTTCCACTGCCCCGCAGAAAACTCTTCAAAGGCTGAAATTCAAACTTCTGACCATAGCATAAAAGATTCTTAATGATCCAATATCTACCTATCTGATCCTCTTTTGTTAGCCTTCTCTGACCCTTCCTGAGCACTTACTGCCAAATATCGTTCTCATCTGTTGACTTTACTTTCTCTTCCAGAACTGACTGCTCTTTTTCAACCAACATTCTCATGCTCTGAGTGCTCTGTTCTCTCTTCCTGAATTACCCTCTCTCCTTTCTTCCTTGTCTGGATGGTGAGCTCCTGGTAGTCCATCAAAGCTCTGACCAAATATGATTTGATTTTCTCTATAAAAAGTTAACCAATGCCAGTTTTCTATTTGTGCTTCCCTATCACTGTAATTGTCTACTGTACTATCAACTGTACTGTCTTCATGTACTTAACAAGTGCTTATCAAGCTTGCATTGTATGCTAGCTACTGGGGATACACCATGAAGCAAAAATAGCATCTAATCTCAGAGAATTTATCTTCAAGTTGTAAAAAATAAAATAATACAAATACTTTATATTTGTCTATTTTATATTATCTATTATATATGTATATACATAACACATGTCATATTTTTGATTAGGTAGTTTTAAGTTCTAAGACAAAATATTAAAACAAGAAAAGAGAATGTGTGGTATTGGAGGAGATGATCAGTAGCATGGATACTGTGGTTGGGGTACTGTTCACCAAGGAGAGATTTTCAGAAAAGACAATTAGTGATTATGTGTCCACAGTGGATCTTCTACGATAACACTGAGGGCTACTCTTTTGAGACATGTTCACCCATTTCCTCACCCAGATTCTGACACAGAGGAGGAAGTGAACAGACTTAGGACTTAGGACAAAATAAGTCTATGCAAACTTAAAGGCTGTCAGAGGATGGGTGGAACATTATGACTTATTTTTGTCTGTTGGAATTTTACTGCTAGACACAGACCTTAGGAGACTTATAGCCTTTAAAATGCAATTACTTATACAATAACACTGAAGAATCACCATGTATCTGGAAGAATACCCTCTAGATAGGAAAACTGCAATATCACCATTCAGGAGAGAATGATCATGGTATAGTCATATTAAAAATTCCTTGGTTAATCTTTATTAATAGCTCTAAAACAATCATCTTTCCTGTTCTAGCTATTTCTTTTTCTTACAAAACATTATACTGTTAAACGAATATTATTTCCTCCAAAAGACTGCTTTATCCTGATTCTGGACACATAAACTTCCTTATGAGCACATTTTTCCCATATAACACTAGCTTTCATGTTTCACAACTCCAAGTTATCACAATTGTCTATGATGTCATTACATACAGTGGATAAAATTCTACTATTAAGGCACATTTAGATCACAAGAGGTATTGCAGAATTTGGAAATATAAATACAGAGCTATCTCCAAGCCTGTCATAACACATTTTCCTGGTAAAAGATTTGGATAGGTGAAATATGAATTAGGATTTATTCAAGGTTATATCTCAAAAAGTTTGTAGAAAATATAAAAAATGTTCATTTTGGTACAAAATGTTGAAATTCACATACAGTTTTTTCATAATATTCATTCATCATGAACATTTTGAGTGCCCCTTGTATGCGTGGATTTGAGTCAACATTTATATACCAAAATAAACATCTTTTAATCTCATTTTCCACAAACTTTTAAAAATACTTTTGTGTTGATATTTAAGGGTTAAACAATTTTTAAAAATTTACTCTTTTAAAAATTTCATTTATTTATTTCCATTTTACTTGAAGGGATAAGAGAAACAGAGACAAGGAGACATACAGACACATAAGCACACACAAAGAAGGGTCTTCCATTTGCTGGTTCCTTCTCTCAAAAGCTCGCCATAGCTGGTGCTGGGTCTGGCTTGGTATCCCATGTGGGTGGCAGGGACTCAAGTATTTGACCCATCATCTGTTCTCTCCCAGTGTAGAGTAGTAGGAAGCTGCATGGGAAATGGATAGCTGGGTCTGAAACCAGGTATTCCTATATGGCATGTGGGTGTCTCAACACTGTGCCAAATGTCCATTTCAGTGAAACCATTTTTAAAACTCAAAAAAAAATGTATCTTTTCATGTCACTCAAATGAAAGCAACTTGTATTTTAAGATATTTAAAAGAGAATTATTGAGAATTAAGACTAATCAGTATTTTGTTATATTTTAAATATTTTAATAATAGTTCTTATGACAAGTCAGAAAATTTTGGATCTACTGATTTTTAATAAATAAGTAGAAGGAAGATCAGAATTTGTAATACACAGAATATATAAAGTTACATACACAGAATATGTAATACACATTTAGTTGGAAATCAAGGAGAGACATCCTTTATGTTGTTATTCAGCATAAACATAGAGAAAATGAGAAATTTAAGAACCTTACATTCATGGGGCAAACAATGATTTGGTGAGATGGAGTTTGATGTAGAAAGACAGCTTCTTTGCTTTTAAGTATACTTGCTCCTTCAGATTAAGCACAGCCAAAGTAAAGAAGGAAAGAGGGGGGCATGAGGGATTGGAGGATAAGGATGAACACATTGTATATTACTTTTATATATAACTATTGCCCTTGGAAGGGGGCAGTGATGGCTCAAGTAACTGCTTGTTGCTCCCTGTGTGGGAGACCTTTGACTGACTTCCCAGCTCCGAGTTTCAAACTAGTCTAATCCCATTATAGGCACTTAGGGAGTGAACTAGCAGATGGAAATTCCTCTTTCTCTCTCTCTCTCCTAAGCTTTTAAAAATTCTTTTCCTGGGGCTGGAGCTGTGGCATAGCGGGTAAAGCCGCTGCCTGCAGTGCCGGCATCCCATGTGGGTGCTGGTTCAAGTCCCGGCTGCTCCACTTCCGATCCAGCTCTCTGCTATGGCCAGGGAAAGCAGTAGAAGATGGACCAAGTCCTTGGGCCCCTGCACCCGCATGGGAGACCCAGAGGAGGCTCCTGGCTCCTGGCTTCAGATCGGCACAGCTCCGGCTGTTGCAGCCAATTGGGAATTGAACTAGCAGATGGAAGACCTCTCTCTCTCTGCTTCTCCTCTCTCTGCATAACTCTGACTTTCAAATAAATAAATAAATCTTTTAAAAAATCCTTTTCCAACTCTATTCCAGTATCTTACACAGTGGAGTATATATCCAGATTACCCCACTCATTTCATTTAAACTTCCCAAACCCTCAGTGAAAGCTCATCCCTGCGTCTTCTTCCTTTCCCCTCTGTCCCCTTGCTTGCATGGTCTATTCTTGGTCACTCTCACTCGAAGAGGTTTCTAGTCTTTGTTCCCTTCGGTTTGCAGATTAATCCACTTTCCAATGAGCAAAACAAAAGTATAGAAATCCCAGAATGTAAAGTATTTATGTGTCCCAATAACAAAATGTGATTCCTTTTTGAAATGCAGGCAATGAAATACACATTTTTCTCTATCAAATATGTGTGTTGTTTTGATATAGGAATTTTAAACATAGTGATTATAATTTTCAAAGAGAAAGAGAGAACACTAACTTGGGTAATGCGAATCTTAGACATTTAGAAATCAAAGAGAGAAAAATGACTAATATGCCAAAAGAGGATCCCCATTGATTTCTGAGCCATCTAAAAGTTGTATGTAGGAACACCCAAAATCCTCTCTGGAGAGTTTCAGGCAGTAAGTGAGACACAGGATTAGCTTAGAAAACCTAAATGTAAATTACAATGATGCTGCTGCAAATACAAAATCTGGTTATATTTTAAAATATACTGCTGAACAAACATGAAGAATACCTTGAGAACCTTAGTGATAGGCCATCAGTCATCAAAACTACAGACACAAAAGAGAAGCAAGGTAGAATATAAGATAATCTGAATGGAACAGACATAGTTCTGGGCTTCAGGTTTCATGATGTGAGAAAAATATTTGGGAAATGTTTTATTTTGGTAGCTCTTCTGCATACTGGAATAATTCCAGACTTCTTTCCAGGCATTCAAGATGGCCTAGAATACAACATAATTTGTTTCTATAGCTATGATCTCTCTGTAGGTTTGCTTGATGATCCTGATAACAAGTATCATCCTCTCTTTCTGTAACTCATCTTTGCTGTCCCATTATATCTCTTTGAAGCATCCTATATTTGAATACTACAAATTTGTGAACCTCACTATCAATTTATAAATACTACGTGGACACTTGTATCACAAATTTCTTCATTTAGGAGAGAGAGAAATTAAGTACTCAGGAATAAAAAGACACCAGCTTGCTCAAGACACCAACCTGGAAAGTCTGTGACTGCTTTTGAGGTCTTTTGTCCTTCCTAGTTTAAACATCTTTCTCACTGCCTAATACCACACTTCCAGTCATCAACAACAACAGCAACAGACATATCAGCCCCTTCCCTGCTCTTTAATTTAATAAGTTGGCATGACATTTAAGGAGCACATCTCTTAGAATTAAGTATGACATATAATGGGCATTCAATCAATACTTATTAAAAATTGGATAACTATGGCCAATGGAGAGTACATTACCTCATAGTTGCTGCTTATTATAGTTTTATTGCTTGTTTTCTATTTATAGTAGAAAGAACATGAACTTTGGAGCCCGAGCTTTTTATCAGTGATAGAATGAAAAAGGTACCTCTAGTTGTATTTTATAAACAAATTGAAGTTTAGAAAATTTGAATAGTTAGCAAAGGTTTGCTCATCTATCAAGGGACTGAGGAATTTGAATCAGTCTGATTCCATGACACTAGGATATAGGTTTTACATCCTTTTTTTTTCCTCAGTAGGCACCTGGATCAAAAGTCATCCCTAAAGTGAAGCTTTCATTTGGTTTATTTCATCAGAAGGGGTTAATAGGATAAGAAGAAAGTGATTAAATGGAATATATAAAGTCATTACTCTAAAGTTACCTCTACCTCTATTATTTAACACTTCCCATCAAGTAACCGAAGACACAGTCAGGTTCTATTTGTTAGAGAAACTGTGTTTGCCTTCCACTCAGTATTTCAACACCCAATAGGCTCACATTAACAGATTCTAGTCTTTGAAATCTATTGGACTTCTCCTTGACGATAATAATCTTTCTTGGAATACAAATGTCCAATGAATCCCATCCTCATTCACCTTGAGCTGTATGTACTAGTCCTTTTATTTTTCTTTGCATTTGCTAGCAACTTACAACAACACATTATACAACATCTGGCTGAATTTCATTTCCTTTCATGGAGGGACCCTGTAGTACTTAATCATCATGCTCTTGATTGACTTTCTGGGTTCTAACTTCCACTCAGCCAATAGTTGGTATAACCTTAAGAAATTAAGTTACCTCTTCTGAAACCTCGTTTCCTGTCTTTAAAGAAGTTTAAGGGGATAAGCATTTGGCCTAATAACTAAAATGCCAGTTAAGAGGCCTGAATTCCACATTAGAATGCCCAGGGTTTGATACTCACCTCTGGCTCCCAATTATGTTTCCTGGGGTGCAATATTTAGATTGAGTTCCTAGATCCTGGCTTTAGCTCAAGTCTACCCCTAGCTGTCCCAGGCACTTGGGAAGTGAATCAGTGGATGGGAGCTCTCTCTAGATATCTCTTTGCCTCTCAAATAAATTAAAAAAATTTTTAAAAGAATAAGAACATTCTTCTTTTATGAAAACAGTTGTGAGGGTAAAATGACAGAACTTATAAAACTTGGATTAGTGCTGACTTATATTAAATACCCAAAGATAAATGTTGATATTTATTATTAGACATATAAAGGAATGTTTAAGAATAAGAAGTAAAAGGAAGTAGAAATGCCATGCCTTCGAAGAAATTTTATTTTATGATATCTAGCAATAGTATATCAAGAAGAAAACACTTGGGATTTAAAAGTCAGAGACTACTAAATAATTTCCAGCTGAGCAATTAATTTAAGGCTGCGTTTTTCTCTTCAAGTTAATTATCATAGGTCACTGGTATTCTCCTTCCAGTGTTTTGGTAGGATTTTGCTAGCATATAAGTCACACACCTTCCTTTTTTTTTTTAATGTTTGCCAGTCAATGCTGAATTTAGTTGGTCTGAAGTTATTTTGAAAATATATTCTATGACCCTGAAAGTATGAAAATTTAAAAGAGAATACCAGAAAAGGTTACCTATGTTAAATTCCCCACATTCCTAAATCTTTATTGTAATGCAGAAATCCAGGTAAGCTAGATCTGTAAATACTAAATGTAATGCAAATTTTGTTATTTTTTGCCACTTATAACCTATAACACAATGCCACCTGTAGCCTCAACAAGTGACAGCACACTACATTGCTGTGAATCATCTAATGGATTCCCAGTGCACATCAGATAAATATTAAGTCTTTAACTCAGTCTATAAATCTCTCCATAATCTGAACCATCCTGAATCACTCTCCTTCCTCACTCTATCTACTTCCTACAATCTGTTGACCACTCTTATAATGCACCATGCTCACTGCCCTCACAGTGCATTTGCACACATTGTTCAAATGGTTTGGTGTTCATTTCCAGTTCCTACCCTTACTCCAATTCCTCCCCATCTCACATGAATGGAAACTTCCATGTTATCTCGTTGATCAGATCAGGCACTTGCATAGTCATATGCAGTGCCCTGGGCAGACTCCCACCTCAGTCCTCTAACACTCTGCACAGTGGTAGCTTCATACCTATTTGGAGAACCATTTGCTCACCTTCACTAGTAACCTGTGAACTATTTGGTAACAGAAATTATTTTCTCAATGTCCAGCTCATAGTATGTCCTGGCATGTAGTATGTTCTCAAAAAATAATATGGAATGAAGACATTAAACCAAAACTTAAAAATAATTTTAAAAGAAATCAAAAAGCCTTCTTTAAATCCAAATTGGGAGCAGGCATTTGACCCAGCAATTAAAGTACAAGTTAAGTCACTTTCATTCCACATTGGAATACATGGGATTGGTACATAGATTCTGGCTTCAGCTTCCTGCTAATCATAACCTGGGAGACATCAGTAATGGCTCAGTGGGTGGGTCCCTGCCACCTGTGTAGGGACCTTGATTGAGTTTCTGGCACCCAGCTTCTGTATACCTGACCATTCACTTGTTGCAGGCATTTGAGGAGTAAACCAGATATGGGGACTCTCTTGCACACGTGTGCACACACTCCTTCTCTGCCTCTAATAAGTGATAGAATTCTAAAACAAAAAATACAAAGTAGGCCAGTTATCATATTTGGAAATTTTCAAAATTTAGAAGACTGATTTTCAAACTTTGTTGCACTATGGTCCAATTTTGTTTCCCTAAGTTCCATGGTACCCACCTGGTTCTTATGGGAAAATGAGAAGAATGGAGAGAGAGCCAAAGGGTAGTTCTACAGGAACTTTCATAACCATATCCCACCATCAAGCTGAGCCATGCTCATTAGGTATTTTATTCAGTGTTTTCTTTCTTTTATTTATTCATTTGTTTGAAAGACAGAATAGCAGTGAAAGGGTAGGAGGAAGGAAGGACAGAGAGGGGGAGTGGGAGAGAGAAAGAGAAATTAATCTTTCACCCACTGGTTCACTCTCCAAATGGCCACAACAGCCAGGGCTAGACTAGGCCAAAGCAAGAAGCCAGGAACTTCATTCAGGTCTCCTACATGGGTGGCAGGGGCCCAAGTACTCAGGCCATCATCCAGGGCCATCCCAAGCACATTAGCAGGAAGGTGGATTGAAAGCAGAGCAGGCCACTGGAACAGGCATTCCAACACGAGATGCTGGCTTTGCAATCCGTAACTTTACCCATTGTGCTATTTAATATCAGCCTCTCCATGTTTTCAATAGTGCAGAATCCATTAGTAAAATACTCGGAGGATAAAAATAGCCTGACCATCCGTGGTACAGGATACAATCAGTTAATGATTAATTATTTTGCCTTTCAATGTCACAGCAAGGGCAAGCTTCCCTCATTAAACTTTGTTAGATGACAGAATTTTTTCAACTATGAAAATCCTACTCCTAACCTGGCTATTTTCTTATATATCCAAGAAGTTCAGAATACAAAAATTTCATTGTTTTTCTCTATCATCCATCTGTCTCCCTTCACAGATCAAGGTTCTACCATGCCTCCTCCATTGTGCATAAACTCTATTACTGTATTTTTGTTCCATTCCAATGTCTTTTTCATCCCCTTGAGTTTCATATTTGAGTCATGAAACAAACCAGGATTTTCCCCAAGCCTGTGCCTGTGTATACTTTATCCCATCTTCTGGAGATGTCCTTTCTCAGTTCCTTCACAAACCTCCTCAAATGTTTTAACCTGCTTCTCCCAGTCTGGGTAATTCATTCTTAACTACATGAGCTCCTATTACTCTCTGGCTGCACAGCACACTATAGGCCTTAGCACACTGAGTGATTTGCTTTTGGGCCTGTCTTCCTTGCTTAGACAGTTATGTCCATAAACACACATTCAGCCCTGTGTCCTTACATCCTAGGTTACTATTTGGCATAAGAAGCCTCCACTGAATGAGTAGAAGAACTCAAACATATATATCAAATATACATTGTTTCTTGACATTTAAATATTTATTTATTTATTTATTTGACAGGCAGAGTGGACAGTGAGAGAGAGAGAGACAGAGAGAAAGGTCTTCCTTTGCTGTTGGTTCACCCTCCAATGGCCGCTGCTGCCGGCGCACCACACTGATCCGAAGGCAGGAGCCAGGTGCTTCTCCTGGTCTCCCATGCGGGTGCAGGGCCCAAGCACTTGGGCCATCCTCCACTGCACTTCCGGGCCATAGCAGAGAGCTGGCCTGGAAGAGGGGCAACCGGGATAGAATCCGGCGCCCCAACTGGGACTAGAACCCGGTGTGCCTGCGCCGCAAGGTGGAGGATTAGCCTGTTAAGCCATGGCGCCGGCACATTTAAATATTTAAGATTTCAATTTATTATGAAATTTCCCAAAGCTTGAGTTTGCACCAGCTAGAAATTTGCTGAATCCCCCCCTCAAATATTATACATGAATGGAGACTACTGCCCTCAAACACACATTGGCGGATTACAGAGTTTAGCCAACTGCTCTGACTCAGCACCCAAAAGTGTTGTGCCATTTTTAGTTAAAATAATGTTTTATGATTACAATGATTTTAAGAGGATTTTCAACTCTTGTGAAATATACTGGGAATTCTAAGGAATTTTTTTATTTTAGAAAGTTGCTGCCCAAGGAAAGTGGTTTTCTCTCTGCACATCTAATCAGGGTTGTTGGTAAAGGTCAAGATCAGTATTTCTCATTGAATGCTCCCAAGGCTCTCTGGTCTCTTGGGATTTTGACCAAAAATGTTCATGATCACATATTTGGGAACACTGCATTTCAGGCTCTGTGTAGAGGTTTGTAGTGTATACTAGCATATTAAATACCCTGAGAAAATCTACAGTAAAGAAATCTGTTTATTTGGCTCATTGGCTCAACAATTTCAAAATTCATTTGACTGTGAGTTCTATGGACATTTTTTGTAAGGAATCAATACAGAAAAGGCTAGCCTTGATCATCAAAGTCTCATTCTTTTAAAATGTTTTAATTATGTATGTATGAAAAAATCTATTCATTATTTCATTTCATTTCATTTATTTTATTTGGAAGGTAGAAAGAGAACATATCCCATCCTCTGGGAAACATATCCTCCCCAAACATACACAACAGTGGGTGGCAGGGTAAACGACTACTTGAGCTGCCTCCCAGGGTACACATTAGTAGGAAGCTGGAATGGGAAGCAGAGCTGAACTCAAACCTAGGCACTCTGCTATGGGTTGCAGGCATCCCAAGTGGGGTTTTAACTGCTGCAGCAAACATCTGACCCAAATGTGTGTGTTTAACTTCCAGTTTGCTGTATACATGTGAAGTTAACATCTCAAGTAATTATTTAGAACAATTGTAGCTCACATCATCTTTACCTTGAAGGGTCTACATAATGAGAATAAATTATTTTAATGCTTCTTTGTTTATTTTTTAGTACAAAATATATAACTGCTTAATTATCTTCTTTTCTATGGTGATTAGGTTTAAATAAATAATTAACAACTTGGTACTATGTTTCATGATAAAGAGAAACCACACTGATTATTTTAAAAGCATAGTATCTTTCTTACACTATGATTAAAGTTTGATAACTTTGCTTTACATCTCATTATTGTTGTCACATCACAGCAGCAGGTTACAGTAGTCAGTTTGTTGGCATGGGCCTTTATTTCAGTTTAGAATTTACTACTTAATGCTTCCAGTTCTTAAGGTTGATATTTAAAACACTAACACACAATCAAGAAGACCGAACTAAAAATCACAATTACCTTACAAGAAAAATGCAAATTTGGTAAGAGGGATATATATGAGTTTTGTGTGTGTGCATATGTGTGTGTATAAAATACAAAATTTGACATGTTACAATGAATACTTTTAAGAGCCATATGATATTAATTCTAAAAAAGAAATAGATATATAATTAGCATCTTTGAAAAACTAGAAAACAATGTTTTCTATAAGTATTGATATTTTGATTTATAATGCTAAATAACTTAGAATCAAAGAAAGAAAGCCTTATTTTTACCAACTGAAGGAAAATTACAGAAATCTAAGTATATCAATTTTCTAATAAGTACAACTACATTTTCTGGAATAATCCTGCTCATGCCACTTCGTTATGGTCCATGCTGCAAATGTACAAGTAGAAACTACAGCTGGGGTACTGCTTGATAAGTAGCATAAGATGGAAGTATCTGAACACTTAGGTTGTCACCTTAAAACAAACTGTCACACATTTTTCTTCACACATTTGAAACCCCACTTATCAACCTTAACAAGTGTTGTTATCAAAAGAATTTCAGTGCCTTTGTTCTTTCCCTTTTGCAAGTAAATTACACTTTTAGGATTTATTAAGACAAGAAACAATTTTTGAATAGCAGGTCAAAACTCTCTGCGGAAAAATTCTCATTACTTTCTAGCCTCAAGCAGTATTTACCACCCAATGTATCCATCTTTTTCCTGTTTCTTCTATATCTATATTTCCCGAATCTTGTTTCTGTGCCTAATGCTATAACATTGCAGCAGTTTGTTCAAAGCAACACTCTTATTTTTGCTCTTAGCCGGTGCTATACAAACCCTGATCAATTATTGAAGTCGAAGCCCCGAAGTAACACGGCCATTACTGCAGCAGGCGAATAAAAATGGAACACGTTTAGCTACAGTATATTTACTTTTGAGTTTCAGCAAACAAACCAACAAGTTAAACTACCTTGTCTTTCACTTTGCTTGATGTACTACTATTTCCTGCTTCCTTCAAAGTCTTTTTCTTCATAAAGCAAGTTGCTGAAATTATCGTAACCTTAACATTTATGCAAAAGAGCCCTGAAACTTGGGCAAAAAGGGCTTAAGTGAGTTACACAGATATGCCATGCCAAGAGTCTGTGACATTTCTTAAAGTTCGTTGATGTATCATCTTCATATGGTAATAACACTGCAAAGCGTCCATGATATTTAAAACAACAAACAGTATCACTGAGGAAAGTATTCATTAAAGCTTTTCAGAAAAGTCAAATTAGAGGTAGAGAAAATTTCTCCAGAAGAGCAACCACTAATCACATTTGGAGAATTTTTCCTTCTCTTCTCCATATTCCATTATTCACAAAGGATTGCCCAAGATGTTGTAATTTTATTTTTTAAACAGCTCCCTCATTTAATTATACAGAATATATCTGATCAGGTTGCCAGGGAAAGCTACAAGTATTCATCGGCTGATGATACTAACTTGCATCTGCAGCCTCAATATAATGCTGCAGCCTCAACATAATGGTGCATTTTTTTTCATCTTAAATGTCTGCTCTGGGTTTTAAGGACTAAATGATAGTGAAGATAACTGGAAGTGTTCCAAGGCTTTTATATGTACTGTGTAGTCGAAACTAAAATTAGTAGTTATACTCCAGAACTAATAATATTTGACATTTATTCTTATCATTGCCTTAAGTCTGGGTAGAGCATTCCAGTGAGTTTCTCAAAAGTAGCTAAGAACAATATATAAGAGACTGTTTTGAAGTGTTATGTATCTGCAACCCACTCTTAGCTCTCCTTTTCCAGCCAAGCAAATAAAAACAATCTGCATAACCTCTAAGCACCAAAGGTGAGCACATTATGAAAAACACTTTCATGAATTCATAAGTATGTCATCAAAGCCACTTGAAGCACTTTGATATTTGAATAGAAAAGCTATGAATAAAAAGGCCATATGCATTTGGAAGCTTTCATAAATTAGTATAGTTTTATCTCCACGTCTTGTTATGAAGTGATGTTCATCTTTTCTCTCATATACTCTTCATTTGTGAATAGGCCTATTAGATGCAACATAAAGCATAAAATATCTCAACTGAAATATACAACAGATGAGGATCTTATCAAACATTTTTCAAAATATGAGGACATTTGTACCTCTAGCATTATGAAAGCCAGTTATATCTCACCATCAGGATAACCAAAGGAAGTCTCGATTTTTAATTCCAGGCTGCCGTTAGGCAGTAGGCAACAATATCATATTATTATTAGTTTCCTTCCTTTCACTCATTTCAAAGAGAAGAAATAATGTATTTTTGTGCCCAGTTCCTAGAACATACAATTCTTTGTTTGAATTGATATTGTGAGCTAAGCATTGTACAAATGGGTGAAGTGGGGGAGAGGAGATATGATTCTGTTTATATTATATTGAAAGAGAGATGGGACATTTGTTGATCTAAACATCTGCCTTATTATTTTTAGAGTTTCATGGTAGACAGCTCATGAAAGGTGGATCGTACAATAAGTAACATGATGTTAATAAAGTACATAAAGTAGTCTCTGACAATGTATGCTTTGTGAAACAGTTCTTTATTTAACATGGTTCTGGACAATGCAAACAGGCTTGGTCAATCTATGAGCTGTGCAGCTTAGGTCTTCTAACAATCATCCTTAGAATCAAAATATAATTCTGAGGTCAGGCTTAAGAAATAACGTTAACCTCCCTTACTTCTAAAATATCCATTTGTCTCCATTTTGATCTAAGATCTTAGCCTTTCTAAAGTGGCTCTATGTTCCAAAATTTTTTTTCAAATATCTTTTTTTTTTTTTTTTTTTGCTGTGGTGTTGGCATCTCATATGGGCATTGGTTCTCGTCCCAGCTCCCTTCACTTCTGGTCCAGCTCCCTGCTAATGTGGTGGAATGCAATGGAAGGTGGTCCAAGTCCTTGGGCCCCTGCACCCATACAGGAAACCTGGATAAAGCTCCTGACTCTTGGCTTCAGTCTAGCCCAGCTCCATCCATTGCAGCCATTTGGTGAGTAAACCAGCAGATGGAAGATCTTTCTCTTTCTCTCTCTCTCTCTTTGTCTGTAACCCTGCCTCTCAAACATCTGAATAAATCTTTAAGAAAAAGTGAATGTCTTTGAAGATTTATTTATTCATTTGAATTGCAGAGCTATGGAGAGAGAAACAGAGAGAGATATCTTCCATCTGCTGGCTCACTCTCCAAATGGATGCAACACCCAAGCCTGGGCTAGACTGAAGCCTAGAGTCTGTAATTCCATTCAGGTCTCCTCTATGGGTTGGGGGGCCCAAGCACTCAGGCCACTTCTCACTCCTTTCCCAGGTGCATTAGCAGGGTGTTAGATTGGCTGTTGAGCATTAGAACTTGAACCAGTAGCTCATTTAGATGCCAATGTTGCAGGTGGCAGCTTAAACTACTGCACACATAACATTCTCTCAAGTATTTTTTCCCTTTTTTAAAAAAGAATTGTTTATTTATTTGAAAGGCAGAGTTAGAGAGAGAGAATCTTCCACCCATTGTTTCATTCTCCAAATGGCCACAATGGCCGGAGCTGGGCCAGGTTAAAGCCAGGAGCCAGAAGCTTCTTCCATGTATCTCACAAGGCTGCAGGAGCCCAAGCACCCCTGCTACTTTCTGGACACATTAGCAGGGAGCTGGATTGGAAGTAGAGCAGCCAGGACTCAAACTGGCACTCATGTGGGATGCCAGCATTGCAGGCAGCAGCTCAACTCAGCACACCACAGTGCCAGCCTCTCAAGTATTTTTAAGAGTAGTTTGTTACTGTTTTCATATTAATATTCTTTCCAGAACAGTTAGCTTGATAACTGAAGGGAGTTGTGTCAGATGAGATCTGACAGTTAAAATTTTCTTTATTCATTTCTTCACTTATATCCTCCTTTATGAAAGGATAAAATGAAAACCATTTAATTGAGTGATTACTATGCATTGTGTTCTCTGCCGGAGTTACTTTGGCAGAACAAATAATGCATAAGACACTGTTTTTGCTTGGAGGAGCTGACAGTCTACTAGAGTGGAGAGAAAGAAATCAGTATTCCTAGTTAAGTAGTAAAAGATAACTAGGTCCATGGTACATGTGGTATACTACTAGCCTAAACAAGCTTTTGTTTTGTTTTCTATTGTTTTCGCAAAAGGTTTGGGTTGAGAAGAGAAGTGGTGAGAGCAAGGTAGACTTCACCAAGGAATCCTAATGGTGATTAATGTATAATAAACATGATAATAAAACATAATGAAAAAATATATTGTTAAATGTAGTTTCCAGGGGAAAAGAGTATACTTGATTGTTACATATAATGGTAATATAAAAGACAAACAATTCTGGCAGCAGAAGTGTTCATTGTAGGGAAATCTTTTCCTCCACATTTGATTCTCCTAGCAATCTCTTGCTGCAAGTATAACTTCTTTCCTTGTGAAGTGGAAATGAATGATAAATGATAAATCCAAAACTATTTTCAAAGAAGGGCAAATGAGGTCATCAGCTTACAATTCCAACCAAAGAAACAATATTCTTTAGGGATAAAGTGACATTGGTTTAGCAATAGTTACTTGAGCATCCTCACAAGGAAAACTGAAAAAGAGCATGCATGCAATGCAGGCCACTTATGTCTAATGTGCAAATAAATACTTCCCCCATGGAAATCCAGATTGATCCAGGAACATTGACAGTTACCAAACATATTACTTTAGAAATGGAAAATTACCACTCATCCTGTGCATATTTATTGCCTAGAGGAGCTTTCCAATATATCACTGATGGAAAAATGAAACCTTGAGGACAAACTGAATTAGAAAAAAAAATCATAATTCTATTTGGGTAATATGTTGAAATAGAATAAACAGTGTAGCAATATTCTGCATGTGCTACTTCAAAACTCTGAAGACATGATTCACTAGCTCTTTGCCTTTACACAATGTCCCCAAGAGTCTGAAAAGATGGACTTCCTTCAACCGTAAAGTGACAGAGACTTAGAAATCACACATTCCTATTTTTGAAATATTTATAAATTAAGCCCAGAAATTATTTTGGATGCTCCATATATTTGTCTTAGTGCCATTTAAGGCTTTTATTTCTACTAAATAGCTGTGTTTTATTTATTAAAATTTGACAGAAAAAATGTAGATTATTGGAAAGAATTTTTCATAAAAATCTTTTAGGCAGGGACATTGAAATATTAACATTAAACTATGTTATTTATATTTTATAAATCTTGTAAGGCCAATTTTTACTCAAATCCTTCTCTTTTACTTGTAACAAATAGTAGATACTGAACATTTAAGTTTAATGTCAACTTTATTTCTTATCCCTGAAATTATATTCTTAATTACTAGGTGATTTCCTTTATAATATGTTTTCATAACTTTTGTAGAGTGTTTCTACAATTTCAGTAGAAGTTTTAGACTCTGAGACAGAGATGGGGCAGGTGTTAAATTAAGCACAGGTTGTGTGTGTGTGTAAGTAACATGTATACATTATATCTGTATGTATAATATCAAGTACTAATTTTCGATGGCTAGATAACAAATTACCACCAACTTAGAGCTCAAAGCAACATGTACTTCTTATTTCACAGCTTCTGTGTGTCAGGAACTGGGAGAGAGATAGTTTCTCGGGTATCTCACAGGTTGTGATCAAGGTGTCATACGAAGTTACTGTCTTTTCTGAGGCTCCTGTCCTCTTCTGAGCACATGTGATTGTTGGTAGGGTGGATTTCCAGTGGTTGTAGGGCTAAGGCACTCAGGTCCTAGAGGCTACCCATTTCTATACTCAGATTACAACATGGCTGTTTGCTTGTTCAAGGCTACTAAGAGATTGCCTCTTATATCTAGAACTCTTTTAAATGGCTCACCTGATTAAATTAGGCCCATCCAGAACAATCTCCTTTTTTTATTGAAGTCATCTACTTTGGTATCTAAATTGCATTTTCTAAATTCATTTATCATTGCCATTAAACTTAAGCAAATCCATCATCTTTTTCATGTAAATGTAACCTGGCCATAGTAAGGGCACTCTTAGAATTCATCTCCCATATCTTGCTCTAACTCAAACACAGTAAATTTATTGCTCAAACCTTGGAGAAAGCATATCATTCAGAAACCAAGGGCAATATTAGAGCAAAACACATTGATGTAAATTGCTGTCATTTAAATATCACTGGGTAGGAAAGTCAAGAATGAGTATACTCAGGCATAATGTGGAAAATAATGTCTGACTAAATGTCAAAATAAGTGGCATATATAGCAATGCAGAAAATTGATCATTTGAAATGAGCTTCAATCACCAGAGAAGACTCCATTTAAAGAAGAGATTTAGGCTGGATTCTGAAAGATACAAAGTAGTGGCTGGATGAACGATGACTAGAGCTTTAGCTTATTACTGACGTCATAAATAAGAGTGTCAATTGTTAAATCAACAACAGGAGTCACTGTGCACTTACTCCCCATGTAAGATATCTGTCTTTAATGTGTTGTACTATGTGAATTAATGGTATAACTAGTACTCAAACAGTACTTTTCTGTGTGGGTGCAAACTGTTGAAATCTTTACTTAGTGTATACTAAATTGATCTTCTGTATATAAAGATGATTGAAAATGAATCTTGATGAAGAATGGGATGGGAGAGGGAGTGGGAGATGGGATGGTTGCAGGTGGGAGGGAGGTTATTGGGGAAAAACCACTATAATCCAAAAGTTGCACTTTGGAAATTTATATTTATTAAATAAAAGTTAAAAAATAAAGTTATTTATCACTCTTTCTCAGTAGTACAGTGTGCAAGCAGGCAAACAGGAGTTCTAATTCCAGCTCTATCAGCATGGAGTTGTGTGACTTTGGGGAAGATATTTTAATTCTCCAAACTTCTGTTTCATCACTTCTAAAAATGGAATGAATGCACCTACTTTATAGATGTTGATTACTCAACAGAAAGTCCAATTTCTGAATTGTCCATTCACAGAATATACAAAAAGAATATGGTAGTAAAATATTATTGAATGAGAAAAGAACCTTGAAAACTGTAAAATACCATCAAAATATAGGTCACTCAAAGATGTAGTTCCCTTATGGTGTCTTCTCCTTAGGTTAAATATCTATAATTTATTGTCTTAGTATACTTAATAGATAAGTGCAAGCAATTTTAAGGCCAACATGAAGCAAGGAAGTTTAGAAACAGACAAATAAATAATAATATTAGCCTTTTAACTGGATTTTATAATTTAATACCACAAAGTGGAAAAAATGTGGAAATTTCAAGAAAAATGAAGGCTAGTGGGTAAAATTTAAAGGAAAGATTTACTGTTGTATTTTCATCATTCCTGTTAAAGATTGTTTCTGGAATTTAGTAAATAGTAGATGTAATAAATGTTCATTGACTATGTGCATTATAGATGGAAAACAATTATTTAAAAGTGTACCCAATATAAAAGCAGAGTTGGTTATAGATATTCCTCCTGCAAAATTAAAGAACAAAGTGAATTTTTCTTACTTATGTATACAGCAGTTGAAGGTTCTCCAAGAAGGACTTACTATCTCCAAGTAGTCAGGCTGGTTTGTAAGCACCTCACATATTTATGTCATATTTTTGTCTTTACAAAAGAACAATCAAAATAAAACTAGATTTTCCCCTTTGGTTTCAAACATTTTCCATTTGATAATCATTGTAAGTAAGGTGACAAGGGAGGGCTAAGGGAATATTTATTGAATTGTGAAAGAAGAAATCTGACAAACAATACACTTAATCATTTTTCATTTATCATCATCATCCTGTGACAGTATATAAAAACAACTGCACTAAAATGAGGTGTTTGGTTGAGGATGAGGCTCTAGAGTATTAAAGAAAAGGATTTATATTTGAGTAAATAAAATTCTGCTGGAACCAGAAATTGAAGAGTATTTGAAGAAATGCTCTGAACTAGGGTAACTGATTATTCTTCATTTATAATGTCTGTTTCAAGCTGTCTTGAACATACGGTCCAAGAAATTTTGAGACAAGACAATATGAAGCAAGGGAGCTACACTAACTTTTAAATTAACTACAAATGAAATGCATTTTCAAAGTTGTCTAGGTAAACTGAAATTGGTATATATTCAGCTGACTTTCCCCTTTGATATTTGTATCTCTGGAAGCATGTGAAAAAAAAATACAATTCCTAAGAAATAAAAAAAGCCTTGAGATTGACTAGTATGTGTTCTTCTCCCGCCATGACTTCTGACCTATTGTGCACACGCTGGAGAATGAATCTAATTTTGAATATTCATTATAATCATGTTTTTTTAAAAAATACATTTTAATGTCACATAGAAACAAAAGCTGTTCACGGGCCACAGCCTAGTCACTTAGGTTTACCACGGAGTGATGAAAATTCATCAAAATGTCACGAGATCTGTATTTACCAAGTTTGATGAAGAAAATCTGACAAATACTATTTAAGATAAGTGGCGTTTTTTCTCCTAATTGTTTTCATATGGATGAATGAAAATCAAGTGCCCTGTTACTTTGGTGAAATGCTACATTGCTTAAAAATTCATATTTACACAATGGAGCAGCATACAAACTGAACATAAGATCATGGCTTTAAAACCAAAGTATTGATTTTTCCCAGCCAACCTTGTGCATTCAAATACAGGAAAGATGCTACCAGGGGATGCTTAAACCTAAAATAACAAATTAATATTTACTCTCCCCTTGGGGAGTGAACCAATGGAAAAGGAAGACCTTTCTCTCTGTCTCTCTCTCTCTCACTGTCCACTCTGCCTGTCAAAAAAAAAATAAAATAAAAATAAAAGATTTATTCTCCCTGCATTTTCTCACTAAAATGCAACACAAATATGTATAAGGTTATATAGTATTTATTCCATGGAGAATATGCCACACTTTCTACAATGGGGACAGTCCTTCAAAAGAGAAAATGTATTTTGTAGGTAAATAACTTCAGGAATTAAGTATGAAAACAGCAAAAGAAAATCCATACACTATTGTTCCTATCACCATAGGAAGAAGAAGAAAATATGCTAAGAACACAAGATAGTGGATAGACAGATACATAACCAAGGAAAGAAATGATCATATACTAATGGCGTCCTCTGAGTAGTTTTATGCATGTGTATATTTCTATGTATTAACTGTACATTAATTGTTCATTAATTTTAAATCAAGAACCACAGACTGAACTAAAACTAACAAGTCATAGAGTTGAGATTTTAACCCCAGGTCTAAATGATTGCACAGCAGAGAGTTTTTACCACTCCATACTTGTATCTGTCCATATGCTTTCCACAGAGGTAATTATTAAGCATGTTAAGGAAATGCTAAGATCTGAAATTCACCAATACATGGCCCTTTGCCTACCTAGAGCTATTTTCAATTAGAAAACATAATAAAACAGAACAAAGCACTGAATCATTTCAGAGGTAAAATGGCTTTCCAATCTTGAAATAAACTTCCTTACACTTGTGGACATTTCAGTCCCTCCATGTTATGTGCATAGTTTTACATGCTGAGCATGAAGTCACTTTCTACATTCGTAGACTCTTCTTAAGCCAACTCAAGGTGACGCACATATCCAGCTTTAACAACTCTTAAATGAAAATTTCAAAGAAAGCTATTATCCTTTGCCACTGTTTTTGGTGAGAAGTGTACTGTTTCAAAGGTAATTGTTAATGTAACATAAACTTATCAGCATTTTCTAAAAACACTATATAGAGTGCAAAGAGGCATAAATCAAAAATTACAGTGAAGAAGTTAATTAACCAGGATAGTCCGAGGCAAACCAGAAGGTAAAGACAGGTAAAGACACAGTCCTTTAACTACACAGCAACAAACACTGTTTCCAAAGGCAATTAATGCCATAACCTAAATTAGACATCCAGTTGGTCAATATCTAGGGACATCAACATTAAAAGATACAGAATTAAGTTCCTTATAATCACATGAAAACTTCACATCCAACATGGTGCCAGTTCATCCAACATGGGTGCCAGTTCAATTCCCAGCTGCTCCACTTCTGATCTAGTTCCCTGCTAATGAACCCTGATGAAGGGGCAGAGAATGGCCCAGGTGCTTGGGCCCCTGCACCCACATGGGAGACCCAGAAGATGTGCTCCTGGCTCTTTTCTTGGATTGGCCTAGCTCCCGCCATTGTGGCCAACTGGAGAGTGTACCTGCAGATGGAGGATCTCTGTCTCTTACTCTGACTTTCAAATCAATCAATCAATCAACCAATCAATCATTCAAACAAGGCAGGCAGGCAGAAAGAAAGAAAGAAAGAAAGAAAGAAAGAAAGAAAGAAAGAAAGAAAGAAAGGGAGGGAGGGAGGGAGGGAGAAGAGAGGGAAGAAGGAAAGGAAAGGAAAGAAGGCAGGAAGGAAGGCAGGAAGGAAGGAAGGAGGGAAGGAAGGAAGGAAGGGAGGGAGGAAGGAAGGAAGGAAAAAAGGGAGGGAGGGGGGAGGGAGGAAAGAAGGAAAAAAGGGAGGGAGGGAGGGAGGGAGGGAGGGAGGAAGGATTCCAGATCTGTAATCTAAAATGAGGGGTAGGCAGATCAATTGAGCAACCTGATCAGAACCAAACCAAATGCAGAGTAGAATTAAAGAATAGTAGACATGTGCAGAAGAGGAATTTTAAACATCCCATGGAGTTTGGCATGGGGGAAGGAGATGAAAACTAGCAAAGGAAAAATAAAATGTCCCAGAGGGAGTGACTATAATGAAACCATTTACTTTAGATTATATCTGTAAGTCCCCTGAAATTCTATCAAGAAGATAGCCACAATGGATGCCTATGACCTTCTTAGTAAAAAATAAATAAATCTTAAAAAAATAAAAAGATTTAGGAACATAGTGATACTTCTCACCCCACCCTCCCTCCTGCCCATGCTCCAATCCTTCTTCCTCCTCCCTCTCCCATTCCCACTCGTAATTTATACAAAGATCTACTTTCAGTTTACTTAATGATAATAAAGTTAACCTTACACTAAGTAAAAGAGTTCAGCAAATGGTATGAAGAAAAAAGAACACTTCCTCAAAGGAAGAAACAAGGGCTGTAAACAATCATCAAATCTCAAAATGTCCATTTCATTCTAGTACATTACATGTTAGGTACTGTATTAGTTACCTCAGATCAAAGAAAACATATGGTATCTGTCTTTTTGGGACTGGCTTATTTCACTAAGTATAATAGCTTCCAGTTGCATCAATTTTGTTGCAAAAGACAGGAGTTTGTATTATTTTTTATAGCTGAGTAGTACTCCGTAGTGTATATATACCATAATTTCTTGATCCAGTCAATAGTTGACAGACATCTGGGTTGATTCCATAACTTAACTATTGTGAATTGTGCTGCAATGAACACGGGAGTACAGATAACTCTTTCATGTGCTGATTTGTTTTGGTTTCAGTAAATTCCCAGGAGTGGGATGGCTGGATCATATTGTAGGTCTATATTCAGATTTCTGAAGTATCTCCATACCATCTTCTATAGTGGATGCACCAGTTTACATTCTCACCAACAGTGGATTAGGGGACCTTTTCCCCCACATCCTTGCCAGCATTTGTTGTTTGTTGATTTCTGTATGAGAACTATTTTAACTAGAGTGAGGTGAAACCTCATTGTGATTTTGATCTGCATTTCCCTGATAAGCCATGTTTCTACACTGATTGCCTAAGTGCAAACAGGCACACAGTGTAGACCTTCCATGAGACAAGACCTGTCTGGAAGTATAGACAACAAACAAGAGAAAAGTGTTAGGGGCTTAAGTCAGTTCATTTCTTTTTGCTTCCACATGTTTGAGTTAAGCTTTGACTTTCAACCCCAGAGCCCTGTACTTTCTATAAATTAATGTTGGACTGAGGCATAAAAACTAAACATGTGGTTAAACATTTGGTATAGAGTTGAACATTATTGTTTGGATCCTCTGAGGCCTTCTGCCTCCTTATCTAAGTTCATTAGGTCTTCTTTCTGAGTCAGCTTTTCCCCAGAAGGCACTTAGGATACTAGGAAAATGGTAGTAGGCCCTCACTTTCCAAGGTGAGGCATCCAGGTATTCAGGGCTACCCAATATTATCCAGATTTGTGACTGTGGTTTCTCCTTATAGTGAGTGGAGTCTGTTGGGCCCCAAGCCAAAGGCTTGTACAGAAGAATGATGTGGCACCCAGGTACCCTATAGTACTTCAGTACCATTTAGTCTTATCAACCGAATCTATTATTACTGGTTAGTAGCCTTATTTCTCCTGTAGTATTGTGACAATCGGAAAAGTCCCTTGGCATTAAAATTTTCAACTTATTCACCTTGGATTTTCTTTAATATTTATTTATTTATGTGAGAGGCAGATTTACAGGGAGAGAGAGAGAGAAAGAGAGGGAAAGACAGAGAGAGTTGTCGTCCATCGACTGGTTCACTTCCCAAATGGCCTCAACGGCCAGAGCTGGGACAATCTGAAGCCAGGAGCCAGAAGCTTCCTCCGGGTCTCCTATGTGGGTGGAGGGGCCCAAGTACTTGGACCATCTTCTGCTGCTTTTCCAGGCCACCAATAGACAGCTGGATCAGAAGTAGAACAGCAAGGACTTGAACCAGTCCCCATATGGGATGCTGGCACCCCAGGAAGAGGCTTAACCTACTATGCCACAGCACTGGTCCTCACCTTGGATTTTTAAATTCCAACTCCACTAGCCTCTCTAACCTCACAGAGAAACAAAATTGTCCAAAACAAGAATGTGCAGTTACTCGTCATCCACCATTTTGTTTTGTTTAATTCTTCCAAACTTTTCTGCCTACTTCACTTGTAATCATTCATCTTGTTCTTTTTCTCCCAGAGTCAAATCTTATTGACTCATTCCCTGAATCCTTTTTTGGTGCATAGTGCAGTTGGAATCTAGGGTTGACTTACTTCTTGTTGCCTCCTCTCAGTCTCTAAGCAAATGCCTTCCAATGTTTATTTGCCCAGACTTCTGGGTCCTAGCCCAGTGCTGTGCTAACAGCTATTTCCTATATGGGTGGGAGGCGGGTCTTTATTCATAGCATTCACTGTATTCCATACTGTGAATATTCCTACTGCATCAAATTCCAAGCTGGTAATGAGATGTCATGGAATGTGGAGTTGAGGAGAGTTGTGCTTGCTCAGCTCTGCAACTAACTTTAGCCCATCAGTTTCCTGGCTCCTCATTTGTCTGGCAGGAGGCAGGACACTGGAAGAAGAACTTGATACAGCTGAAGAACCCTAGCCAGGTAATATATTTCATGTTAGAAAGTTCAATCTTTGGGGCCGGCACCATGGCTCACTTGGTTAATCCTCTGCCTGTGGCACCAGCATCCCATAGAGGCGCCGGTTCTGGTCTCGGCTGCTCCTCTTCCAGTCCAGCTCTCTGCTGTGGCTCTGGAAGGCAGTGGAGGATGGCCCAAGTGCTTGGGCCCTGCACCCGCAAGGGAGACCAGGAGGAAACACCTGGCTCCTGGCTTCGGATCGGTGCAGTGCCGGCCGTAGCGGCCATTTGGGGGATGAACCAACGGAAGGAAGATCTTTCTCTCTGTCTCTCTCTCTCTGTGTCTATAACTCTACCTGTCAAAAAAAGAAAAATAAAAAGAAAAAAAGTTCAATCCTTGAGTCCAACCTTGTGGCTTAGTGGGTTAAGCTGCCACCTGCAATGTCAGCATCACAAATGGACACCAGTTCCTGTCCTGGCTGTTCTACTTCTGATCCAGCTCCCTGCTAATGGCCTCGGAAAAGCAGCAGACAATGATCCAAGTGCTTGGGCCCCTTCGACCTATCTGAGAGACCTGGTAGAACTTCCTGGCTCCAGGCTTTTGCCTGGCCCAACCCCAGTCATTGCAGCCATTTGGTGAACCAGCAGATGAAAGATCTCTCTTCCTTTCTCTCTCCCTCTCTCTATATAACTCTGAATTTCAAATAAATAAGTATATCTAAAAAAAAATGAGAAGAGGAATTTTTGAACCTTTTAGCTGTTGTCCACACAATTTTTATTATCCTTCATTTTGTCCATCTGTCTCTCTACCAGCCAAGAGGGAGGTAGAGATGACAGGAGAGGTTTCATGAATATTGTTATAAATACACAAATATGTGCACACATACTCAGTTAGAATAGCATTTATTATACATTTCTGAAAAACTTTAGATAAGTAGAAATGTTTATTTTTTATTGAATAATAGGTTTGGCCTATTAAAAGTAACAGCTGAAGACCATTCATATTTCTGCTGGACTCAGTGCAGTCTACATAGAATGTTTCTGACACAGCCTATTCCTCCTCTTTAAATGTTTGATTCCTAGTGAGTTATATATTTAGCTACCCACCTGTTATTTATTATTTTTGTTTACAGAAAACCATAAGTGCACAGAACACATAAAAGGCTCCATAAAGAAAACTTTTCAAATTCAATCAGGAATACAATACCTTGGGCAACAGGCAAAATGTGCCAAGAGCTGGAAATATTTTTACAGTGCAGAGAAGAAAAGAATGTCATAAAAAAGTAGGGAAGAAGTAGAAATAGAAGAGAGTACATGATTTGGAGAATGCAGATTATGGGAACATATTATGTTATTTAAAATATAAATTACATCATTTAATAGTATTAAAACAGAACCCCTTAAATGAAGAATTTAGGGATATATGCACAAGAAGGGATTGAAAGAAACACAAAGGGAAATGGAACAGTCCATCTAAAGCACCAAAAGTATATCATAGGAAATTACAAAAGATTCCTGGGGTGAATTTTTGTGGGAGAAAGAGATAATTATAGAATAGAGAGGAAGAAAAGCTTGTGGATGAGGAGAGGAAAAGAGAATTTCAAGTTTACATTTGAAGTTCAACATTGGAACATGCAAACTTAATGATATTTATTTGACAAGTAATTCCCAATAATTAATACTGTTAAGATAATACACTGGGTGTTTCAGGGAACAGAATACAATAAGTATTTAATGACCCCTCCCTCAGGCACACAAATGAATTTCTATCACTTAACCTCATTGAGATATCACAGGCTGATGATAATATTCTCATTTTGGGCCGGCGCCACAGCTCACTAGGCTAATCCTATGCCTGCGGCACCGGCACTCTGGGTTCTAGTCCAGGTTGCTCCTCTTCCAGTCCAGTTCTCTGCTGTGGCCTGGGAAGGCAGTGGAGGATGGCCCAAGTCCTTGGGCCTTGCACCCGCAGGGGAGACCAGGAGGAAACACCTGGCTCCTGGCTTTGGATCGGCGCAGCACACTGGCCATAGCGGCCATTCTGGGGGGTGAACCAACAGAAGGAAGACCTTTCTTTCTTTCTTTCTTTCTTTCTCTCTCACTGTCTAACTATTCTCATTTTGGGGTAAGAAAGCTATTGCTAAGGAGGAAACCATGAAGTTAAAAGATACATGCATTTGAAGGAATTACTATCTAGTAAGCAAAAGGCACTTTGGAATACAGGAAAAGATTCTTATGCTTTTGTTGAGTGTTTGTAAAAAGGCCCTTTATCTCAAAGTGAAGTTACAGATTCGTCTGCAAAGATAAGAATGAACTATGTTTTTGAAAAAAAAAATTCACTTTACTTTATAAAAGGCAGACTGACAGATTGAGAGGGAGAGACACAGATAAAGGCATCTTCTGTCTGCTGATTCACTCCCTAAATTGTTGCGATGGCCAGGGTTGAGCCAGGGCTAGGCAAGACTGAAGCTAGGATCCTGGAACTCCACCTGGGTCTCCCATACTGGTGATTGGAGCCCAGCACTTGGGTCATCTTCCAATGCTTTACCAGGTGCATTAGCAGGGAGCTGGATTGGGAGTGGATCAATTGGAACTCGAACTGGCACTCAGATATGGGATGCTAGCATTGCAGGTGATAGCTTAACCTGTTGTTATGCCACCACAGCAGCCCCAAGAATAATCTCTTATTTATAGCTGTCTAATTGTCAGGACTGGGGCTGGTGCTGTGGCATAGTGGGTAAAGCCACTGCCTGTAGTGCCGGCATCCCATATTGGCACCAGTTCGAGTTCCAGCTGCCCACTTCCGATCCAGCTCTCTGCTACAACCGGGAAAAGCAATAGAAGACGGCCCAAGTCCTTGCTCCTCTGCACCCATGTGGGAGACCTGGAAGAAGCTCCTGGCTCTTGGCTTCAGATTGGCGCATCTCCAGACATTGCAGCCACTTGGGGAGTGAACCACTGGATGGAGGACAATTCTCTCTCTCTCTTAATTTCTCTCTCTCTGCCTCTGCCTCTCTAACACTGCCTTTAAATTAAATAAATAAATCTTAAAAAACATTGTCAGTACTACTATTCTACAATGCTGCACAATGAATTGAACTGTAAGTTGATAAAAATTTATAATGTCCATATTTCTAGATGTATTATTTTTATTCATAATTTATATTAGTACTCTCATGGTTCTGATGGTGGGGAAATTTTGTTCATATGTTTCTGTACTATATTGACGAAGAAATTTCATATATCCTACTCCATATATCTCAGCCCTAAAACTTCCCTTTTATCCTTGTCAAAACGTCATCACCACTTTATCTACTTACCAGAATGGCTTTCTTTCTTCTACTTCCTGTCATTGAAATCACCCTTTAATTTCTAAAGAGTTTACTTTCCATACTATATGCCTCCTTATGTTTCTATTCCATTGTTTCTCATTCAATTGCACTGTGTATCTCTAGAAGGAACACACTATATTTTATGTCCCCCTCCTTAGAGAGTACCATGGTAAATTGACTTATGTCAGCTGCTCAATGAGTATTTCTGATGACTAGATAGCTAGTTACACCTGAATATGCTAGGTCACTATTTTCATTGAATATGCATTCAAAAATCATTTATTTGTCTCTGTTTTTTTTTTTTCCAATTTGCTGCTCCTATTGGCAATGGAGCACAAGAAAGACTAAATCCCTGCCTCTTGCAACTTATATTTCCATGGGAAGACAGACAGTAAACTATTTAACAGAGTGATACAATGTGCTTTACAAAGAATGACACAGACCATAGGAACATATAGAAAAATGCAGGACAAAGTTAGAGAGAAAAAAGGTAAATAGGAAGGAGTCTTTTGTTGTCCAGGAAAAATTGATTGCAGGCATCACCATTTGAGCAGATACCTTTAGTATCTACACTATGATTATGCAAGATCAATTATGGAGGTGAGCTGTAAGGCCAAAGTCTTTGAGAAGTCATTGCCTTTGACTATCTATTGGGAAATTTACTTTAGAAATGGCAAATAGAAGCATGAACCAGTTAGGGTGTGATTTACCAAAATCTAGGCTGAAAATAATAGTGGGATTCAGTCTAAATTTTGAAGGTTTAATATACTTACTGGTCTATATGATAATTCCAGTGAAATTACATATTTGCAAACAGAATTGATCAGAAAATCTCATGTTGGCAATCAGGCATAGGATTTGGACTAAAATCTAAAACACAAATTCAAGTGAAAGTCTCCAGAAACAAATAGATTCTTTGTCTTTCCTTTTTTTTTTTTTTTTCCAGTTACAGCTAGTTAGATTTTGCCAAGCAAAAATAAAGCCTGGTAAATTTATATTGCTCCTGTGTACTTGAGCATTTAGCTTGGAGTTCAGCATGGAACTAGAGCTCAAGAACTCTTTTGGCTTTGCTGTGCATTAAACTTGTGTGAAATGAGACCAGCCTTTGGCACAGAAGTTAATATGCCACTTGGGATCCCTACATCCCAAGTCAGATTGCCTGGTTTCAGTCCCAGCTCCTCTTCTGAGTCCAACTTCCTACTGATGCACACCCTGGGAGGCAGCAGCGATGGCTCAAGTATTTGATTGCCTACTACCTATGTGGGAGACTTGGATTGAGATTCTGGCATCCAGCTTCTGGCTTCTGGCTTCTGTCTAGTGCAGCCCCAGCTTTCATGAATAGATAGTGGCCTGAACCAGGAGGTAGAAGTTCTCTGTCTATGTTTCTATGCCATTTAAAAGTAAAAATAAAAAATTAAATTTAAAAATTAGAAAGACATTACCTGAGAAGCTTGTCAGAAAACAGACTGTGGTTCAGTAGGTCAGGGGTGGTCTGCAATTCTACATCTATAACAAATTCTGAGAGTTCTCAATATTTAGACAGCAAGGGTTGATGGGTGGTTGGTTGGTTTGTTGATCAACTAAACTAACTAGAAGGAAAGTCTGATGTTTAGAATTTTCCATTAAGAATACCTGATTTGGATTAATTTGAGTTAAAAAGTATTTGATGGTTACAAACATTTAATACATTTTTAATTTTTAGGAGATTAAGGAATACATAACCTGAATCTGGTCATTTGCTAGGTTAAATCTGTTAGAAGAGATTTTAGTGAGAATTAGTGAGAATTAATGGTGAAACTACTACTCAAACAGTGCTCTAAACTTTGTGTGTCTTTGTGGGTTCAGTCTGTTGAAATCTTTACTTAGTATATACTAAGTTGATCTTCTGTATATAAAGATGATTGAAAATGAATCATGATGAAGAATGGGATGGAAGAGGGAGTGGGAGTTGGGATGGTTGTGGGTGGGAGGGAGGTTATGGGGGAAAAGCTGCTATAATTCAAAAGTTGTACTTTGGAAATTTATATTTATTAAATAAGATTTGAAAAGTAAAAAAAGAAGAGATTTTAGTTACTCTTATTGGTTCTATTATTTCAATAATCATTGTTAGTATTATTCTGTACCTTTTACTTCTTGCTAATAGAAACCATGGAATGATAAACATTTTTTTTCTATTTTGCACAGCTGTACCTGGGGAGCTTTTAAAAAATACAGGCAGCTGTGTCCCACCCCTTGGCGCTGTTATAAGTGTTCTGGTATCTATATTTTCAAAAATTATCCCAGCAATTCTTATGTTTAGTTGTGTTTGGGAGCCACATGTATGAGTATACATAAGTAAGCTATCATTATTATAGTAATATCATGATTCTAAGATAGATGGCATATTAATAAAATTGGCTTAGAATGAATTAAGAAAATTAAATCTTTTGAATGAAGGCTACTTAATCCATTCTAAAACATATTCTATAAATAAAATCCTAAATTTTAAATATAGCACTATGAAGTTATATGTCTAGGCAATTATTTTTAAATATGTAGAGGGAAATAAATGATGATTAGCAATTAAATGCATCTTCAAGCACCATAAAATAAATATCCCCCCTTTATATTGAAATTTTACTTGCTTAGAAAAGTACTAAAGGAAACACAATTGTTGTCACAGTAACTGTAATCTGTAATAATCTGAGTACTTTTTGAAGGATTAAATAGGTTCCCTAGAATATATGTGCTTTTATGCAAGTGTGTATATACACAGAAGTACATACACATATCCAAGTAAAGTTGTATCATACGTACTAGTGCACAGTAAAACCATATAATTTTTCCACTTATTATATATAAGGGATATATTACAGTGGGACAAATCAGAATACTAAGTATTTTTATTAATAAATTGATTTTTCATAATGTTTTCTACTGAGGACAGACAAGTGAACCTGCTTTATAATGTCATTCATCATCTTGAATTATTCCCTTTAGAATTTCACACTGAATACAAATGTCAAACCCTCTTTTTCAAGGTCATTTTCACTTCAATGTTAAACCTTGAACATTTTGCATTATAACCTAAAGCTAATTCATTCATGTTGTTTTTAGGGGTAGCAAATATATATCTAAGACTTTTTTTTTTCAGAAAAACTAGATTTATAATTAACTCTCAGTCTTTTTTCTTCTTCTAAAAACTAGAAAGTTTTGCTTATCCTTGAGCATCTTATTAACTGAAAATAAAATTGATCTCCTTCCAGTTTTGTGCCATAACTCTTCCAAACATTGAGCCCTAGTGGCATGCCATGGAATGATGTACTGTGCACATCACCAAGAACTCCAGAAGCACTGGTCATGGAGGCCTTTCCTTTCCCAGCAACATCACAGCCCTGCCATGTGCTTAGCCCCAGTGCAGTGAAATAACCACATAGCTCTGATAAGAGTTAACTGTAAAGGTGAGTTATTTGGAAACTTTTCTTGCTTTAAATGTCATCTAACATTTTTGGATGAGAAATGCAATTTTTTAATTAAAAATAAAATAAAATTCACGTATGTTGAAGTATTATAAAAGATTGGTTTCCTCCTTAGCAGAATGCAAACTCTGGCAGAAATATGGTTTCAGGTGTGGGTGTAGGAGGGAACCAAACTTGGATGAAATAGGATTTTATCTTCCTGGGGTGGGCTGCCAGTTAAATTTCTGCAAATAGCAATGTCACAAAGCATGGTTTGAGAGAAAGACCATGTGCTTTCTGGAGTAGCAATTGGGAGAAAAACCACAATTTATGAGGAGGTTTAATGTAAAATAAAACAAGCTATCTTCTTATCTACCCTGTCTTACAAAATAAAAATGCATTTAAAATATAATTCACACAATAACTCTTAAAAATCTGAGTACAATGGCATGGATCTTAAAAGTTCCAAGAGTTCTCGCTTGGTGAACTCTGGATACTCAAACATAAAGGTTAATTAAAGAAATGACAAGTTCTCTGCTTCCCTAACGTGGCTAAGGAAGACACATTAGCAAAGCCAATACAAAGCTGAACAGCAATTAGAGAGAATCAAAAAACAGACACACAAAATGGAACCTTTGGCAAACCTAGAGTTAGACTCTACCTCAGCATCTGTCGTTATGTTACAAACATCTAAAAACCTTACGTTTCTGATTTTTGCTTCTTATTCCATCAACCTCCCCTCCCACACCCACACCCACCCTCCTGACATACATTCTGCCTCCACACTCCCCTGTACCATGGGTTTTGTGAGGAAATTGAAGGAAGTTGTCCAAGGTAACAGAGGGGAAATTACTGTGTCGAAATAACTAAGTACAATATGAGGAGATAAAGAAAGTCATGGTTTAGTGGAAAATAGAAGTTTCTCCATTAAGAGGCTGAGATGGAAGGAGAGGGGACATTTGATTTTCTATCCCTAAAATTCCTGGCATCATTTACTTGCTTATCTTTCTGCAAACAAGTCAATACTCCTTTTGGTGCTTCAACCCAACTCCATCCATACTTCAAACTTGGTAGTTCTGTGAACTTCCTATTTATTTATTGTTCTGGCTTCTATATTATGCTACTGCAGCTAAGTTCTTCGTTTTTCTTTCTCATCTTGTCAGTATTTTTTTTAACTCTCCTGAGTCATTTTTAACATACAGTTAGGATTTTTTCCAGCCACTTGAAAATTCTATACTCTTTTCCTGCCATTTAAAATACAGTATTACAGCAAATTACTGCTACTGGGAAGAACATTCTGACTTGATCAGTGCAACTATGGTGTAAAGTGTGATAGACAGAATTCAAACACTAAGAGGACAGTCTCTAGTTTTCACATACCATTCTTTAAGGATAAGTAGTAGATTAAATGTATTTAAATTAAGATGTCAGAAATATATTTGTATATATTTAATATTACTGGTTTGTTAACTATGACAATTTCACATAGAAGCCCTTTTGTTGGAAACTGAATTTCTCATGTAATAATTAGCTATGGAATATTACCCCAAACAGGTGTCTGTAGCCTGTCAAAGTCAGAACAGGTGATTTAGAATTAGCGTATTAAAAGAACTGTGAATTAGCGAAGCAAAAACGTGTTAATTTCTTGTTCCATCTGTTAATATGAATTCACTGCCAAATATTTTACTTTGTAGAACTGTGCTGGGATTGGCAAGAACATACACTATAAAAAAAGTTTAAAGGCCTGAATGTTTAAAAATCATGACATACGTTACTGCAAAAATAACTTCTACATTTTTGAGCATGCTTTTTTTTTCTTTTTTATCTTTGAAAAAAATAACTGCAGAGATTGCCATATAATATAGAAAGTTAACTAAAGAAAACATATGATCAAATGTTAGACCTTTAAAACAAAAATTGGAAGAAAATGTTATTCAAGAATGTTTGATTATAAATGAAGACCAATTCTTCTGTGCTATTTCTCAGATGTCTCTGAGAACTATTCAGAATTGCTGAAAGACACAGAGAAAAATATCTGCTGCTACCACACAGCTCATATCCAATAATATCCTCTTATTCAGAGATGCCATTATAGAAAGAGAGATCTTTTTTTTTTTTTCTCTCCAAATACTGTAATCCTTTAAAGGATTATGGTGAAATTTAGGTCACTAAATCTTAAATCTATTGTCCTTTAGCTTAGATTTGTTTCTTCCCCCACATTTTGCTTGCATGTATAAAATCAAAATACATTATACTCTTAACTCCATACCCATATGTGGAATTGTAGATTCTGGGAATAGAACTAAAAGGTGAAGAGTAAGTAAAAAGGAGAGGTCCTGAATAAGTGTAAACAATGTATATCACCATTCCATCTTATAGGAAGAAGCTTGGACACAGTTTTATACTGAAAACCTTAAGAGAAGCCAGTGCGATGAACTGCTGAACTAGTTTGCCATCTTTGTATCTCTTTTTGGTATAGACAGAGCATGGGAGAAGAAAGGAATTTCAAGTGAACTGAAATTTCTGAGCTCAGACATATGCTAAGAGTACAGTTAACTTGAGTTACTTTTTCCATGCTGCTGAATTGGGTCCTGAATGAGGCAGTTTGTGACTTAAACAGATTTCACTAATTTTCCTTCCTTGCACATTTAAAAAACAAACCACACTCTCCCATATTGCTGTTTGGGTTTTAACGGAGCTAAGGCATGCACACCCAATTACTATAAGCACTTTAAGTAAAGCTTAAAGATATGCAGCATGTTCTTAACTGCAAATGATATGATAGGTAGTATCTTTCCTCTCTAGTTTTATGTCACATCCAAGAGATTAATCCTCTCATGAATCATCCATAATGACTAGAATAATTTGGGGAACTGAATGAAATTTTTCAAATTATTTATATCATGAACTCACAAGAATATGAATGGTGGGATATGCAAATACAAACCATGCTTACAAAGGCTACATAGAAAAGAAAAAAAGGGGGAGGGAAAGAAGGTTAAATTCATATTTATAAAATTGAACTTTGAGTTGAAACTTTTGCTCCTTGTTACTTTACTGGGGTGTGATCATTGTTACAGTATTGGAAAATAATGATATTTTGTATAGGTTAAGCAAATGAAACAAATTCTGTAAGAATGCAAGATGTTCATGTTATGTGAAGTCCATAATACTTTCAGAAAAAATAGCAGTTTTTAAAAAATAGCCAGAGATATTTTTCTTATTTGAAATAGAGCATAAGTTTTACAATTTTTCCTAAATGTGATTTTAGAAAAAAGATAATATTGTGTCTGCCATAATTTTTAAGAACTACTCCGTTACCCTATAGGAATCACTGGTGAAATAGTTTTACAGTTCTATACAATCGGCCCAAAAATTCCTACAAAACTATGTAATACATAAAACATTTCATGGAGTTTTAAATTATACAGTACATCAAAGTTTTAGTTGACTTATCTGAAAAGACATTTTGGTATGTAAATAAAAATGCAAAGAAAAGAACCTGTCAGAAAGTAAATAAAGTATGCAAATTAAATAAAAGGTAAGGCTGCTACACTTTTTATATAAATAACTGTGTTAACAGAGCTTTATGCATATTACAATATATTCAGATGCATAGCTTTTGCAAAAATAAATTCATTGCTCCTCTCCAAAGAATGGATTAAAACAATTTATTTTATAAAATTTGGATAGATAGGATAAGAAATGTAACAGCCATCCATGGAAAATAAATATAAAAATTATTCAAGCTCCATCTACTTTATGTTAGTAATGAGATGCACTTCATTCAAATTCCTTTCAATTGAAACAGTGCTGAGGAAGCAAAAACATGATTCTGTAGGAAATGATTTCTAATCTTCATGATAACATACCGATATAATACAATTATTTACAATTGACTAAGAGTTAATTTCAATAGTATAACATCTTTCTTGCAAAAATGTCAGCTTTTATTGATGAAACAAACTAAGAATAAAACATTTTTACTTGTAGTATTACAGTGCTGTTTTTCATTCTGTTAACCAAAACAACAGAGTAATACTGTAAACAAAAAAATAACATCAGACTGCTTGTGTTTGCATGATTTTATCAAGAACCATAAGCAATGAAATGAAGTACATTAGCTGCAATTCTGGAAAACATTCTTTCAGACTGCAGTCATGCTATACTAAAAATAAGCATTGACCATTGGCCTAATTGTGTTAATTATCTATTATGCCATGAGAGAGCATAACATTAATAATTAAAAATGATTGCTCTTGGGGCCTGCATTGTGGTCTAGCAGGTTAAGCTGCCACCTGTGATGCCAGCATCCTATATAGGTGCTGGTTTGAGTCCCTGCTACTCCATCTCCCATCCAGATTCCTGCTAAAGGCCCGGAAAACAGCAAAGGATGGTGTAAATGCTTGGAAGAAGCTCATGGCTCTTAGCTTCATCCTGGCCCAGCCGTGGCTGTTGTGGCCATTTGGGGAGTGAACCAGAGAATGGAAGAACTCTCTCTCTCTCCCTCTCTCTATAACTCTGCCTTTAAATATATAAATAAATCTTTTTTAAAAAAATGATTGCTTTCACACATTCAAGGTACAAAAAAGTAAACATTATGCAGCAGACATAATTATCAACTATTTCCACATGCACAAACACACACACACACAGTTCATATATATCATTATTTCTCAAATACGTATAATACCAATTTGGTGGATTCTGAGACCAAACACTAGTGCATACAAGCCACAGATGCTGCCAAACAACATACAATGCAGAGGATAACTCATCACAACAAAGAATTTATCAAGTACTAAATAGCAATGTGCACCAAGGTTTAGAAACCTCTCTCTAAAGAGAGAGAGCTTGTGTTATTACTATCTGATCTCTTCTGAGAAATATCAAGTGTTGATATCAACTAACCCTGCTTAGCCACCAAGGTGGTTAAGTCTTATTACCATGATCATGCAGGGATAAGGTTTATCCTTAACACATATTTATAGAGCACATCGTGTGCCCAGCTTTGTTGCAGGCATGTTTCTAGGAGAGGTTGGCACTAGTCTAGCCCTAACTCTTTATTTAAAGTTGGCAAATAATTGGCTATGTAAAGTGAAGATATTTTCCTGTGTTCATTTGGTATGGCTGAATTTGAACTGAGTTTTCTTGATGCTAAGATTTCCAGCAAATCTTCTGTACACTTTAACCTCTGCTTCTGGTCGTATCTCTATAATGTTGAATCTCATTATTGTGTGTTTTCCCTTACACTGGCTAAAATGCCAACTTGTTTGAATGCTGTGAATGGGAACTTTGTTGCTAAATTTAAAGAAATAAGAGATAGGACATAAAGAAAAAAAGGCTGATTCCACAAGAATAGACATCATTAGCTGAACAAATCTTTCATTGAGTTGTATTTTAATATTATGCTATCATTTTTCTATTTAGAGTCTTTAATAGAAACTACACAAAGGAAATTTCCTTTGGCAATGCTCTTACACATAAAGAGTGGTATGAGATAACATTATCAGAGTAAGGCCAGAAAAAATTTCACTTCTTAAAAGGCATTATTTTCTTCTTCCTTCCTCTGGCTTCCAGGAAGTCCAGAGCCAAATATGAATTTTACTAACAGTAAAAACACTACTCCTTATGTAATACATTGTTTTACCATCTTTTTTAAAGATTTGGGGAGGTATGTATTAATTAATAAGTTAAGCACAATTGGTTTCTGATTTTCTATAAGGTGTACTTAGTATTGTTATCGAATAATAACATTATAAGTGGTTTCAAAATGGAGGAATTGGCATCCACCTTATTCTCTTGTGATTTAATCAGTAATTCTGAAATGATCTCATTCCTTAACATACCATATACGTTACCAGGTATAACTTGTTTGATTATATTCTTACTTTAAACAATCTAGCATGCCAACGATACAATAAAAGACATGGCTGTAATAGCTACCCTAGTTCTTCCATGTGCTGGGTATTGGGCAGTGTATTTTGTGGTGTGCTTTTTCTTTATCAACTCAATTCTGCAAACCAGGTATAGACTTATCCTTGATTTACAGACTTAAAAAAAATGGGAGCATGGAGAGGGTCAGTAACTTGCCTGATACTACACACTGAATCAGTGGCAGGCCTAGAATCCCTTGATTAACACACTTGACTACAAAGGCCTTGCTTGTTTTCACTTGTAGGGTTAGTCCACTTAATGCAGGAAAATGGTTGCAAAGTGTTGAAGTGTAAGGTTAACTTGCAAGATCCACAGAGATTTAGGGACTACTTAATTTTATTTCTGGTATGACTATTTTATACTACCTTAAGCACTGACTAACTTCATTTACCATTGTGTTTTTTTCCACTCTCCCCCGGCCACACAGTTGTATCACAGATCCAACATAGCATATCATCTGAAGTTGAAACACTGTTAAACAGTTGCTAAGACTTCAAAGTTTATATATTGTCTCCTCTCAGATGCTGCTTTTTGAGGAAATGTGTTGTGAATTACACTGGTTTTTTTAACTTTTATTTAACAAATATAAATTTCCAAAGTACAGCTTATGGATTACAGTGGTTTTTTTCCCCCATCATTTCCCTCCCACCCACAACCCTCCCATCTCCTGCTACCTCCTCCATTCCATTCACATCAAGATTCATTTTCAATCCTCTTCATATACAGATCATTTTAGTATATATTAAGTAAAGATTCCAACAGTTTGCACCCACACAGAAACACAAAGTGTTAAGTACTGTTTGAGTACTAGTTATAGCATTAATTCACATTGTACAACACATTAAGGACAGAGATCCTACATGAGGAGTAAGTGCACAGTGACTCCTGTTGTTGACTTAACAATTTGACACTACTGTTCATGGCGTCAGTAATCTCCCTAGGCTCTAGTCATGAGTTGCCAGGGCTATGGAAGCCTTTGGAGTTCGCTGACTTTGATCTTATTCCGATAGGGTCATAGTCAAAGTGGAAGTTCTCTCCTCCCTTCTGAGAAAGGTACCTCCTTCTTTGATGGCCCGTTCTTTCCACTGGGATCTCACTCACAGAGATCTTTCATTTAAGTTTTTTTTTCTGTTTTATCAAGAAAAATATGAGACTGTATATCTAGTTTCATATTTATGAAAGATTAAAAATTATTAATGCGTTTCAGTAAATGTGAGAATCCATAAATGTAATGATGCCTCATTTAATTGTAACCTATTACGCCATAAGAAAGACATCAAGGACAAAAGGAAATACTTGCAATTACGTATTGTAGAGCTGCCTGCTTTATTAGCTGTGTGATCAAGGCTCTCACAACACTCGGTCCTCTCAGCCCCAAGTCACTAGAAGGTGAACTTGAGACTCAAAGCAAATTTGCAGTATTTGAAACTTTTCTTTCACTGAATGAAGCACAATGTTTTTCTTTCTTTTTTTTTTTTTTTAATCTTTATTCATTCACACTGACAATATCCCTCAGTTATCTCTGGGTCAAACTTACCCTTTCTTCATGCCATTTGTAATATAGAACAGGAGATTCTGGTCTCAATGTATTGATTGACAATACTTCAATAGTGTCTTTTTAAAAAGTTAATTTTCAGGCCGGTGCCGCAGCTCACTTGGCTAATCCTCCACCTGCGGCGCCGGACCCCAGGTTCTAGTCCCAGTTGGGGTGCTGGATTCTGTCCCAGTTGCTCCTCTTCCAGTCCAGCTCTCTGCTGTGCCCCAGGAGTGCAGTGGAGGATGGCCCAAGTGTTTGGGCCCTGCACCTGCACGGGAGACCAGGAGAAGCACCTGGCTTCTGGCTTCGGATCAGCACGGTGTGCCAGCCTTAGCGGCCATTTGGGGGGTGAACCAATGGAAGGAAGATCTTTATCTCTCTCTCCCTCTCTCACTGTCTAACTCTGCCTGTCAAAAAAACAAGTCAATTTTCATGAAAGGGAGATAGAGGGGAGAGGTGTGAGGGGAGAGGAGAGAGGTAAGAGGTAAGAGGGAGAGGCCTTCCAATCATTAGTTCACTTCTTATAATGCCCACAACAATGAATTGGGCTAGGCTGAACCTAGGAATCCGTATCTCCATCTGGGTATTTCACATGGGCCTGTCACCCATGTTGGCTCAAGCACTTGAGCTTGCTAGCTCCCAAGAGGTTGTAGCAGGAAGCTAGATCAGAAGCAGAGAAGCTGGGACTCCAATATGGGGCTTGGGTGTCCCAAGCCTTGGCATAACCGATTGCAAGACAATGTCTACCCCCTGGGGGCATCTTGATCACATTGTATTGGAATCTACTGGGCCTTGGCATGTAAATCTTGCTCATAATTGCCAAACAAAAGGCCCATTACCTAGTTGCCCATTATAATTCTTTCTCTTCAATTTTGACAGGACCTATGGGTTTGATGGCATATAACTACTATGGTTAGATGTAGGGATTTTGAAGATGTAGTTAAAGAATATAAAACCACTGACTTTGAGTCAATCCAAGATTGAGTATCCCAGGTGGGCCTGATCAAGTACACCCTCTGAAAGTTGACGAACCTTCCCTAGGAGGAAGAACTAGAAGCAGGAGCAA
Source organism: Lepus europaeus (assembly GCF_033115175.1). NCBI lineage: Eukaryota > Metazoa > Chordata > Mammalia > Lagomorpha > Leporidae > Lepus > Lepus europaeus. Next base: position 84,627,857 of record NC_084827.1, on the reverse strand, counting down.
GAATTTCCTGCTGGCCTAGAAGAATGAAAACAGCCATGCTGTGAGCTGCCTATGACTCCGTCTCGATCTACAACCATGGCATTTCATTCTCCCAAAACCCAGTGATATAGGAAGAGGACCCCGAGTCTCAGAGGAGATTATAATCCCTTTGGTGCACTGCTAATAGCCTTGTGAGACCACAGGCAGAGGATTCAGCTAGCCTGTGTCCATTTTCCTGACCCATAGAGAGAGACTACGGAGGCTTAAATGTGCATTGTTTTAAGCTATCAAACTTGTGATGATTTGTTATACAGCAATGGAAAATGAACACATGGGTTCAACAGTTCGACGGAATGTTAGTGAAAGGAGTGGGGAAAGTGGGAGGAAAGATTGTTCCAGGGCTGCTCTCACTCAGCAAAATAAACTCATGCTCCTACTGAAGCAATGGCTGAATTAAATGGGAGCCTAGATTCAGGACCAAGTCCATCTAACATAACTGCAGTTCTGATTGTCTTCAGACTAGCCACATGCGTCCTAAAGATGCTGAACCCCAAAATACTAACAAGAGCTAGTATTTTTCACTGTGTGCCAAGTACAAGATAAGATACCATGCACTGTGCAAAATGATTGACATGTACTATCTCCTTTGATGGCTACTATTATGTGTGTTACATTATTACATATTACTATTACCTTAGTTTATCAAATAATATAATTGATGATGAGGCCAGCACTGGCTGGGTAAAGCCACTGGCTGCAGTGCCAGCATCTCATATGGGTGCTGGTTCAGGTCGCAGCTGCTCCACTTCCCATTCAGCTCTCTGCTGTGGCTTGGGAAAGCAGTAGAAGATGGTCCAAGTTCTTGGGCCTCTGCACCCATGTGGGAGACCCAGAAGAAGCTCCTGGTTCCTGGTTTCAGATTGGCACAGCTCTAGCTATAGCAGTCAACTGGGGAGTGAACCAGTGGATGGAAGGATGGAAGATCTCTCTCTCTCTGTCTCTCTGTCTCTCTGTCTCTCTCTCTCTGCCTCTCCTTCTCTCTGTGTAACTGACTTTCAAATAGATAAGTAAATATCTAATATATATATATATATGTGTATATATATATATATATATATAATTGATGATACACATGGGTTGAAGGAACCCATCATCAGATAGCTCATAAATGGCAAAGTCAAGATTTGAACACAGATCCAGCCAATTCTAAATCCTGTTATCTGAATGCTTCATGGCACTTGCCTTCTCTAAACGGGACTCTCATCCTTTGTCTGCCAATTTAATTAAGCATTATAGTAATCACTCCTCTCCTCAATCCTATATCTAAATCTCAGAAAGATTTTCTTTGTCTTTCTCACAATTTTTGATAATTATATCAAAGCATTTTCTTAATGTAGCATTTTCATTTGAATAAAAGTGGCATGTCCTTATATATATGGAAATTACAGTCTACCCAATAATGTGAGATTGTTACAATGAAGAGATGGCAAAATGGATGTTTGAAAAAAGTTATTTTCTCCCCAAGCCACATAAAATTCCAAATAAAAATAGTAAAAATATTATAATAAAATAAATTATTTGTATCATGCACAGTGCACTTATTTAATTAATATCTTAAAAATATAATAACTAGTTTTATTTGATTGGCTTACTCTTGGCACCAAATGATATTTATATATTTTAAATTACCCTTAATTTGTTTATAACAGCTGCTCAAGTTCCATTTGTATGAAAGGATCATTTTTTCCTAAGGCACTGACATTCTACTTGCTTCACATTAGGGATTTATTTTCTCCAAAGTGTCCATTGATTAATTAAAGCACTGCACAAGTAGGAGTTTAGTGCAGAGGTTAAGATGTTGGGACACCCACAACCCACACCAGAGTACTTTGTTAAGGTCCCAGCTCTGCTTCCAATCTAGCTTCCTGCTAATATGCACCTTGTGAGGGAGCAGGTGTTAGCTCAAGTATTCAGGTCTGCACTACCAACATGGGAGACTCAGATTGTGTTCCTTGCTCCTGGTTTTGGTCTGGCCCAGGCATATGGGTTTGGCATTTGAGGAGAAAACCATCATCTCTCTTTGTCTGTTTATTTGTCTCTCTGCCTTCAAATAACATTAAAGTTAAAACAGTAAAAAGGACAATGTAGTTCAATTTTAATAATCTTAACTATTTGAGTTTTATCATTTTACCACCATTACACTTAATTTGGATTTTTGGAAGTGTCATATTGTGTAAATGATTGAAAGGGTTAATATTTGACTAAAAATTAGCAATTTTATGTGGTTCAAGCAAGACTTAAATTATAATTCTGACATATCCAAACAACTCAAGGAGCATACTTTTAGCCCAATCTGGTTAAAAAGTAAAATGGATAAGCTAGAGATAAGAAATGATTCTAGTAGCATATGAATGTGCATATTTATCTTATAACTTTGTACTTATTTACAAAGGAGCAGTCCGATATTTATTCTCAAGTATATATCCCATTATATATCTTCACCAGTTACAAAGTAAAGGTAAGGCTATAAAACACAAGAGTTTATTTGTGGTTCAGTTTATGATTTAGTCAATTAAGTATTTTCTCTTTGATAAAAGCATCAAGAGGTCAGGACTTTTCCTCTCAGTTCAAACGAAAGGGAAGGATATGCAAATATAGTATATTATAGGTTCAGCTGTCTACTGTGAATGGGTTGGCATTTCACTACAGGGGAGAATTTAGTCATCTGCCAACTGCAGAATGTCTAATATTCTTCCTCTTCCAGGCAATTTTTGTCATAAATATCATAAAATAGAATTACTTCCCACCTTTCATATTATCTGTGTCACTAAGTTAAATAAGTATTTTCACCAAGAGTGCAGATTTTCAGCCCAGAATTTCACACCACATTGTACTGAAATTTTCAGAGAGTATAAAGTGTCAGAATTATGTTTAGTCAGAGCAAGAAGTATTATTTATACCTTGCTATAGTTTTTTATGTAAAGGTTTAGCCAAAAAATTAACCTGGGTAAAAAAGTAAAATCTGTATGTTGTTGCATGAACAACATTTTGTAGAAGCAGAGGTGGTAGCAGTGATTATAGTAGTGATGATCTTATAAATGTAGAGTCACACAGAAGGAACTGCCATCTGTAAGTACTGGCATTCAGTATTTTAGGTGATCATTTCAACAATATGTATAGAAGGTTATTATGTCTACTTATAGATGAAGAAACTGAGGTAATGCCATCAAAAATCCATTCAAGATCTAACTTATAGTAAATATCAACTCCTAAAACTAAATAAAATTTTACTTTAGAAACTCACAAATTCTTAGCTTTTCATAAGTAAGTATAATCACCTTGTTGACTCTTGGTTGAATTAACTTGTTGGGATCATAGCCCCTAATTTAAAGCCTTAAATAGCACCTATCTACCAATCTATTATTTATATTTATATATCCATATATATATATATATATATATATCCATACATACGTGCTTACACATTCCTATATATATGCCACAAGTTCACTGGAACCTTGAACTCTCTGCAAACAGAAATGATGTTAAATTCAAATTAAGCACTTTTATTTATCAAACAATTTGGCCCTTGAAACTGCCCTATGTCAGGGCACACATTATGATGCAGTAGGTTAAGCACCATTTGAGACTCCTACATCCCAAATCAGAGTCCTGGTTCAACTACCAGTTCAAGTCCCAGCTATCCTGCATTTCTAATTCAGCTTCCTGCTAGTGCACCTAAGAAACAGTGGATGATGGCCATAGTACTTGGGTTCCTGCTATTCCCAATGGATACCTGAAATGAGTTCCTGGCTCTGGCCTTCATCCTGGCCTAACAAGCTGTTGCAAGCATCTGAAGAAGTGAACCAATGGATCAAAGATCAACTTCTTGGAGCCAGTGCTGTGGCACAGCTGATAAAGCAGCCACCTGCAGTGCCGGCATCCCATATGGCCAGCAGTTAAAGTCCCACAATGGGGGACACCACCCCCATCTCTGTCTCTCTGTAACTCTGCCTTTCAAATAAATAAATAAATAAATAAATCTTTAAAAAAAGATCTTGCTCTCTCTCTACCTTTCAAATAAATAAATAAATGTTTTTAAAATTTTGTATGTCTTAAATTCTAACAAAGTATTTTAAAGAAATAATAATGGTAATATATTTATTTATCAAGTGATAATATTCACCAGTGGAGATAATTCTTATACTCATAGCTAAAGTTTATAAAGTTGGGGTTGGCATTGTGGTATAGCATGTTAAGTTACCGTCTACAATGGCGGCATCCCATATGGGCACCAGTTCAAGTCATGGCTGCTCTGCTTCCAATCAACTGTCTTCTAATGCACCTGAGAAAGCAGCAGAAGATGGCCCAAGTGTTTGAGCCCCTGTACCAATGTGGGAGACCCAGAATAAGCTCTTGGCTCCTGACTTCAGCCTGGCCCAGTCCCTGGCCTTTGCAGCCATTTGGGGAGTGAACCAGTAGATGGAAGATCTCTATCTCTTCTTGTCCCTCTCTCTCTCTGTAACTCTGCCTTTCAAATCAATTTCTTTTAAAAGTTTACAAAGTTTATAACATACTGTTGCTTTTTGTCACCTTTAAGAAAGTAATAAATTGGCAAAGCTAATAAATACATTATCTTTAAAATGTACATTTGTGGAGATATTTTGATGATCTAAAATTTAATACATAAATAAAAGGCAAAAAGAATGCTAATATTAATTCTCTGCTCAGAGATATATGTTCTTGTTGTCTGGAAACAAGGTAAGATACTTTAGGACTATCTCATCAATATATGACCTCTTATCAAATTCATCCATATAGAATTTAATCAAAAATAATCACCAGGGAGAAAATGAAAATTAGAGTGAAAATCTAAGGACACTGTCTTAGACCATGCTGAGAACTTGACTCATGCACACAGATACAATCAAGCTACACATATACATTTTAAGTATTCCTTAATGCAGTTCTTCTGTCAACAGCTCGAAGATGTTGCTGCACTGCTGGTTTGACAGTTCAGTTAGGCATCTCATAGTCGTTTCATATAATATACTAGAGATTGCTACATTATCCTTTTCATCTTGTACACAACTAGACTCCCTTGCAGATGGAGTGACCATGTGCCTGAGTTCTACTCATTGGAAAGTAAGGGGATGAGATGTGTCCATTTTCTGGAACAAGACATGACCAGAGTAGCAAGTCTGTATGTCTCTAATATCCTATCTATACCTTCTCCTTTTACTTGCCAGATGTGAACAATAATGGAACCTCAAGAGCAACTACAGTCACAAGTTTAAAAGTGGCATGGTCTCTGATTCACTGCCTATGGCACATCTGCCTATTCAAGACAACCCTACCTCCCACCCTCCTCAAAATGCTTGTAAGAATGTTCTAGATCAAGATCCAAATGTCTATTTCTGAGCCATTATACACTTTTGATCCATTTGTAATACTAGTTAGGGAGATATCAACATATAGACTGGGTATCTTACATGAATAAACAAATGAAAGCTTAGTGATAAATTGAACTATGTGTAAAATGAAGTATATAGGTTTGCTGTTACCAGATGTGAAACATTGCATTACATTCAGATAGAATATCTACTATCAATTGTGCCTTACTAAGACCACTCTTGATCCTGTTCTGCTCTAATTTAACCTTTCCATGTGCTAAATCTGTTGACCAAATTTAATAATGTGATTCCTTGTATTACACCGTATTACAACAGCACTAGTAGGATGGCCTCTTTTTAAGAATTATTAGCCTAATGATACTCCCATTGAAAGTTCCCAGACATTTTACCCCCACACACTAAGTCTATCCTTTGAATAGGCTTTGTGGTTTATCTGCAAAGTTCAACAACTTTGATTTGATAATTTGTTTCACTTATAAAATGGTAGTAAATAAAATCATGCATGATACGAAGTACCTTCCTGCAGCATTTGGAAGCATTTTATGGGTTTTTATTGCTATAGGAGACAGAACAAAAAAAAAAAAGACTTTCTTAGTTGATTTCTAAATGAAAAACAACACTTTCTCTTATCCCACCATTATTCAATTACCCATTCCAATATGTTTTTCTCAGATATCTTCCATAAATATTTCCCAATTAAAGAAACTGCTCAATCTATCTTAATTCACTTTAAAATAGTTTTAAAAATAAATTTTCACCAGCTATGAGTTACACATTCATAGCAAACACTTTGCATACAGAACTATTCAGATCCTCATTTAAGGATTGCAAATGTTTACTTTAGCCGTAATTTTATGAAAATAGTTATCTCAAGTTATAGCAAGATAGAGGAGAGGAAACAACACAGAATGAAGTGCAAAGAGTAGAAAGATTTGTTACATCACCATAAGACTAAGGGGCAAAATGCCATAAAAATCTAGAGAAAATTCAATGTAAGACTCATTAATCTACCACACTTTATAAAAATTGAAAACATGTAGTAATATATAACATTTTTATAATGAATGGTCATCAATAAAGCATTATGCTAAATTATATATAGACAAGGCATAGGAATGTATGATATTGGCCGGCGCCGCGGCTCACTAGGCTAATCCTCCGCCTTGCGGCGCCGGCACACCGGGTTCTAGTCCCGGTCGGGGCACCGATCCTGTCCCGGTTGCCCCTCTTCCAGGCCAGCTCTCTGCTGTGGCTAGGGAGTGCAGTGGAGGATGGTCCAAGTGCTTGGGCCCTGCACCCCATGGGAGACCAGGAGAAGCACCTGGCTCCTGCCATCGGAACAGCGCGGTGCGCCGGCCGCAGCGCGCTACCGCGGCGGCCATTGGAGGGTGAACCAAAGGCAAAAGGAAGACCTTTCTCTCTGTCTCTCTCTCACTATCCACTCTGCCTGTCAAAAGAAAAAAAAAAAAAGGAATGTATGATATTTAGAAGACTTTCATAGAAAATATTGGATACTACCTCTTGATGTTAAAAGAGAAAAATTTCAATCACTTGGATAACCCAAACCATTCTGTCAGACGGCTAAATTTCTACTCTGTTTGTTTCATTCTCTCTTTCTCTACTCACATAAAGCATTTTACACGCTGATTTAAAATGTTGCAATGTGTATTTGTTCAATTATTTCTTATAATAGATAAGTAAATAAAGTTTAATCATCCTTAAATTGTTATTTTTTAACTCGAACTAGAATGTAAGAAAACTCAGTGCTTTCTTGTTATATTCTGTTTTACTCTCATAATAAAAGAGAAATAGAAAGAAGGGCCTTGTGCTGACAATGTGAATTAACAGAGTAATATAGTCAAATTTAAAGGAATTCATATTTTTATTTTTTAATTCTTAAAGACTGCCCCTTTTTAAAAAAATATTTATTTGAAATGCAGAGAGACAGAGACAGTCAGAAATCTTCCATCTACTGGTTCACTACCCATAGGCCCACAACAGTCAGGGCTGGGCCAGGCCAAAGCCAGTAGGCAGAAATTCAAATCTAGGTTTCCGTATGGGCAACAGAGCCTCAAGTACTTAAGCTATCATCTTCTGCCTTCCAGGCTGCACATTAGCAAGAATGCTGGAATCAGAAGTGGAAGCAGGATTCAAACCCAGGCACTCTGATATGGGATGTGGGTGGCCCAAACAGCATCTTAATGTCCACCCCTCTGAATAAATAAAGATTTCATGCTCTATCAGAAGCACATTCAAAAAGTTGCTTGCCACACACTAACCATGTGAACTCAAGCAGCTCAGTTAACTTCTCTGACATCCAATCACAACATCTGCAAAATGGGGTCATAGGGAAGTTGTACATGTTAACATAATGAAGCAAAACAGCCAGCACAGTAGCTGCTATAATATGTATTAATTTATTTTGATATTTCTATCTACTTTGTAAGTTAGTTTGATAGTTTCTTCCCAAGTACTAAGATCCATATACATTATTGCCACTTATGTGATGAGATTAAATAAGGCATGTAGATTTTATTAACACAGTTTCTCATTAAAATTTTACCTAAAACTAGTATAAGAGTGACATTAATAAAGACTCCCATTTTTGCGTGGATTTGCTAAAGTGAGATTCAAATGGATTTAATGTGTTTAAGTTTGAAAAGTACCAACACATCTTGGAAAATAATTATTAAGAATTTTCTTTATGGCACTAACTTTCCATTCACATGAATGAGGCTTACTGAAGCTGTCATAATCTTATAATGATACAAGTGGAAATTCTAAGAGATGATGTTATAATGATAAGGTAAAACAAAGTGCTATCAATACTATGATGTACTAAGAAGATAATAAAGACTTTCAGTATTATAAAATGCTAGCTAGAGATTATATCCATTTGAGATGCCATCGGAACATTACATTTTTACTAATTCTTCCACATGTAAATTCAACACCCATATAGCAATACACATTGGCATGGGATTTCAGAGGATGGTATACGACCCAAAGCCAGAAGAAAAGTGATAGAGAACAAATCAACTGTGGTTAACTTTTATTTCGTTAACAACTGATAAGCCCATACATATCAGTGAATAGAAAGATGAATATGAGATACTGGACACAAAATACGAGCACTAGAAATTGGCAATTAATTATTCTTCAACTGTATTATTTTATTAAGGATAATTTTCCATTGATTATTTGTTGATGGCATATACATAAAAATTTCAGGCTTTCATGCTGGATATTTGGCCTTGTCTGAGATAAAGAACTTTATTTAAATAATTGTAATTTTTCATAGTTGCCATGGTTTAGGAGACACACAGATTTAAAGGCAGGCTTGTCCCTTTCTTTCTGTGCATGGTTTGTGAGACAGCAGTTTTTCTTGCCATGTCCCTTGACTTAATCTAAACCTGAAATAGAAGGAGATACTGGTAAAAGAGTCAACAGTGTCAATCAACTATGTCACCTGAAAATTCTTTGGGTTGCTTCTAAAGACTAGAATGTTTTTGCACAGATAGAGAGCAAGGGAGAGCAAGGACTACATTGTGATCAGGCAACAAGAGAAGCTCAGAATGACAATGTCACAAATACCAGCCATCAGAGTTCTACAACAAAGTGAAGACTCAGAAAGGACCAGCCATGCTCATGTACTGAATACTGTAGACTTAATCTGACCGCCCAGTTCAGTACACTATCAATGGCTTGCTAACTTCTGATCTCTCAGTACAGTGTGATCAATTGCTTCCCAATCTTTTAATCTGTCTGCTTAGTGTTAAAACTATCCAGGTATCAGTGTCACTGACTTTATTTGGATTTAAGTCTCCTTGTTTGCTATTGTTTACCTGTCAGAATTGCCATTAGTGTTATAATAATGATGTATTATAGCATACATGTTATTGCTTTTAGAGTTAGGAAGATTTATCTGATGACTTTCAGGCTACCACCTCATAGACCAAAAGATTCTGAGGTTTAGATAAGTTTTGCATTAAAGCTTATTTCTTATTCAGAAACTTCTAGGAAACTAACCTAGCAGATTGCTTCTACTTAGGGAGATACTCTTAAAGTGAAACTGTACAGAAGAAAACACTTATATTCTATTGTGCAGTTGCATTGAAAAGCTAGTTCTAAATAATCATTCACCTTCCACATCACCCAGCAATATGCTTATGAAAGCTGTTTTCTTTCTTGTCACTACAGGTGTCAGATACATCAAAAAAGCAGAGGTGCCCCTTCAGCTCTTCCCCGCGTCATTCCTTGTCAATTTCACGCTGTCTACAGCAACAACATAATACTGAAAACAGCAATGATATCACTGGAAGTGCACTGTGACTGACAAAGACGAGCAGCAATAGTCAGAGGTGGCTCCTCAGAGAATTCAGAACTCACTCGATGTCCTCCAGGGGCTTATCCCTTGATTTGAAAGAGAGGTAAAGTAGTCTCTGCATGAGAGATCAGGGGTTGGGAAGTCATATAGGTAGGTAAGGATGGTCAGTGAGTTTTAACATAGACAGACACAGAAGAGGCTGAATACTGGGGTCTTGGTTAGGTCTCCTGTAACAAGCCTTGGATGCCTAGAAATGTGGTGACTGCAAAGAAGCACATTCCTTAACGCTCATACTTGTAATGAGTGGAAGGTGGCATTTGTTTGAAAATCCCTCTCCAGCCTTTGTTCCCAGAACCCAGCATTCATTTTCCTGTGCCTGCATACGTAGTTCCTTAGATAAACACTACTACTGCAACAAATCACAGCATGCCAGGCCTTACCAGATGGCTTCATAGAATTAAAAATATATGCAAAAAATAAGTTTAAAGTAAAAATGGATGAAGATGTAACTTCATCTCACTAATTCCTAAAATTGTCTGCTATTACAGCCATGCTGCTACAAACAGTCTCTATCCACCAAATCTTTGTTCCCATGATCCTTCTCTGAAATTCTCTGCACTTGTCTATTCATGAAATCCTGCTCATTTGTTTAGGACCAGCTAAAGCCTCACATCTTCAGCAGTGCTTTCGTGACAATCCACACGCAGTGTTCACAACCCTCTCAGAAATTCTATTGCCGGCCTTTCATCTGTCTTTTAATCATGACTGTTCTTTTCTACTATTTTACAATCTCTTCTCCTTAGCAGAATCTAAGTAACTTGAGAATATTTTTTGAAAGATATATTTATGTATTTGAAAGTCAGAGTTACACAGAGAGAGGAGAGGTAGAGAGAGAGGGAGAGAGAGAGAGAGAGGTAGGGAGAAAGAGAGAGAGAGGTCTCCCATCTGATGGTTCACTCTCCAATTGGCCGGAACGGCCGGAGCTGCACCGATCCAAAGCCAGGAGCCAGAAGCTTCTTCCAGGTCTCCCATATGGGTACAGCGGCCCAAGCACTTAGGCCATCTTCTACTGCTTTCCCAGGCCATAGCAGAGAGCTGGATCGGAAGAGGAGCAACCGGGACTAGAGCTGGTGCCCATTTGGGATGCTGGTCGCTTCAGGCCAGGGTATTAATCTGCTACTCCACAGTGCTGGCCCGAAGAATATTTTAAAATTCTTCCCTCTAGGGGTGGGTGTTGTGGCATTGCCAGTTAAGCTGTCAATTCAGACTCCACATCCTTTATCAGCTACTTCACTTCCAATCCAGCTTCCTGCTAAGATGGCCAAGCGCTTGGGCCCCTGCCACCTACACACGGAGACTCCAATAGAGTTCTGGACTCCTGGCTTCCACCTGGGCCTGCTCTGGCTATTGTGGGCATTTGGGAAGTGAACCAGTGGATGTAAGATCTCTGTGCCTATCTCTCCTCTCCTCTTTCTCAGAGATGAAATACAGATCTTTAAATAAAATAAAATAAAATAAAATAAATCCTTTCCTCTGCTGATTCCACATGACAGGGATGCATTTTGGTAACATTCTCTCAGGGTAAGAACCACGGATCCAGAATCTGCAGGCTGGGACTGAATTGTACAAAATCCCCAACTGTGCAACCTAAGCCAAGTTTTATGAAAGGAAATTTCTTTCAGGAAGGAACTATTACTCCAAATTTCCCCTTTCTTTTTAAATGACATTTATTTTTCTATCTTCAGGGATAAAACAGACTGCTGGAATTAGACTGCCTAGATTTGATGTAGGATTTCAGTGGATATTCTGCACGACTTTGGGACATGAACTTGTTTTCCATGTGTCAGTGTCCCTAACTGTAAAATGGAGCAAATAAATTGCCTCTAGTATCACACATATAGTGCTTAGAATGTCACAAACATAGTGAATCAATGTTCAGTTGTTATTATTTTGTTATAATTAAATTTCTTCTCCTTAGTATTCAATTAAATTTCCTTCTGGTTTCTCTGTAAGTAGAAGTCACTTGTTGGAAGGCAGAATTCCGCTGGCTGAAATCCAGCAATCTAGTAACCAGAGCCTTAAGCTGGATTTTAGAGGAGCTGGCCCTCCAATCCCTGGTTAGCACAGTAGTGCAGGATCCTTGAGACTAATCACTGATGTTTCTGCAGATTGGATTGCCTTGGAGAGGTGAAAGCTAAAAATAAATCCTTGTGGTCTCCTTCACAGCACAGTGTTGGTGCTGAGAGGTGGCTGGGATGCACAGAGATTGCACTTCCCAGTGTCCTCCTTCCTTCTCTTTCTTTTTGAAAATGGGGATTAGATTTCAAATTAATGAATCTATTTTCATTTTATGTTAAAGCCAGAGAGACACAGGCAGAAACAGAGGTGGTGGTGGTGGGGGTGTGTGTTTCTATCATCCAGATCATTCACCTAAAGCCTGTTAACAGCTAAGGCTAGGTCTGGCCAAAACCAGAAACCCAGTTATAAATTTAGATCTCCCAGGAAGGTGGTAGGGATCCAAGTACTGCTGCTCCCAGTATGTGCATTAACAGGAAGCTGGAATCAGAAACAGAGCCAGAACACAAACTCAGGCATCCCAATTTGGGATGTGAGCACCCCAGGAAATGTCTTACCCATTGGATCTACAGCCAGTCCCCAGCCCTGCCCTGCTTCTAATGCTGAATTTTTCCAATGAAATGTAGATAGAGGTGATAAAACAGAGGTGATGAGCACAGGGATGCTCGTTTTCTTCATTCCGTTTTCATGGATTTGAAATAGAATAACACAGTGAATGTCAAAGGCACATATTAAAGATGTAGAGTCAACAGAAAGAAAGAATCTGACGATCAGCAATACCCATGTTGAACTCTATTTGGATGCCCAATACTTTTCTTTTCTGTTTGATCCATTTTAGACTTGGGGGTTGATTCAGTATAGCAGCTAGTGTTATCCTATATGTGACTCATTGGTAAACTGGAGAGAATTTTATTATCAAATTTATTATCAATTTTATCTTATTAAAAGTTAAATATTAATCCATAACTTATCAAAGTTTCAGCAGAACCAAGTAATTAAATGTGGTAATATTTTCTTATAGTGCTTTTATTCTAAGAAATTTGTGTTCACTGTGCATAATAGCTTGCCAGTTCAAACTATTCACAAGCTTAAATGCTCTAGGTTCCACAGTATGTGGTAGTTACAGCAGAGCCTATCTTAGGATATTTAAGATTCTTATTAAGTACGATTCAGTTACATGGGACAGACATTTACTTGTCATGACAAACACCAGAGGATTTTAAAGTAAAATGGTTGAGCAAGACAGTTTACTGCTAATTTTCAAGAGCATTCATGAATTTTCGTCCAGTGTACTTAAATGATCTTAGAAAATAAAACTATACTTGATTTTTCAGTGGTATCTTCTTCCCATTAAAATTTTAAAGAGTAATAAGCAAAAAAGGAAACATATTACTTTTCAGCTTTTTGTGTTATGTACCTGCCATGAACTAATACTTAAACTCAAATTTGAAAAGAAGAATGTCTCATCACTACATTACTCTTTTTTAACACTAAATATCAGCAACATATATATTACTTTTAGTTTCCTCCCTGAACACCCAATTTTAACATCTGAGCAACTTTTAGTTCCTGCTTTTATTTTGTTGCTTATTGAAATGTGTATCATAAACAGGCCTGATATATCTGTGATATCGACTTGCCTTAAAATTCCTAAATCAATGTTCATCTCCTCCTGCAAAAAAAAAAAAAAAAAAAAAAAAAAATCATACCTCTCTTGCTGTAAAATCACTATGTTTGAGTGTTTCTTCCATCCTGTACCTCCCAACACCTATGGGTCTCAGGACAAGAAATAGAAATAGTGATGCATCTGTCATGGGTATAAGTGTTTAATAGCGGTAAATTCAGCTAACAAACTTCACAGAGGTCCTTTCCAAAGTCCTTTCATTTGTTGTGAGGACTAAGATTTTGAGAACCCAATAAATGTTATTTGCTATTGCTGCTAGTAGTGATTATTACTTCTGTTCTGCCACAGCATTATTTGAGGAACAAATGACTTAGTGAACCATTATCGGGTTCTGAGTTTCCTCTGTGCCCTAGGGTGCCCTCTTGATTAATGAAACTGTGTCTGAGAGGGTGGTATCAATACTACCAGACTCAAAATGCATAGGAAAATGACTATAAAAAAGCAAATGATTTTAGGCACCAGCGCATCCACAAGCATTAATTTTCAAATGAGTTTAAAAATGAGAATTCTAAGATAATTTATTTAAATTTTGCACTTGTTTTTATGTGTAATAAACTAAGTGAAATCTAAATGCTAAAAAAGGGTTTGAAGAAAAAAAACTGATTAAAATCAGTAATTCTGGTATGTTTGGATTAATACTTTGGCTTAGTAATCTTATCACTTGAAACTAATGAGGTCAATATACATTTCTAGAAACAATCAACAATAGCTCCTAAATTATAGTTGTGGTTCCTAGCACTGCTAAAATTAATGGTCTTATAAAATCCCTATTATAAGAATATATTTTCAAGTACTGAAAAAGTGCTGCCATAAATTATTTTACATAAATAATATAATTATTTTTAAAAATCAATGACTATTTTAAAGTTTTAGAACTAAAAAAAAAGATTTTTTCAAAAGTTGCTCTGGAAGTAATTTACAAAAAAAATCACCCTTCTATTATAATAATTTTTAAAAGGACTGTCTTTTCTATTAAAATTTTTAATTTAATTTTACAGGCTGTTACTCTATAAATAGAACGATCCATTTTAAATGGACAAGGTGAAGTATATAAATGACATTATTAGTGTTGCTACTAACAAATTTTGAACTATGCATATTTACGCATAAATAAAATCAACCCAAAGAGGATACAAGTCTAACTGTAAATGAATTACAGGGGTGGAATACCTATTATTTCCCCAGTTCAAGGTTTAAATGGATCAAAATAATTTAGTAATATTGGCATCTTCCCACATTGCATATTGGGAAATAATTAACTTATAAAAAAGCAGCAATAGTTATACTAGGATATAAACAATTAGATTTATCTTCTCTTTCTCCTTTTATAATCTAAAGGATGGGCTGAAACATAAAACTTATATGAATTGGTTCAGCATTTGATAACTCCTTACAAAAACCCAAGCAATTGTACCTCAAAAATAAGAATGGGATGTTCGTACATGTTAGAAAAAACAAATATTACTTTCACTCTTGTTATTAATTTGAGGACACTTAGCTGCACCTGTCAGCAGCACTGAGAAATACATATTTCTTGGCGAGGTAGCTACAGTTTTCTAAACATTTTTAAAAACATTACAGTCTCTAACATATTTTAATTCTAAAAGTTATAAGTATTTGTTGTGTCTACCTAACTGAACGGGCTTTTTGAATTTGTCCAGTATCTGAGTATAACTCTTAAAGATACTGGAGTCTTTTTTTTCAAGAACTGACTTTTCATGATAATCTCAAAATCTCAGCCTTGGTCTGGGGACAAGGAAGGTGGGCAGAAATACAGTTAAGTGGAGATAGTGAGGCAAAGGTGCACACCTAATCAGTTTGGTTCCAATCAATTCATGCTGGTTAAAGTTTGTAACTCAGTGCACAACTGCAGAGGCCTAATAACCAATGCCAAGTCCTGACAAAGAGGAAAGAGAGGAAGGCTCTGGAGAGCCATTGGGATGGCCTGACATCCTGCAGAGCACTTCCTCTAGCCTGTCCTTGGGATTTTCTGAAGAGAGCCCACCAGACAACACCACAGTTGTTTCTTTAGAAATAAAAGAAAACCTATTACCTGTACACGTATTTAATGTTATAATTTTCCTATATATATACATACATACATACATTTGTACATATATAGGAAACACATAAAATGTTTTACCTTTGTGTCACATACTTATCGTTAAAAAAACCTAAACACACATGTGTGTTTGTAGGTGTACTCACATCTGCTGCTTTTCCACACAGACTTTAAACACCTTGAGGACAGGCAGAGTGTCTTATATGTCTCTATATGCATTGTTGTGTTTATTCATTTGGTCTCCAGAGTATTTGATCCAACATCTTGCATATTGTATATTTTTGTGAATAGAAATCATTAACCAAATTATTTTAAACAGAAATGATGAAGCCAGACCAAATTTGTTTTGAATTTCCTACTATATTGCTCTTGCTACTAACTACCTACTTTTTGACATGCAGCTTCAGGAATTTCATTGTGATCAGTTCATTGCCAATTGAGGGCCACAGAACAGCACCACGTATCCTCAACTGATGACTTTGTTGGCAACTTAGCAACATCTTGTCAGCTTCCTTACTTCTGTTATCCCAGACTTCTCAGACAAATCTTTCCTCTTCCATGATAATGTGCACAAGTAGTTGATGCTGTTGTTCTTGTCTACCTCTTTAACTGCTACCCTCCCAACTACTTTAATGGCTTCTCTGATAACCTGTTCTACTACTCATTTTCAAACCTTTTTTATGTGTGTGTCTTCAGCCCAAACCATTTCAGCCACCTACCAATAAATCTATTTGAATCTTACAATTGCCCTCCATGCTCTCAAACTAAAGACTCTTCTACATTGAGTATCCATTTTACACTAATGTTTATGGCAAAAAAGAGGTCAGAAACTCAAAGTGCAAGGGTTAGAAAACAACTCTCCATTCTATTTTATTTGTTCTACATAATGTAAGCAAGAGATTTGATCCAAGACTCCAGGTTTCTAACTTTTCCTGAAGATGTAACACTGCCCCTTTGTTCTATATTCATGGATGGGAACAGTAGAGCTGAATAGCAGGTGCTTTATTATTTTTTGTTTGTTTAATTGAATGGGACAAGCTCCAGTGTGTAATTGTTGTCATCAATTCCTATTTTCCTTATCCCTTAAATCATACCACTATTCCTTTACATTACAAAACATAAGCATTTCAGTTTGTGGTTTCTCCTTTAACATTTTTAAAATCTTTGTCTTATCACTTAGCACTCATTCCTCAGTGCAGAGAGCTTCTGTTTGCTAAGCCTCTACCAACTCCCTTTCACCATCCCTTGTCTATACCTTCCCCTAGGAAAGTCAGAGGACTGTGTTAAGAGCCCACTAGATGGCTTGCTGTCTGCTTTGACTGTCACTTAGTACTTACCACATTACACTCTGACAAATTCATTAATTATTCAAATTATTCAAAAACCGCTTCATGATTGGGACCCCAATTGTTTATGCCTCCATAGCTCAAGTCTGAATGTTTGTCTAAATATCTAAAATAGTCCATTCACTTAAATATTTATTAAAAGTTTATTATGAATATTTTAAAATCAGATTTTGTTTTGTGTGTTACACACTGTATAAAAATTATCCAAATGTAATAGCTATGAGACTATTTTTCTTCCTTTTTAAAATTATCTTGCTTTTCATCTCACCTTAGATGAAAGTCAGTATGTAAGCACTGGAAAGATTAATAAGAGCAGAGAATTACATTTTCACCAAGAGGGGCCCAGAGTTAAGATTTCTGTTCTTGTGCTTTATGTAAACATCGCAGAACCAGTGAGAGTCAACAGATGCTACGTATTGTAATTCCTGGGCACTCTGGGTGGGACACGAGGGAAGAAGCCTTGAATCTCTGCTGTCTATGCCCTTCTCTCCAAACAGGATTTTCAGCCCTGCAAACTGCTATCCTGTGCATTGCCTTCCACAAAGATTTGAAATTCATCAAACAGACAAAGTGTATATTTAATGCTCACATGAGGGAATACAGAATGCCTTTCAATACATCAAACTCCTAAACCTTTTACATCCTTCATTTTTAAGCTACATGGATTTTGATTTGTACAATTTTAAAAATATTCTGAAGCCTAGTCAATCTAACAGTAAAAAGCACTGTTGCACAGTAAGAAATCAAGAAATACAATTCAGCAAACCT
Organism: Lepus europaeus; assembly: GCF_033115175.1. Taxonomy (NCBI): domain Eukaryota; kingdom Metazoa; phylum Chordata; class Mammalia; order Lagomorpha; family Leporidae; genus Lepus; species Lepus europaeus. The sequence goes on along the minus strand of NC_084827.1, from coordinate 84,610,201 downwards.
GGTATAGTTGGTCCCCAGGGAAGCTCTGTTCCAATTCGGTTTGTCATAGCCCAGATCCATCATGTCATGCTAGCCTAACTTACTACTACTGTCTTTCATTTTTCCGCCTTTTTTTTTCTTTTGGCACACTCCAACTATTTTCTGTTAAACTAGCGCTGTCACAAGAAAACATATAAAAATGCTCTTTTGCAAACACACTGTTTGGTTCTGTCCTGATCTCTCCAGAGCTACGAATTTCTTTCACTGTCTTCATCAGGGGTGAATGTTGACAGATCACTGAACCTTACTGTTGGTAGTGACAGGCTTGATGCTGCTCTGTGCAAGGTGGAGGAAAAAAACCCCACAAAATAATAATAATGAAAAAAAAAAAGGTTTCTGTGTCTTGCATCTAGAAGGTCCCTTACTCAACAACAAAGGCTTATGTTCAAAGATGATTAGCTTAAAGGCATTCAGAGATTTCTGACTGTAGCAGCAGTTGGGTGTCTTGCTACTGGGTGAAATATGTATTCCCCTGAGAACAAAGGCAGCAGCAATCCTCTTCTGCTGAGATGGCACCTTTAATAATTCCATGTATTTATCAGTATTTGTGTCAAGATCTTAGGTTTGCCCTTCAGGTGGAGCTAAGAGTAGATGGAGTGGATAGGGTCTTAAACAGTCCTCTAAGGTATCCACAGAGAAAAAAAAATGTCCCAAGGTATCTAAGGGAATGAGAAGAAAATGTTCTTCTTGATGAAAATGTACACAGCACAGAAAAATACCTCCAAGCTTTCTAACGGGTTGAGTGGATAGCCTTTAGGCCTTCAGAAAGCCCCAGGATAAGCTATTGCTCAAAAAATGGTAGAGCATTATTTTTTTTCAAGTTTGACTCAAGTGAAACTAAGAATCGTATGTTTTTAAAAGTTAAAATTGAAGCAAAAGGTAAACTTTTTTTCCAGATAAAATCTACAAGCTCTGTATGTGCTGTTGCCATGGATTTTTCCGGCCACACCATTCTGCATATCGTATACGTGACTCCAAAGGAAAAATGGTCAGTCTGCATTCGGCAGTGTAGGACGTGCAGAAGACAACTGAGTGTGCATACATATGAGTGACGCTTGGCCTAGAACGACACCTTCTGTCACCACCAGAGGCTGATTTATGTATTACTGAGTCACGTGGCTCCTGTTCCCATGTGGACTTGCATGGGGCTTGTTCTTTGTGTTCCTCATTCAATGCAAAGGGCTTTCACACTGTGTGTGCATCCGGGTATGCGTTCTAGGAATGTCAGGGAATACCAAGGACTGGAGGAGATAACTTTTCAAATAATAACTTTGATGCAGCCTCTTGAAATGTGAAAGATCAGAAAGTCCATCTTAAGATAAAGGACACTCAGCTTCCTTCACCTGACACGGATGGCACAACCTTTAGGGGTGAATTAAGTCTGGGGGCTAATCTCCCCTGAAGCGACACACAGAGAAGGAGTCCCAGGTGTTCCTTTAAAGGAGATCAGAAGCCCACGAGAGCCCACCCTATCTTTCTTTTGTGTCGAGAGTGAACTTTCAATGACACATCTGTGATATCAGTTATTTTCAGGGTGACAGGCTGATGCCATAAAGTACGATTTCAAGTCTACAGTGAAACCAAGCACAAGACAAGATGCATTTTAAGAAAGGAAGAAAGCATTTGTCATAAGTAACTACAAGGATAGATACTTTGATTAAGTCTAATCTGTTCCATTGTCATTTTATATATCTTTCATTGAAGTCGAAAGCAGAATTCCTTTCTAAAGACTAAGATGATTTATATTATTAGACAAATTTTAGATTGGTACTAGAAAATATATATATATATATATATATATGTATCAGGCAATTACAGTAATGTGGGGTTTATGTCAGTTTAAGTGACTGAATTACACATTTGTTCAGTTTAGTATTCTACTCTGAAAAATTCAGGTCAAGCCATTTCATCTCACAAACTTTGCATACCTAAGAATTTTATAATTCACAATCCAGAATGGGCTCTACATATCCAACTACATATTAAAAAATAAATTCATGTGTTCCTGCCTATTCCTTTCCATTTTACTAAAACCTTTCATTTATATGTGAGTTCTTGACATTCTATCTCTTTCTCTTATTTGTTTTAGAACAATGGCAGTCTTTCTGCAGAACAAAATAAAAGGAAACACCATACATTTAACTGTATAGGAATTCATTACATGTATAAGTGCTTTACACTCATGCAACACACACACACACTCACATGACATGATTCCACATTTCTTTACACAATGTACAGACAAAGCTGAAAATTCAACAAGGTCAAATTAAAAAGAGAAATTCAAAATTTTAAATTGTCACATTTAAATTGTATGTGTATGAAATGGATAGAGGAAAATAGAGATCCAATCAGAAGTTGGCACAGTACATCATGTTCTGTGGGAAAGAACACTCTAGGCTGGCATTAAGAAAACCAGAGCTGTAGGCTTTAGTTTGGCTGTTCTTTTTTTTTCTGGCTGTGTGATGATGAAGATGGGTCATTCACCTCTATAAGACTCTTCTTGTTATAAAAATTGAATAACAGCATTTTTCATGAAAGGCTATTTTGTGGGTTAAATATTGTATTGCACGTGAAAGCACCCTGTAAACTTAAATATGCTCAGCAAATGTAAATGAGAAAGATTAAATCACAACACTGTGATTTTATTCAAAAAAGTTATGGGATATTTGGAGTAGACATTGTTTTCTTTCATAATTTTGTGCATCATGAATTTTCATTTCAAATTTCAGAGGATTTTTCAGTTTTTTTCGAAAGTCAACATTTAAAAATATTGTATGGATGTAAAATTATTTTATCTACACTTAAAGGGTATATAATGGTTTGATGTTTCAGTTTTCATGTATAACTTAAGTCTTGTTCAAACACACCAAAGATAGATTTTATTAGGACTGGCAAGAATGATACCAACATATATTCATGGACTGATTCCATCTGTATGAAATATGTAGATCTCACTCTAAATATAGTTTTTCAGTGTTCTGAAATGCTTGCACTGAAATCTGAAGTATAATAAACTGATACTATATTAACATGAAATTTAGTTTCTCAATTTAAAGATGTATGCATCCTCTCCTCACAAATATTAGATGATTTCCAATTCAAAAAGTGAGTGTATACAGATAATAGTAACTGAAATATTCAAAAGCCTTTGTAGTATTTCATAAAATATATTTCCATTCTCAATATTACAGCATTTCTAATCAAACGAAGTAGCCACAGATTTAGGTAAAGACATTATTGGAAGATAACCAGACTATTTCTAAAGCACAAACGCACACACACACACACACAAACACATATACACGTTTGTATTACTTGCTGTCAATTGCTAATTTGAGGTTAACACACATTTTGTGCATTGACAGTTTGAATGCTTAATTCTATAATCTTAACCAGATTTGTGCATCCTTATATATTTATTTCCTTTATGCATAAAACCCTTTATAGTACAGTGAAAACGAATATTGAATTAGTTAAGTCTCCGCAGTTCTTTAATTTTATCCATAAGTATTGGGTTGACAAGTAAAAATTCCAAGTATAGAGGTAGAGAATATATTTTCATTTTTTACAAGTAATCATTGGATAAAGTTATCTGAGCTTAATTAATTTCATTTACACTTGCATTTTTGTATTAAAAATATCATAGTATTACTCATATGGTGTATACCTTTGACTCAATCTTCAAAATTTTAATATGAGAAATCTTTAATACTTACTCCCAAAGGTTTATGACAATAATTTCACCATGTTAATCCTAACTGTACATTATCTCTACAAAATAAAAGAACAAAGTAAAAATTAGAGACACTCAGGATATACATTCAGGGAAATCTATCATTTTTAGGCAGGAGATTTACTCCTCATGCCTTGGAACACCTTGAAGGAAAGAAAGAAACCTGACATTTATTTTGAAGAGTCGATATCACTCTCTTCAGTTCCTACCTACCTGTTTTCATTTGGCTGTAGTAGTTTAGAATGTGTGATTTTTAAATTTTAGCTTTTTGGTTATCTCATCGATGAAATTAGTTTACCTTTTTTTTCTTTCTTTCTTTCTTTTCTTTCTTTCTTTCTTTTTTTTTTTTTTTTTTTTTTTTTTTTTTACAAAATCTTGGGAATTCAGGCATGGCTCCACTCTGTTGGGTTATAGATGTGATGTGAGCTTTATTATCATTTTTACAACTAAGAGTAGCTATCTACAAAGTTATCTATTACTTATTTCACTTTTTTTCAGTTGTCTTTCAGCTCAGTGACTATGTACTGATCACAAACTTGCAGCTCTGCAGATGAATTTGCTCATATGCAAACTGCCCATTGTTTACAATGGGTTTTGTTTAATAGTTTTCAACACTTAAACACATCAACAAATTTCACTATAAAATTGGGCTTTATATTTTTCTTTGAAAAATTGGATCTGGTAAATCTAGGCCTGATGTTTCAGATGGTGACCATTAGGCGGCGCTTTAATAACATAAGGGAGGGGGAGGGGTCCATGCTCCCAGTTGACACAGATGTTCCCAGCCCCTCTCGCATGCTGGTGTCTAACAACTTGCTGTTGGACATAATTCAGACTCTATTCCTCTGCCTGGTTTGAGGTTTCAAGTCTGGGTGACTGAAAACATGTTTCTATTCCTCAAAATAAAAAGAAAGATGAAAGAGTTTGGGGATGAAATGGAAAATTCAGTATATTTATTCTGAAAAAGGGATGACTCATAGAAGTACAAATGTCCAGTGAACAGTTGGCAATAAATGGTGCTCAGATGCGATGAATGGATTGTGACAGAAATTCAAAATCAGTCACGTAAAGGCATAGCCAAAGCTATGAAATTAGATAAGTTCTCTGAAAGGGAAATCAGATAGCAAGAAAAATGAAAGAGCAATAGCTAAACACAAGAAAATACTCAAAATCATGATGCAAGTAAAGAAACAGCCCCCAGACAGAAAGACAAAGTTTGAAGAGAAAGAGTGATAAAATCTACTGAAACCTTGGGTCTCATTTATTGACTTTTGCTAATGTGGGAAAGGAGAAAGATATACAATAAAACTGCTGAACAATTAAAGTTTTAACATTATTTCAGGTAGGAACCAAATGTCTTGGTGCTTTGGTATGAGAACAGTACAAAACCATACGGGAACTTTGCCTAGATTCTGATTTGCAACACAGGCCAATAGCTTTGAACACAATAGATAAAAAAATTTTAAAAATGCATCTTGGAAGATGTCAATAAATAGAATATGATCATTCAAGAGTAGAGACAAGCATTTCAGTACTTTTTATATAATTTATGTTTTATAGTTCTTAACTGAATTCTTTGTTTTTATTAAATTTCTGAACACAGATTGATCACCTATATTTTAAGGATTCCTTAGATTTTTAAAAGATGGGCAGAGAATTTCTACTTTCCCTTTAAAATTTTACCTTTTTTGATGATAGTTTCAATTTAGTGTTGAGGAAAACATTGAGAACAGAACAGTGTGAAATTATTGATCTCTTGCCTTGTGAAGTTTCACAAGTCCTTGCAAAAATTTACAAGATTGCTGCAGGGCAAAATTTGATCATTTTAGACGAGGATTGAATATTTTGCCTTGAAAAATGTTAGTAGAAAACCTACTGGGGGGAGATCACAAATTGTCAAATCATTTGGGCATAGAAAGTCATCAACTTTATGTTATGAGTGGCAATTTATACCCTATGCTTAGCTTTCATGGAAAACAACGACAAACTTGGAATCAATACTCCTAAATGATCTGCTCCCAACAAGAACTGATTGTTTTCACAATATTGTGTTGTCGACTGGCTACAGTGTAATACCAGGCAAGATCAGCAGGAGGCAGCACTGAATGACAGGTAAAGGAGGAGGAAACATCTGGAAAGGCTAATTTTTTTTTAAATAAGATCAACAAATTTCATATTTACAGATTTAGTAGCATAGTGATACTTTCCACCCTTCCCTCCCTCCTGCCCATAATCTCATCTTCCTTCCTCCTTTTTTTTTAATTCTTTTAATTTTTATGCTTGATCTTAGCCAAAAGGCCGAGAACTAATCTTTCTTTTAATTTTTACAATGACATGCTGCCAGGGTAGAAAGAGCACAGGCTTTGAAGAAAGAGAGATTTGGGTCCAAATTTCAGCCCAATCGTTTATTAGCTGGGAAAGATCAGGCAAGTTATTTAATCCTTCTAAATCCCAATTTTCTCATAATTAAAATGAGGGAATTAATATTTTCCTGATAATAATAGTGTATCATGATAGACAAACATGCCTCATAAGTAGTACTTCTATTATTATTTTAACCTTACGTGAATCACTATTATTAAAAGAACAGAGATTCTTCTATAGAAGGCTATATTCAAGTGAATAGATTTTCTTTGGAAATCAAAATTTGCATGTATTATAACTAATGTAGTTCTTACATTTACACATTTATTTTCAAGTATAGGAGGACTTGAGATACAATTTTATGGAGATAGCTCTAAGAAAAGTTACTAAAACTAAAGACAAGGAAAAGAATTCTTTTATGTAGTAGTAACCTTTTTGGATTACATCTATAATAAGTTCATTTAGTGTGAGAGTGAAGAAGGAGTTACATAAGCTTATGAATACTGGATTCATAGAAGACTTTAAAAATATTTTTGGCTAGGTAACACTTTTGCATAGTTCAGCAATCAAAAAGTATAAAAAGGAATAAAGTGAGAAGTTTTTCTCTTCTTTTTATCTCAATAGTAGGATTTTAAAAAATGGAAAGTAGAATATTTGCAACCCATCACTAACAGCTAGTGCAAACTGATGTTTGTAGCACAGGTACACGTTAACAAAGAACACTAGTCCATGGGTGACAACTAGTTGTTTTATGACCATAATGAAATACCATCATTAGTAGTTTCATCTATGTTTGAGAAGTTACATTCTTAGGATGGTTTCTTGTGTACCCACAATATCTTAGCATGAATCATTTGTATGGCTCTCTCTTCTTTTACGTCTGGATTTCATTTGGCTGTAGCTTGCTATATGAACTATCCTAGGGCCTCATGAAAGACTGCTGTTTGTTTAAGCAAAATGTTCTTAATTGCAAAGAAGTCCCAACAATAAGTTAAATCTTGTCCTATAACTATGTTGTATTTTGATAATCCTGATCTTGGCTTCCTGTTTCAGACTTTCCATAGAAGAGATATTATCCAAGTTCTGGATCTTTTTATTTTAATGTAACCTAATTTTGTTTTGTGAAGATTGTTCTTCCTATGTATTTTGTATATCTCAAATTAACATTCAATATTTTCTACATTTTAAAATGTCTTTATATATATGTAGCTGAATGATCAACATCAAGAAATCTACAGACAGATTGCCCTAGTTCTAGACCTGATTTTTACTGCTTAGTAATTGTATGACCTTCAGGAAGTGATAAGAAAATCTCTGAGTGTTTTTCTTACTTTGTAAAGTTGGCATAAAAACTATATCAGTAATGTTTTAAGGGTTAAATCAGCAAACATATGTAAAGAGCATGTAGTGTGCAGTAAGAACAATATAGCTCTACAAGTTTTCGGTTTTTTAACAAATATTTCTACTAATGTTCTCTTTTTTTGGCAAAACATGAATTTCCCTTTTGCACTTGCCTTCCTTTTGTAACTAAAACTAAAGTATAGATTCCTTCTTATAAATCATTCATTACTCATCATTTCACTTTATTTGATTGGTGGGATGAGAGGTAGTTATTAAGGATATGTTTGAATTTCAAGACCATGATTCTCCCGTCTCAAAACCACTCAGCACATCCTTGATCAAATCTTTAAAATGCAGCTTTTTAAGTTGGTGTTGACATCCTTCTTGGCTGTGAATGCTTCAAAGGAAGGCACCATAGACAAATAACATTTTTGGACGAATAAAGCTGGCAACACCAGGGAAAGCCATCTTAGCAATATAGGAAAAGCAACATTTCTCGTCCTCGTTGTATGCCAGGTCCATCTCTACTCACACTAATTTCTAGCTTCTAGTACTGGTGGGGGAGTTTATGCTCAGAAAGGTGAGAGAGTCCAGGGGTGGTGTCACCTAGTCTTATTAGTCCTCTTATTTTTCTTTATTGCTTTTTTTTTTTCCTGTGGTAGATAGGAGAATGAAGAACCTAAGACATTTTAGCTCCTTAAAGAGGGCATATACATATGAGGGAAAAAAAAAAAACAGAGTCAGATGAATTCTATAGCTATGCTTTGCTGACTTTGGAGAATTATAGGTTGAATTTATTTCTAGGAAGAGTGCATGATTTGAGGTTGTCAAAAGCTGACCTAACGTATTTGAGGAAAGCCAACCTTGAGGTTACCAGCTGCTACTTCCCAAGCTCTCCAGTGGGTCTCATGACTCACTCACTTCCCAACCTGCTGTGGGAAACAAGAAGCATCTCCATCTGCAGTGAGCTTCCGCTCCACTGCACAGAACGCAGATCCATGAACAACATGCAGCAGTTACAGTAATCACAATACACAAGGACTTGATAACTGAACTTCTCAACTGGGAATCATCCATGTAAGAGTTAACAAAAGTTTCTAATGTCTAATGAAAACATAACTTGAAAATCAAGCCCAGTTAAATCTCTACAAAATGGAACATGAGTTGAAAAAAGTGTATACACTTTTAACTGTATAACTAAAACCGAGAATTTTAGAATAAAATGAGAATCCTGGATATAAATATGAAAATTTATTGCTTAAAAAGGATATTTAAATGTAAACTATTTAACAAACTTATAAGAGAATGAATAAAGATGGTGTTCTCGATTTATCTCCTTTCTCTGGCCAAAATGATCTGACTCGGACCATTTCTATTGTATGTGGGTGGACAAGGTTTTGTTCTTTCTGCACAAAGCTAAGTAACCTGTGAACAACCAATTCTAAACTGAGAACTGCAGTCATTAGCAAAAGCTACAGAGAAGAAACCGGGATTGGGGTTGACCCCCCAAAATGGCCCAGGTCACAGTCTGCAATGCAGGCATGGTTTGTTTTTACATGAAAACAGATTCCAGTATATAGTCCAATTTGCAAAGCAATGCTCTGAAATATTCAGGGAAAATCAGGAATCGCATGCAGTTCCCATCATTGGAGGCAATACTTAAGAATCTTTTCTCTGAGTGCAACTACTCGAGAATGAGAAGGGTCTCATATGATGAATTAAAATCTACCAAATTGGCACTTCAACTGAATGAATAAGAGGAAAAATTATACAAGTGTGGACTGTCCATAAAAGAGACACTGCTACATTCTTCCCTAGAAATAATAACATCTTTTACATATGCCACTTCTCTCTAAGGAGCATTAAATACTTTATCTAATTAATCCTCCCAGCTTCCCAGAGAGGTAGATAGGGGGCAGGTATTATTATCTGAATTTAGCAGTTACAGAAATTAAAGTGTTCTGATTAAGTGACTTAGGTAGGAGGCAGCATTTGCACTTAAATAAGTGGGCTCTAAATTCTCAGCTTTTTGAGTAAGAACAGCACATACAATGTACCTTAAATCTGCCCTCTTTTAATCTATTCTGCATGTACTCTGGCCAGCATGGAAACAGCCAAAGAACAAAATATTAGTAACTAAAAATGTGATAGTGAATTTTACAGTGACTTCTGAGCCCAAGAGGCTAGCGGTTTAGTTTTATTAAACGATAAATAAGAAGATTTCATGTATTTATAAATTTCTGTGGTAGTCAAGTTAGTATTTAAACAGCTGCATATGCATTGTATCAGAATAGAACTGAGAGGCTAGAAAATTCTTATTAGGAAATGAAAAGAAAATTATATTTGGATTAGGTAATTGGACATCCAGGACAGGAAATGTGAAAAGGCGATATATGAGCCAGTGCTGTCACATAGTGGGCTAAGCCTCTGCTTGCGGCGCCTGCATCCCATATAGGCACTGGTTCAGGTCCCTGTTGCTCCACTTCTGATCCAGCCCTCTGCTATGGCCTGGGAAGGCAGTGGAGGATGGCCCAAATGCTTGGGCCCTGTACCCATGTGGGAGACCCGGAGGAAGCTCCTGGCTCCTGGCTTTGGATAGGCAAAGCTCCAGCCATTGCGGCCATCTGGGGAGTGAACCAGCCGATGGAAGACCTTTATCTCTGTCTCTCACTCTCTCTGTACCTGTCAAGTAAATAAATAAAATCTTAAAAAAAAGACAATAGATAAGGCTGAGAGTCAAGAGCATAAAGAGGGGTCTAAATTAGTAAGGATGCTCAGTTAGCTACTCAAAGCCATGATCTTCTTTCTGGTAGAATCCCAATCCTCCGCTGTTGACCATAATACCTAATTCCTCTTAACAGATGATGGTGTTGTGCTCTAGGGAGGACACATGACCAGCTCTGTTCAGTGAGACACAAGAGGGTCCTGCTGCAGACCATCTGGAGAAAATTCTTTGATATTCAAGAGATACAAGAAGGGAGTCTTTAAATTTATGTCTTCTATATTTATTTACTTAAAGGCTGAGTGATAGAGAGAGAGAGAGAGAGAGAATTTTTCATCTACTGGTTCATTCCCCAAATACCCACAACAGACAGGAACTCTATCTAAGTCGCCCATGTAAGCGGAAGGGACCAAGGCATTTCAGCATCATCTACTCCTTCCCATGGTACACATTATTAGCAGGAAACTGGATTGGAAGCAGAATAGTTTGGACTTGAACTAACCTGTTGTGCTACTATACCTACTCCAGGAATTGTTTAACTCTGCTTAATTTTGTCAGATCTTCATGAACGATCTGGTTGACCAATGAATATGCAGCACTGAGTGAAACAAAGTGTCACACAGAATGGCAGGACAAAAGGTACAGACTACTCAAGTGTTCTGGATAATGTCATTGAGCTAGTGAAGTGACTAGCCCTTTAACTTTTATTTTGGCACTGTCTATATACAAAAGACAAACTTTTTATTTCATCTATGTATTTTCATGTAAATGTGCTGTCACTAATACAAAGTCATTGTTGTCTGATCTACTTCTATGTCATCATTCCTTCTGGTTGAAGTCTCTAACCTGCAACTGTCAACCTGTATACAAACACTGAGATAATGAACACAAGGTTGTAAAGTTCTACAGGTTCACAGACAATACCCAAATGTTTTCTCATGGGGTAAAAACATATTTTACGTGCTTCACCCTATGTACACCATAGGGCACCAACTGGGACAGAAAAGGCTAATGCAGAAGCTGGTTAGAGTTGGATGGCAAGAATGTGACAGCGAAACAGAAGATAAGGAAGAAATAGCTCCTCTCACCCCAGATACAGAGAATAATCCTCATTGTCTTATGATCTCTTATGTAGACCCTGAAGTAGGTCTACATGGCCCATTTCAAGATGTGCCTATGAATAAAGCAATTCAGTAAACAAGGCAGTATTGACTATGATTTTTCTTATTGTCTTGCTGCAAAGATAGAAAATAGCTCAAGAGTTAAAAGTTCTAAAATTCTACCTACTCAAACAGCCAGTAAGATACTCCATTCCTGTGGCAAGAGCGTGCATAATTCTAAAGCATGGGCAGTACAATTTTGGATCCAGGTACGAGCCGCAACAGGCATATCTGCCAGTTAATAAGCAAGAAATAATATATAATGAAACTGCCCATTTTTTCCTTACTGAGCAGTGCAAAACAAATGAAAAATAAGCTATTTTTATTGGAAAAGTGAGTGGCTAAGAAAGAATTCATTTCCATCCTTGAGTTCCCTAGGCACACTAGAAGGGAAAATTAAAGAACGTTTCTCCAGCATTTCAATAAACTCCAGGGTCAAAATATAAACCACAAAAACAACAAAAAGAGATAAAACATGAAAACTACAAATAACATTAAGAACTATGAGGCCTCTGTGAGAGGAGAAGGAATGATAAGATGGCATGGTGCTGCAGTCTATAGTGAAGGAATTTCTAACCAGGCTACAAGTTCTTGCTCATTTCGAATATGTGGCTAATGCTGAAACAACATTTTCAAAGGAAATGAAAATTTAAACCAAACAAAGAATAAACATATTGTTGAGAGTTACCAGGCAAGATATTATGTCAAGTACTAAGGAAAAAAATAAATAGTTCTAGCTTCTATTTTCCAAAGATGTAAAATGTAATTAGAAAGATAATCCATAGCCATATGAAAATATGAATGAAATATCTAATGCTAGGCATAAAGCATCTAGCAAATAATATTAACAATAATATGATAATGCACAAGAAAACTGTCGTCTAGGGGTGGTATTAATAAATATTAGAAAGGCAGACACTAGAGGCAACTTGCCTGTGGGTTTAAACTCAAGCTATGCCATAAGAGTTGCATGAAGTAAGACAATGTAACTACCCTTCCATACATCTAGAAAACAGACCAAGCTATAGCGTTGTTGAGTTGACTGTGATAAGTAGAGATGACGGATGGTAAGCATACAACAGAATACTTAGGCCTCAGTAGTATGCATGGTAAAGGGCTATATGGTAATTAATAGGGGGTTGGATATATTGTTCAGAAGCATAGGTGATGCTGATCGAATGCTTTTGGTGTGAGAGTCGTTCCATCTAAATCACCTAACTTAATTTTCACACCAATTCCTATAAGGTCCTATGATTTGCAGAAGAGTAGAAGTGGAAAAAGTTCATTTTAGTTGTGAAAGTGAGGGGAGAGTTCATGGAAAAACTTCTTGTAAAGGATGGGTGGGTATAGAATTGGAAGAGAAGTGGGGTGACGGCATACCAGGAAGGGAAATGGTTTATTACTGAGAAATCAAACAAATGAACAATGATGTAAAAGGACTTATCAGACATTTGAAAGGCATGTATTATCACCTAGAGTATGGACACAGAAAATGATTCTATCAGGGGACTATCAGCTCCAAGGAACTACCTCATTATAGAACATTAGTCCTAGGACATTTTTATTTAACTGAATCTGGGCGTAGAATTGGTCATCACTCTGGGGCAAACATTTTGCTCACTGGGTTTTCTGAAGAAAGCAGGTAAGTAAGTAAATAAACAAAGACTGACTTCACACATTTACAAACAAGCAATAGAAAAATGAATTCAGCTCATGCAGTAATTATTCTGTTACTATGTCCATTTGAGCAGTTTATAAATTACTGTTTTCAAATTAATTATCTAACTTCATCTCACCATCACCAAAACCAACAATATATAACATGAACATCTATATAACATATTCTATTCCCCTGCCAGTTAATTCCATTCCTTGCTACAACAGTTCAGTGATGTCCTGGCCAGTCAGCGGAGTCCTTTGGATCCCCTCTCTCTTGAAGAAACTCAGTAGCTTATCTTTGCCCACGGTTTGACAATAGCTGCTTGAAGGATTTTCGTATTTGTCCTAAGTTCCCCACCCCCCAGAGATTCAGCCTTTTTAGTTTGTGGGTGGTTTCTGCTTTTGTTTGTGGGTGGTTGTTTCACTGTACAGAAGGGCTTGTTCTGTGTTTTCTTCTTAACTCAGGAATTTTACCAAGAGTGGTAGCCTAGTTCCTTGTGGCATTTTGCAGTTATATATTGTTAGGTTCTCAAAGCCAGTTAGGCAAGGTGTCCCGGGGAAATCAAAATTTATTATTGTCATTATGAAATTCTGAAATTAAGACCACCTTGCAAAACAACTGAATTATAAACGTGGTGTGACGTCTTGTTACCCAATCAATTGGCCAGTAACACAAGACAGTTATTAGACAGTGCTGTGCAAATATAACTTCCTTCTCCTAATGTGATGGAATTAATTCATACAACCCGATAACAAGGCTATTACAATGCGAACAATGGTTTAAAAGTGGCTTGCATGGAACAGCCAGGCACCATTGAACATTTCAGATCAAAGGTCTATTGAACAGAAAGAACAAATAGAATCAATTTCTTGAAATGTTTCTGCATTTCCAAACTTGCAACATTATACCACAGAATGTGACTTAATGAAGTACAGATGAGAGGACCAGAGAAAAGCTAGTTCTAATGCAACAATGAAAATTAATGGAGTCTTTGGATTTTTTTTTTCTCTAAGGAAACAAACTAGTTATTAAAGACAGCTTTATACTCTTAACATTCTGGTCTTTGAAGCCTGCTAGGACTTCGATAACTCAGTCACAGATAACAAGAAGTAAGGAGATAGGTTTGATATTTTTTTCCCCATCTAAGCTGCAAAGTTGTATGTTAAATATTTTATTTATGTTTAAATCACACAGTATTTAATATAACAATATCCATCTGACAAAAGTAGCAAAGATACACAGGATATTTCACTTAAAAAACTGTAACTAAAAGAAAAATAGTGACTGAAATACAATAAATAGTAACTTACTGGGAAAAACTACTTTTCTGGAAAACGTAAATAAAGATTTGCAATAAAGACTTTTTCTCAGTAATAATTTAAGAGTTGCTGGAATTCTGGGAAAAATATGTGATATAGTCACTCATTAAAAAATATTTAAACTCCTAGTAAGAGCCAGACTTTGTTCTAGGTTCTTTGGAATTATCAGGAAGTAAATTATAATAAACAGAAAATTACTAATTAAATGAAATTTTATGTGAGAAAAATAAGAAAATTAAATGTTTGGCAACTACTAGCATTTAAAATAAGTTAAAAGGTGATTTTTAAAACAACTATTAGAAAAGGAGACATAAAACTAAGATACCACAAAATACAATATTAACCCACACTGTGAAATATTTGATTTTTTTCAAAAATGTCATACATTATTTAGTTTAAGGATACTTACCATGATTTTTCACTTGTGATACATCTAATAAGTAAGTGGCCCTTTCATGTGTTTACTATTAAGAAGTAAAATTATGGTGAACATTTTATAATATAAAATAAAGCAATTACTAGTAATTACTGCCAAACACTATAATCAAACCACTCAAATATATATGTTGGATTTTATTAGAGCCTGATGGATTATTTTCATCTATTTTATCATTTACTTTATTGAATGAAAGTATACCAATCTATTTACTTCCAGTTTGGGTATGCCAGTAACTTAAAGAAAAGAATACCAGCAATACTTCAAGAAAAAATGTTCTAAAACAATGCAAAGTCTACAAATAAATAGTGTAACTACATAAGCAGAACAGTATAAATAATTTGTATAATATACCTTCAAGTTTAAACAGTCTATTGAAAAGATACACAAGAAAAATGAAATGATACACTGGCCAAAAAATGTAGACAATATACTTGAACAAATGAAATAAAAATAATCCACATTAACATTAGCTTTCCATTGTCAAAAAATGTGAAATAGAACATTTTATGTGGCAAAATTTAAATTTTAAAAACACAGCCTATTAAGAGGTAAAATTATGGACTGAGCTGATGGTAAAGACATATTTGACTAATATTTTTCTACTAAAATATCATGAAAACAGAGAAAAGATCAAGCCCTAATAGCTTGGGAAATTGAAGATATTACTGCTAGGTCTTTCAAAGATTAATACTATTCCTAAACACTTTACAGCTATCTGGACTGAGATTAGCAGCTGATGTACTAAAATTCATATGGAAACTCAAGAGACCCCATATAACTAAAGCTCTATTAAACAACAATAACAAAGCCAGAAACATCACAATACCAGATTTCAAGACATACCACAGGGCAGTTATAATCAGAACAGCCTGGTACTGATGAAAAAAAAATTAATTAACAAACATGTAGATCAATGGAACAGAACGAATAGAATCCTCAGAATTCAATCCATTCATCTACAATCATCTAATCTTTGACAAAGGAGCTAAAATCAATCCCTGGAGAAAGGATAATCTCTTCAACAAATGCTGCTGGGAACTTAGATATCTACATGCTGAAGTATGAAACAAGACCCCTACTTATACTTTATATAAAAATCAACTCAAAATGGATCAAAGTTCTAAATTTATGACCTGATACCCTCAAATTACTGGAGGAAATCATCATGGAAGCTCTGCAAAGGGCATAAGAAAAGACTTCTTGCAAAAGAACCCAGAATCACAGGCAATGAAAGAAAAAAATAGACAGATGGGTTTACATCAAGCTAAGAAGTTTCTGTACAGCAAAGGAAACACTCAGTAAAGTGATGAGGCAACTGACAAAATGAGAGAAAATATTTGTAAGCAATGATACTAATAAGGGATTAATATCCAGGATCTACAACAAGCTCAAGAAACTCAACAATAATAAAACAATCTAATTAAGAAATGAGCAAAGGACATGAACAGGCATGGCCAACAGACACATGAAAAAATGTTTAGGAAAACTAGCCATCAGGGAAATGCAAATCAAAACCACAATGAGATTTCACCTCACCCAAGTTAGAATGGCTCTCATACAGAAAACAAAAAATAATAATTGCTGTCAAGGATGTTGGGAGAAAGATGCCTTAATCCACTATTTGTGAGAATGTAAACTAGTATAACCATTATGGAAGATAGTATGAAGATTCTTGAGAAATCTTAAAATAGATCTGAAAATAAATATACCATATGAATCAGCCATCCCATTCCTGGGAAATTACCCAAATGAAATGAAATCAGCATATGAAAGTTATTTATGACCCCATGTTTATTGTAGCCCAATTCATAATAGCTAAGATTTGGAATCAATTCAGATGCCCACCAACTGATGACTGAATAAAGAAAACATGGTATATATACACCATGAAATATTACCCAGTAATAAAAAAGAATGTAATGCTGTCTTTTGCAATGCAATGGATGCAACTAGAAACCATTAAGCTTAGTGAAATAAGCCAGTCCCAATAATACAAATATCATGCTTTCTCTGATATGTAGTAGTTAACATAGAATACAAAAAATGTATAAGAACAAAATGTACATTTTGAGATTTGATCATTGTTTTTAGCTCTTGTTTATATTCCTTTGGAATTGTGGTCTTCCTATTTTTTTTACTTGTTTAATATTACCATAAGTGCCACATTAAGCCTGTGATTATAGAGTGGACTGAAATGATGTTTTGGCAGAAACTAAAAAAAAAAAAAAAAAAAAACAGGAAAAAAAGAGGGGAGTCAGCGAGAGAGACAGAGGGAAAGATGCATGATTATCTTCAAATTGTACTCATGAAATATATGAAATGTGTTCTCTTTATATTAATAAAAATTTGAAAAAGAATTTTTATACTTAAAATACAGCAAGAAAATAAATGAATATTTAGAGAACCTCTGAAAACTCCTTCCTAATCTGTTTTGGTATACAGTACTCACAAAGGAGCCTTGCAATTGTCAGTCTACTGATAAGGGGCTTCCATCACCATTCATAACCCTACCTACCCTGTCTCATGCACCGGCTACCCCATCTGTTTTGTTTGTTTGTTTGTTTGTTTGTTTTTAAGATTTACTCATTTATTTGAAAGGCAGAGTTACAAAGAGGCAGAGGCAGAGAGAGACAGAGAGAGAGAGAGAGATCTTCCATCTGCTGGTTCACTTCCCAAATGGCCGCAATGGCTAGAACTGAGATGATCCAAAGCCAGGAGCCTGGAGCTTCCTCTGGATCTCCCACATGGTGCAGGGGCCCAAGGACTTGGGCCATCTTCTGCTGCTTTCCCAGACACATTAGAAGGGAGCTGGATTGGAAGAAGCTGGGTCTTGAACCAGTGCCCTTAAGGGATGCCGGCACTGCAGGTGCTTGCTTTACCCACTATGCCACAGCACCACCCCCTCCCATCTATTTCTAAGAAGGTAGGGGTTCCATCATGATATGGGAATATTTTCCTAGATGAATAAATTAATAATGTCTGGGGACTAAAAGGAACACAAGAAAGAGTTCATTCTCCTAAAAAATTACAGATTCATGTCCAGATTCAAATTAAAAAAAAAACTATAAACTTTTTGAAATTACACAAACCATTTACAATTATTAAAAATTTCAGTTCAATTCTTGAGTTAAATCCATCTCTTTATAGTGCAGTTCACAATAGAGAAGGATATTTGCCACATTGATTTTCCCTCAAATTTAAGGGGAAGAGAATCTGTTTATCAGCACTCAGATGTAAGAGTTTGAAAACATATAAGAAAGATATGCAACAGCCTTGGTCCTATAAAAAGAGTGTGCAAACTAGAAAACAAGGAATCCTTAAAGGACAGCAACAAAAATTGAATCTGCAGAATGGGGAGCTTTATTACAGGAAATAAAACCTTTAGGAACATATCTGTGTTGGCTCCTCAGTCAAAGAAAACTTGGAATTTATATGGTAAGAAAGGGAAGACTCTATCTTTAAGGACTGATATAAAATAAAGTATAAGAACAAGGCAATAATGCACCCAAAACCTTTACAAGTAGCACAATTAAAATCTTTATTAGAGGAAAAAAAAACAGAATTAACAGTACATAAAATTTTACTAACAAGGGAGAGGAAAAGTCACAACTTTTAATATAGAAGAAAGTGACAGAAGACATTTTTGAGATAAAAATCATAAAGAGAGGGGAAATTTTACAGAAAGTTAGATATTCAGAAAATTTGAAAAAACAGAATTGATGTGATCAGTTATATGAACAGTAACAGAAACAACATTTTTGAAAATAAATACTTTTAATGTATGTTAAAATATTTAGAATGTGACTGGTAAAGTAGTGGAAAAATATACATAACTCAAAAATTTTTCAGAGTAAAGAAATAAACAGGCCAGCGCCACGGCTCAATAGGCTAATCCTCTGCCTGCGGCGCTGGCACACCGGGTTCTAGTCCCGGTTGGGGCGCTGGGTACTAGTCCCGGTTGCTCCTCTTCCAGTCCAGCTCTCTGCTATGGCCCGGGAAGGCAGTGGAGGATGGCCCAAGTGCTTGGGTTCTGCACCCGCATGGGAGACCAGGAGAAGCACCTGGCTCCTGCCTTCGGATCAGCGCAGTGCGCCAGCTGCAGCGGCCATTGGGGAGTGAACCAATGGAAAAGGAAGACCTTTCTTTCTGTCTCCCTCTCTCACTGTCCACTCTGCCTGTCAAAAAAAAAAAAAAAACAAAACAAAAAACAAAAAACAAAAAAAAACAGAAACAGATATAGAACAGCTTACTTATAATGGACAAAATCAGATTTTTCCATACTAGACTGACAATAATAGAGCAAAATTAAGATAATTTTGAAAAGAAAAAAACTGATCAGATTTGACTTTTCATTAAATATAGTAGTTTATGCAGTTAAATAACTAAAACAATGATATTGGTGGCTATGTCAATAAATTTGATTAGTAGCTCTGAAATACACTTCTTAAAAAGATAGATAAACTAGAATTTTAAAATGTATCACAAAACAATAGACAAGGATTGCATTAGTCATCAAATGGTATTTAATGACTGGACTACTTTGGTCACTTCACAGTACACATCAAAATAAATTATGAACAAATTCAATGTCACCAATGAATCTAGTAGCTAAATGGTAATTATTCAAATTCTTTCAAAAATAGGCAATAAGTGAAAAGCTACTGCTGTCATGAAAAGTAAGAATTTTATTTTAAAGCATGATTGTAAGAGAAATTATATTTAAAAAATAGAAATGTTTGCACAAAGTTTAAAACTTCTTTGTGGCAACATTTTCAAACAATTTATTAAGAGACAGACTGAGAAGACGCTAGCCCTCTTCTCAAATGCCAGCAATGGCTGGTATTGACATGGGCCAAAGCCAAGAGTGTCAGACTCTACTAAGGTCTGTCACTGATGTCAGAAACCTGACTACTACATAAGTCATCACCCCTGCCTCCCAAAGTCTCCAAAAGCAGGAAGCTGGAGTCTGCAGCTAGAGCCGGGCACTGGATCCAGACATTGGGTGACAAGCAGGTTTCCTGACTGGCATCTTAATAGCTAGGCTAAGTGCCCACCCCAACATTTTGAGCAAAGTTATAAATAATATAAAGTTTAAAGAAAAACATTTGTAGTTAAGAATAATTAACAGGGGCTGGCACTGTGGCACAGAGAGTTAACGCCCTGGCTTGCAGCACCAGTGTCCTATATGGGTGCTGGTTCAAGGCCCGACTGCTCCACCTCCAATCTAGCTCCCTGCTAATGTGCTTGGGACTGCAGCAGAGGATGGCCCAAGTCCTTGGGACCCTGAAACCACGTGGGAGACTTGAAAGAAGCTCCTGGATCCTGGCTTCAGATTGGCTCAGCTTCAGACATTGTGGCCATTCGGGCATGCAGCAAATGGAAGACCTCTCTCTGTCATTCTATATTAACCTCTCTCTAACTCTTCCAAATTAAAAAAAAAAAATAACAAATATTAATATTTTACCTGAGAAGAGTTTGCTTATAAAATAATATCCCCATATTTCTACCTTATGGATTTTTAAAAATCAACACACATAAAAATTATACATATTTGTGGGTTACAGGTAATATTTCAATGCATGTGTATACTGCATAATGATTAGATGAGGGTAATTGGAATATCCATCACTTCAAACAGAATTTCTTTGTATAAGGAATATTCAAAATCTTCTTCACTAGCTATTTTGAAATATACAGTTGTTGTCATAGTTATGTTAGTATTCTACAAGATATTAAAATATATTCCTACTACCTAACTACACCCATATCCACTACCCAGCCTCTCTCCATCCTCCCTTCTTCAATTTGGTCTAGACTCTAGTAACCTTCATTCTACTTCCAATTCAATGAGATCAACTTTTTAGCTTCCACAACTGAACTGAAATTTGTCCTTCTGTGCATATTATTTCACTTATTCACTTAAGATAGTGTCTTCAGTTCCATCCATTATTGCAACTGACAGCATTGCATTGTTTTTTATAGGATGGATAATATTTCATTGTGTATACACACCACATTTTCTTTATTCATTCATCCACTGATGGACACTTAGGTTGGTTCCTTATCTTTTTTTTTTTTTTTGACAGGCAGAGTTAGACAGTGAGAGAGAGAGAGACAGAGAGAAAGGTCTTCCTTCCATTGGTTCACTCCCCAAATGGCTACCATGGCCGGCGCTGTGCCTATCTGAAGCCAGGAGTCAGGTGCTTCTTCCTAGTCTCCTATGCGGGTGCAGGGCCCAAGCACTTGGACCATCCTCCACTGCCTTCCCGGGCCACAGCAGAAAGCTAGACTGGAAGAGGAGCAACTGGGACTAGAACCAGCACCCATATGGGATGCCAGCAGGGCAGGCGGAGGATTAACCAAGTGAGCCACAGCACTGGGCCAACAAACTTTTAATTTTCATATGAATAAGAGCATTTGAACATAATGAATTCATATGACAAAGGAATATTTGGCTTAGGAAACATGGAAGCCACAATATTTTCTCTTCTTTAGGAAGCCTACCTAACATACAACTTCTAAACAAGAAAGCTCCTTTATTTCTTTGAGAATCAAAGGTGTTATCATTTGTTTTTACAATTCTTTGGAATGTATTTACTCATGAAGAGTAGACATAGCCCAGTCATCCCTATTCACTACACTGGATGATTTCTTTTCTTTCTTTTTGTTTGTTAAATATTTATTTTATTTATTTGAAAGACAGAGAGAGAGAGAGGGAGAGAGAGATAGAGAGACATCTTAGACCTGCTTGCTCACTCCCCATCAAAAACCAGGAGCCAGGAGCTTCTTCCAGGTCTCCCACATGGGTTCAGGGGCTCAAGAACTTGGGCCATCCTCCACTGTTTTCACAGGCGCATTAGCAGGGAGCTGGATCAAAAGTGGAGAAGCTGGGCCGGTGCTGCGGCCCAAAAGGCTAATCCTCTGCACCAGATTCTGTCCCGGTTGCCCCTCTTCCAGGCCAGCTCTCTGCTGTGGCCAGGGAGTGCAGTGGAGGATGGCCCAAGTCCTTGGGCCCTGCACCCCATGGGAGACCAGGAAAAGCACCTGGCTCCTGCCTTCGGATCAGCGCAGTGCGCCGGCCGCAGCGCGCCAGCCGCAGCGGCCATTGGAAGGTGAACCAACGGCAAAGGAAGACCTTTCTCTCTGTCTCTCTCTCACTGTGCACTCTGCCTGTCAAAAAAACAAACAAACAAACAAACAAACAAAAAAAAACGAGATATGTAGTACCTTGCCATTATCTATAGCCATCTTACTCTACAATAGAGCACCAGAACTTGAGCACTCTTGTTTAACTATAACTTAGTATCCATTTTCACCCTTTCCTCATTCTCCTCATTCTAGACTCTGGTAACCACCAACATGCTCTTAATTTCTATAAGATCAAATTTCTAGATTCCAGATATGAGTGAGATCATGGGGTACTGGTCTCTCTGTGTTTGCTTAACTTAATACAATGACCTCTGGTTCCATCCGTGGTGTTGTTGCAAATAACAAGATCTGCTCTTTTTAAATGGCTGACTAGTATTCCATGGTGTATGTACACCACATGTCTTCATCCATTCATCAGTTGATGGATATTTAGGTTGTTCAGCTTTCTTGTCTGTTGTGAAAAAATGCTATAATAAACATGGGAGGGGCAGATGTCTTTTCAAAAGAGTGGTTTTATTTTCTTCAGATATATACCCACAAGTAGGACTGGTGGATCATATGATAGTTCTATTTTTAGCTTTTTGAGGATTCTCCATACTGTTTTCCATAATGACTATTCCAATTTACACTTCTACCAACAGAGGCTAAGGGTACCCTTTTACTCTTAATCCAAATAGTTGTTCTTAATTATCTTCTACGTGGTTTAGCAGCATTATATTAAGATTTTACCTTAACCAACTTGATTGTCCAATATACATTCATCCACAGATTTAACAACCATCTTATTGATTCCAAAATCTTAATAACAAATATACCTTTCTGTTGGTTATTTAAAATATATTCTAATTCTAGAATGTATTTTCATTTTATAAATCAGTACCCACAGTTCTTACCTGGCTTGTATTCCATTTGTTTTAGGAAGGAAAAAAACCCAATCCAATTATATAAAGTACAAAAATATTTTACTTTTATAGCCACATACACAACTGTTTGTCAACAGTCTTTTCTAATATATGATTCATTTTGGCTTCTAGGTTTTTTGTTTTGTTTTTCTTTTTTTAACATACTTGGGAATTCCAATCAGCTTAATTGTTGACAGAATTTTCCTGCCTTTCCTCAGAAGGTGTAAATTTTTCAAATGCCAGCAACATGTACTAGAATATTTCCCTGGAGTGGCAGCTAATTGCAACTTGATTTACTGGAACTGTTGTTTGAGGGCCTTGTTTGTTTGTTTGTTTGTTTGTTTTAAACCAACATGCTCTACAATGTAGAAATAAGATTTAAAACTGTTATCTTTAAGGTAAAAAAAATGAAAAAAAAATCCTACGTTCTATAAAATTACTGTGCCATGATAGCTACACACATAGAATTGAATTGTAATCATTTTTGCTGACATTAGTTCATATTTTTGCTAAAATTAGCTTCTACTTGTAACACATCTACAGCATTAAAAATGAGTAATATACCCATTCTGAAACTATAGATGGCTTTTTTCCCAATCAAAATGTTCTTTTTACTATTGAGCAATTTACATTGCTTCTTTCATTCCACGTTACAATATCTACTTAGTATATACTTCAAATGGATATATATTTATATACCTTGATAGAAAAATATCATAATTTCCTATGCCAGATATTTGTTCAAGGAAATAACTATTATTTCAAAAACAACGGCACACTATAGCATATTTTCTTAGCACAGCATTTCCTGACAGTCTGGCAAAATTAGGTATAATATTTATGAACTTTATATCTTAAAGATGATATATAAATATCTCTGAATAGAATACAAACTCATTTGAGGACATGTAATATCTATTTATTTACCACTGGAAAAAGGGATAAACCCGTTCACATAGTTCATTCACTGTGTGCAAATACTTTCCACCCCTTACTTCATTTTATTACCTTTGGAAATTATTTATTTCACCCTGAATTCTTTGATCTTCAGTTTCTATAATCCATACATTTTCCTTGAACTCAGATAATAATTGAGACAAATTTTTCATATCTGCAACACTTCTGAACTAATTTCAAAATTGATACAAATTGGCTTGCAGGTTGACAAATGTTGTTGAATAACTTGAACCCTAGTTTCACACTCAACAGTGTTTATCAAAGGAGCTGAATAGTTCTTTTAAATGAGTCATTATGTTACCATCAATTACAAGTACACAATAAATTATGTTAAATGTGCTTTTATCTCTGGAATGGCTTGATGCAATTTTACTCCATTTAAACAACAGCAACAACCACCATGACAACCCTTTATTTAGATGGAGCAGGTGATCTGAATATTTAGTTGTGAAAAGACTGTAGCAGGTTCTATTACTATTTACCATGCACACTAGTGCCTCTCCTTTTCATAGCCCTACATATGGGAGGATTACGCATCTGTGCTCTATTGGCTCTGTGACTTCCTTATTCCCAAGGAATGAAGACAGACATGACATATGCCACTTCCGGATAGGAGCTTTAAAGGCCAGCATGTTGCTTGCTACATCTGTTCCACATAGAGGCTATTCCATCAACTTGGGATGCATAGTGAAGACAGTGTGGAGTAGAACAATAGATATTGTTCTTAAGCATAACTTGGTATATCTTTGCTGATATTCTTTTAATATTTTTCAGCACTTTATTATCTGTCTCTTTTTAAATTTATAAACATGAGTTAGTTCTAAGCAAACTTTATGAAAAAAAGAAACAAAATAATGGTAAGGATTTCCCTCATACAATGCAAACTTTTTGCAAAATAATTTAAGAAGTTACTCATAGCATGTTTCTCCACCTCTGAATCAGATTTGGCTCATGAAAGCAGAAAATTATTACTCTATCAGAAATATGTCACGTATGATGAATAAATTAAACAAATTCATAGGTGAAAGGAGTAAAATAAATAAGTAAACAATCATGGATGCACATTGTTTCCAAATCATGTCTTTAATGGAATCAATTTCTTAAAATAGCAACTACCGAAGACCTTCAGTCCACCCTATTTTGGTTTCCAGAAAATTAGTAGAATTTAGCAAAGCAAGTGAAGTATTAGTTAATTTCTTAGAGACTGCATCTGCTTCATTCTCCCCTCACTGAACATTCCACCATAGTTTGATTTGTGTTCCACTGGAAAAAATAATTTTGTTTTACTTTAAAAGATGAAGTAGCATGTATTATTATCAATATGTCACTTTATATGGGTGGGGTTATTTAAAAAAAAAACTATGCATCAAAGGACATCCTAGGGAATAATGGGGAATAGATGAATTACATTCAATTTCCTAACCACAAATTATATATTTTTGAAAACTGGCTCTTCCAAGATTCTGGGGGCTTTATCCAGTGCAATGAAAATGTCATGGCTGAACATATATTTTCTAAAATAACTACAAAAACTATTAACTCCTAGAGTTTGAGGTGACTGAGTAATTTCATCCTATTTTTTCATCAGTTCTGTTACTGAATTAATGTAACATGGATTTGGATATAAACTGCATTGAAATTTTAAAATTTAATTGAATTGAAGTAATTCAAATTAGTTTTCCATCCAAGACAGAACAGACTTAGCATCATGAAGCTTTAACTTGAATATACTATGCTTATCTTTAGATTTAATTCTGTAAGCAAAAACCCAGAAAGAAATAAATGAATTAAACCTTTTTATTTACATATTTTTCGAGCAAAGGAAACTAAGTTGATGGAGGAAGGTCTGGGAACTGCATGTTCACCTTATCCAAGTCAATGTCTCTAACCTTGAACATCCTGGGAAAATACTCAGCAGCAATAATAGCACTTTCAATATGTACATTTTGCAAAACTAAAGAAAATGTGTGAATATTTAATTCCAAAACACAAAGCAACATGGACTTCATGCTTTCTCTTAACTAAGATTCAGGATCATTTTAAACTTTTAGAAAGAAACAGAAAAAAAATTTGCAATGAAAATATGACAAATACCATTTTCTCAGGTCATTTGTGAGCTTATCCATCAGCAGCACAGAAATCAAATTTCTTTTCTCTTCCCCAGAAACTCCTGAAGTGCCAAAACTTTTAGGCTATGTTTAGATTTTCCAACTGTAGCTATATCTGCTCTTGTGTCTTACAGCCCAATTTTTGGGTTAGACTCTCTATGGTTGTTGGCCTAACCATGATCTGCGATAATCCTGGATTCTGGTGGTCTGAACTATTTTTAAAAATAACATGGTTATACAATTTTCTCTGTTTTCAAGAGGCCAAGGAAGATACTATCTTGAAGACTTTGAACACACTGTTCCATGAGCATTTTCTGTCATTTTTTTCCCTTGTAAATTTTCAAGCCAAATTATGTTGCCTCCACCTAATGTTGCAAAAACTTTGGGTGAAAGCCCAATGTGATTCTAAGACTCTGGTATGATTCCGTGTAACCTGGCATCCTTCCTGGAAGTTAACTTTGTTAGGCAGCTATTTCTATAAACAAACTGAGTAATAGAAAAACTCCATGACCAGATGAATGCCACTATCCTCATTTTCTCTACAATCCTATAAAGAGCTGGTGTTTAGTTGTTAAGTATTGCAAGTTGACAGCATGAATTGTGGTCCCAAAATCCTTTAAAAGGTCTCTTATGCTGGTCAAAATTTACTTTCAAAATTGTTGTTATTTCTCATAAAAGTCAAACCATTAATTTTGTCTTTGGATACTATCTGTACCAATTAGCCATTGCTCTGTAACAAACTAGCCCAAAAATTAGTGGCTTAAAACAACCACCATTTATTTGCTTGTAATCAGGAATCTGGTAGCACTCAGATCATCTCATATAGTGGTATGATCACAAACCTGTACCTCCACTACTAAGTGAGGCAGCACACTGATCACTAGGAGTATTTCTGGATAATGTTCTTACACTGGGAGTGTTCATCCAGAACTATTCAATGCCTACAGCAAGTCCGGTCGATGTTGTAAGCTCCCGGATTCTAGTGTTACATGATTCAGAAAATTCAATGAGTAATTAGGCAATATCACCATGAAGTTTATCTTACGCTATGCTAAGAGCCTTAAAACAGAGGAATGTAGGTTGTCTAGGAAGGCATTGTCTCCTGAAGCAAATACTTAGCAATTGAAAATCAGCTCTTGGCCAATTCAGAACGAGTAAGTACCTGATCACAGAACAGCAAATGACTATGTGACTTCAGCTTTCTAAAATGCCCCATGTATTATTAAATTCACTGAATCATAGATTGGGCAACAATCTATGGACAGCGTGCCATGTTCATATTTTTGCCCAAGCAGATCCACAAATTCTCATTTTATCTTCACTTTTAACAACAGTGCCTCTGAGCTTGCCCCTATGGCCTCAGGCTAGCCTGGGGAAAAGAACATAGACTGGTTGTCAGACAGGAGAGAATGGCTTTGCTTGTTCAGAGGGTTTCAAAGAGACAGTCTAGAAGATAGGAGAGCAAGAAATCTAGCAATATCAGCAGACTTATGATAGCACAAAGCATGCTTAATGTAATGCCTACCAATGAGTAAGTCAGTGTACCATATGACTAAATTAGTTTAAGTCTTCTAGCCTCTCTCTTTAGGTAATTGAAACTGGCACAACAGACCTATAGAGTGGATGGCAGGAAGACAGAGACTGCAGAAGTCAAACACCTGGGTTCCCTCTCACGCTGATACAACTCCTACAACCACTTTCCAGAGGCAGAAGCAGACACTGAGCTTTTCAACACCACTCAGGTGCTTGGTGGAAAACTGACTATCTTAGACATTTTCATCATTGGGTGAACACTGCTCCCTTCTCATCGGCACTGACATAATCTGTGGATGTTGGTATGCCTTCTCTGCCTACATAGGATCATTCACAATGCTGCCTCAAATCAAGTAAGTGAAGCAAAGGCAACACATGGACAGTATTCTTCCTAAATTCATTCCTTGGAAGCAATCAAGCCAAAAGTCAAATATTTTTTTAAAGTCTCAGCTAAGGTAATAGCTTAGGAATAGGACCCTTTTGACCAGGGTACAACATTCAAAGATAACTGCAAATTCAGTGAATCAATACATGGTACATAATCATTATATGATGACACATGGCAAAATATCCCCAGTAGTTAGAATATATGGGTATATGCTTAAAAGTTCTAAATATCGGACTCTGGTGATTATAAATGCTTGTTCTTAGGATGGGGTAGAAGTTTCCTTTCACGGAGATTAGTATCATGAACTTAAAACCATGAGCACTGCTCAATAACTAGGGATACCCAAGATATGGGTCCGAAAGCAAATAAAATGGTTAATATAACCATGTGGATGATTGTTCCTAATTATAAGGAAAAGATAAGGTTTCTTCTGTATATCAGCAGCAGGAAGAATCACTCTGAAACTCAGGTGATTCTCTGAGGTGTACTCTGGTGCTTCCATAACTGGTCAGTGCATTGCTTGTCAACTGCAGCAAGCAAAGCTAAGACTGGGGGCTCATGTATGAAGGAGTGATTGGTCCCAGCAGGCAAAAACAAGACTAGTTATAGTCCTGACTGAAGATGAAGAAAATCTACTATGAGCTGTGAAGGAGGTAGGTGATGAGCACTATGTAAGGTCTCATAAACATTGGCAGCAAAGGTATATCTTTTTTTCCACTAAAACTTTCTTATTGGTTATTTTTAAGAGACTGAAGTCATTCAGTCTTGAAGATTCAGCATTTTAGATTTGATGTAAAGTATGAGTAAATTTGAACATTGCAGGCGTGGACTGCCTCAAATACTTGTTGTGTCCTGCCTCCCACCCTCTTATGTTCATGGCTACAGATGTAACTGGAGTAAACAGTTCTATATGGATGTCACTTCCCTTTCTTTTGAACTGACTGCATCTTGTCTCAAGCATATCCCACATACCCTTCAATTTCTGCTGTGGATATTCTGTGGTTCTATGGAGTAGACCCCTGAAAGAGCATTCTAGGCACTCCAACCCATGTACAGCCTGAAAATCAAGATGTAAAGACATTACCCATCCCAAATGGAACCATAAACCAAAAGAGTTGAATGCTGATGGAAAACTGCTTTGTTCTATCAATACTTGGGTAGAAAATTCTGATGAGCACCCCAGCTACATTGTGACCAAGTATTAAAAGCCTTTGCATTGGTTTTTCTTCCCTCTGTTTCACTCTTGCTTGTTCTTAATTTAACCTTTCTGAGATACTTCACAAATAACTTCATTGTAACACAATTTATCCTCTCAAATTTTGCTTTCAGCCTAAGCTTAAGGATATACATGACAAAATTACTTACTTAAAAGAATGCAAAACTATCTTCCTATGAAAGAAAAGGATTGTTCCTCCACTGAGATACAGCTGTCACTGTCATAAAATTTAGCATAAACAAATACACCATCAAATGCCCTGCTATAAAATGGAACATCCAGCAATTACATTCTAAAGGATTTAAGGTGACATCATTCATTAGAGTATATGAATGATCCTCTCGACTAAATGGGAATTTAGTGTTAAGTAGCTGTAAAAGCTGCCAAAAAGCAAATGTTATTGAAACAAACATTAGCAACTTATGACTAGAACCTTAAGCCTCCTGAACATAGCTGCAAGGTTTATTATCTCTATTATGGAGCCATGAGAAACTACCCGAAGATTGCAACCAAGTCTATTAGGAGAATAAATTACTTGAAATTTTATACTTCTAGCTGGAAGAGATAGGGACATAATCAGTATTGATTTTACTTTCTTTGCAAGGTTTTATTATTGTTGTTGTTCATGCCCTCTTCCTAAATATGGGTAGATTGGAGAATGTTCCAAGGTTGAGAATTGAATCAGCTTCCCAGAGAAGATGAGCAATATTCTTCCATGAGCCAGATTAAATGTTCTGAGGAAGGAAGCCTGGTAAGTGGCAAATGTGGTTAGTAACAAAGGTAATATCAAGTATGTATTCACAGAGTGAAAATTTTATTAAAGAATTTAAAAATAAAATCCAAAATCTTATTTTAGGTATAGGCATTTCAAGTTTTCTTGTGAAGGATACTATTCGTTCAATATCACGGTACTCTATATTTAGAGCAGTAGCTGTTTTTTTATCTGACTTCTACTCTAAATCACTAGAATCTAGTTATTAACTATTAAACATTATCCCTGGGAATTCAGACTGGAATTCAGACTTTCCTTCTGGAGCATTTTAACTCATTTTCTCTTATAATTTTGAAAGACTTGTGACACATAAATATCTATCTTAAGGGTCAGAATTTTCCCTATATAAAGTGAACCATTCTATAATTTTTTTTTTTACAGACAGAGTGGACAGTGAAAGAGAGAGACAGAGAGAAAGGTCTTCCTTTGCCGTTGGTTCACCCTCCAATGGCCGCCGTGGCCGGCGCATCTCGCTGATCCAAAGGCAGGAGCCAGGTGCTTCTCCTGGTCTCCTATGGGGTGCAGGGCCCAAGCACTTGGGCCATCCTCCACTGCACTCCCAGGCCACAGCAGAGAGCTGGCCTGGAAGAGGGGCAACCGGGACAGAATCCGGCACCCCGACTGGGACTAGAACCTGGTGTGCCGGTGCCACAAGGCAGAGGATTAGCCTGTTGAGCCATGGCCAGCCCCATTCTACAATTATTAGGAACTTAAAACATACTGAAATTGTAAAAATAACTTAAATGGTCCTGATTAAGACTCAGTTAATGCATTCATTGATGTGTGAGAATCATCAAAACTTCTTAAAGTGTATTGTAACTCAATTTTTTTTAAAAAAGTGGAATATAAACTAAATAATACTTTCCATTTAATTTGTAAACCCATAAAGGAAATTTCTTAAGTTTCTGAGTCATTAACAATCAATCCAATTTTGTACTACAATAATTGAGTAGGAGGTATTCTTGATTTTTATGTAGCTCTATATATTTTTCTATTTTTTTTTAAAGATTATTTATTTGAAAGACGGAGCGAGAGCAAGAGCGAGAGAAAGTCTTCCATCCACTGGTTCACTCTTTAAACAGCTGCAGTGGCCAGAGCTGTACCAATCCGAAGCCAGGAGCCAGGAGCTTCCTCTGGGCTTCCCACATGGGTGCAGGGGCCCAAGGACTAAGGCCATCTTCTACTACTTTCCCAGGCCATAGCAGAGAGCTGGATCGGAAGTGGAGCAGCTGGGACTCGAACCAGTACCCATATGGGTGGCAGCTTTACCAGTTACACCCAGCTCTGGCCCTTTTTCTATTTTTTAAAAAGATTTATTTTATTTAAAATACAGAGTTACAGAGAGAGATAGGGAGGGGCAGAGAGAGAGAGAGAAAGAGTGACAGATTTTTTCATCCTCTGGTTAACTCCTCACATAGTTACAATTTGCCCGGGCTGGGACAGACCAAAGCCGGGAGGCAGGAGCTTCTTCTGGGTTCCCCACGTGTGTTCAGGGGCCCAGGAACTTTGGTCATCTTCTGCTGCATTTCCAGGCATATTAGCAGGGAGCTATATCAGAAGTGGAACAGCCAAGAATTGAACTGGCACTCAAATGGGATGCCAGCATTGCAGGCACTAGCTTAACCTTCCATACCACAGAGCTGGCCCCTATACTTTTGCTTTTTCAACAGTATAAATTATATGAGTTCCAAAATCAAACTCAGTGAATGATAACTTAAAAAATTCATGTTTGGATCCAAATGAAGGATTACAGCATCTCATGTAGATTCATATTTAAGCAAAATAGCATATATTTAGATTCAATAAATCTTCTTAATACTTGGGTACATACTTATTTATATGCCAACAGAAATGAGTGTCAATAACATTCATCAACTAACAACAGCCAAGAGAACCTTCCTTTGATGAGCCACATGAAATACACTTTCACATTCAGGACAAAGATAGACCTGAGTATCTTACTGTCTCCCCGAATCCTCTTCCCTGCAAGGAGACATGGAGAAATGGCTGCCTAGATTAATGCAACCCAGGGTCAGAAGATGGTGATATTTGTAGTTCACCACATAAAGCCCTTTGAGCGCCTGACCACAGAACCCAGTCAAATCCAATCAGCAAAGTCAGTGCTGAAGCGCCAAGGAGCCACCAGATGGCAGCAATGCTTCTATGAATAATGCAGCATTTTGTGCAGTTCATTTAAGATTTCCTATGTTAATAATAGAACAATCCTACTTTAGCAAAAGGATAAATGTGTTTGTAACAAAGCCAGCCATTTTTATATCACCACTTATATTTTGTGAGGTCCATTTGTGTTCTAATATTTGGGTCCCCCAATTTTAATTTTCATATGCATTAAAAATTAAATTGCTGGTGAATTTCATTTTAATGCTGTGATAGAAAAGGACTGTGGCTTGAAACAAACATCTTCCTTTCTGATGGACAAATAACATCTGCAGTTGTAAATGTTCCAGTATAACTGTCAGAAGAGAAGGGTTTCATATAGTTCTCTGCCACCTTCATCAGTGTGTCCTTCACATTAAAAGAGTTGTGTATATACTCCCTTTCCATGAATTGATTTCAAATCCATTACAGATCTCAAATATAAGAAGCCTACTTTTTACTTTCTCGTAGGTGTGGGAATTTCCAAATGAAACACTCCTAAAATTCAACTGCAAAACCAAACACTACCAATGTCTTTCTAAGTTACCTGGAAAGGTAATTCTCAGGATTAGCGTTTCTTTTTCTTTCTGAGCCATTTCAGTATTTTGTTAACTCTGCCACTGTATATCTTTTGTTTTGCACATGTTCACCCAAAACATAAGACTGTTAAGGGTATTTATTTCTTTTTAGAGAGGAGCTATTCCTGGACCTTAAATTAACCTAACATTTCATTTACAGCACTAGAAGAAATTCTAGCAGTCTCACACAAATTGATTTCAACTCTAAATCGTCCATATAAATGTCCCTTCCTTGGTCAACTCACTTCATATAGATCTGTCAACTGAACAGAGTTCCAACAAATTCCTTCCTGATTCACTTCCTCCACCCCCAATATTAGCCATTTCATCTCATTCTTTCACTTAGGCCATCTCTCAATAACCTGTTTTGTTAAAATAAAAGAGGAACCTCCTCCCCTCTTCAAATACCAACAATCCTTAACTGTGCTGCAGCATTTTATATCCTTGCTTTGAAATATTTTCAAATCAATTCTTAGTAATACTTTTAATTATTGTATAGACAGACTGCATAAATTCTACAAGTGGCCTCTTCAGTTCTGTATGAATCTGTTGACATTTTCCTTTCCTCTTAAACTCAATATTGTAATTTTTAAAATTTATTTCAAGTCTTTGTTTATAGCTGCTTGCTTAGTCATTTTCTTCTACTGCTTTAAACACTGCTCTGAGGTTACAGAGGTTTGCTTACCACTACTCAGATTTTCCTCCTGCTCAGTGGCTTGTGGTATACAAACACTGTAAATATACATGTATAGATGCATTTTTCTCTTCCTTTCCGAATCAGCCTTATATTTCTAAAATCAGAATGGCATTGGCTATTTATCTGCCAGTGATCCTATGCTGTCCAAAACCACCCAATTTTATTCCTTCTTGTGTCACCCTTATGGACAAGCTATAAAATGTGGTACTATTACTGGGCCCATCTATTATGTGCTATCATTAGAGATTAAGTCCTTCCTTTCTCTGGAGTAGGCTTGCTTGCTGTTTAAAACAAATCATATGTGGTATGAAACATGGCTGCTCTCTTTGAAAAAAATATAAAATAAGAAATTTGACGCAGATAGGAGTGTTGGTTTGAATGCTATCTTGCCACCATCCGCATAATTTTTTCTGTACTGAAAAAAAAAATAATACCCGATGATTCTATTTCAATTTCATGAAATCCCTAGGTGACAGTGGCTTCTTTGGCTCAGGTTGGGTAGTTTGCATGGCTTGCAGTCTGGGTTTGATCCCCGCATGGTTCAGTTGCCTCCCTCTGGTCATGTGAACATGGGGAAGCTACTGTTAGCCATAGGAGCCCAGGGATGGCACAGTGACCATCACACCTACTACCAAAGCTTCAAGAAGCACAGTATGTTCCAGGAGGGAAGTGATTCACAGTATGATATCAGCAAATGAAGGAAAGCATGCTGTATCCAGCCTAGTGTCAAGCTAAAACCCAGATTTGACTGTAAATGCACAACTCATATTTTGGAGCACATATAGCTCATTGTTCCAAAAAGCAATGTGAGATGAGCTAACCTGTGATCCAAACTCATTAGATTACACACATCCATTCTTCTGCTATAACATTAGAAACCAAAAAGTGAAACTGACATTTCTTTTCATTTTTTAATTTTGATTGATTTTTTTTAAACTTAAAATCCTTATTCCATTGACTAATTAGAGATTAGGATGTACTAATAGAACTACTGTCAGTCTTTATTGTCACTTCATTGTATCTATTTTGATGATAGTTCAAAGAAAAATGGGTTCAGTAAGGTACCTCTATTGGAATAATGAAACTGCACAATTGAAAACATATCCTCAGAGTCTAAGGCTTATACCAGCAGTCTTCACAGAATAACCCAGGAAATGATGGATCTGGTACTGTTTTGCCTAATAATATAGTTAATGTATACACATTAATGCTAGATTCCAGATTATCCTCGAAAAAAAAAAAATAAGGAGCTCTAGTATTTCTCGAAACGTAGACCTACAAAAAAGCCATTGTTTCCCAAGTCATGTGGTAGGAGCCCAACAATCATGTTCTTCATCTGACAAGTAAGCCTCCCAGCAATTCCTTGTTCCTCTTTCTCTTTTTGTCAAAGTTAGTATGATCTTCAGCTATCATCTACATTCTTGGAATCATTTTATTTTTGCCCTCAAGTTCTCTTTGTGGTTGATACTATATATCCCTGACATTCATACATCAAAGCCCAAAATTTAAAATTGTATCTTTCCTTTATGAAATTTCTGTGTAATCTCAAAGAC
Source organism: Lepus europaeus (assembly GCF_033115175.1). Classification (NCBI taxonomy): domain Eukaryota; kingdom Metazoa; phylum Chordata; class Mammalia; order Lagomorpha; family Leporidae; genus Lepus; species Lepus europaeus. The sequence continues at coordinate 84,575,411 of NC_084827.1, read as the reverse complement.
AAAAATGGGGCTGAAATCATGAAAAATAGTATCTCCTTTCCTTCAACAAGAAAAAAAAGTATGGTCCATATATCTCTACAGGGAAACAGTGTCAGCACTGCCTATCTTTCATAGTTGCTGCATTTGTCTCTAAGATACCTTCTGCAAGTCACTATTAGACAAAATGCTTTTCCAAAAGTATTAACATGGCTGATATTAATTAATTTATATCGATTAGATGTTACATTAATGGTACTATTTACATTAAAAATATTAAAAATAATGTAAGTAAGGTTTGAGGACACACAATTTTTGATACAAAGCAAATGAAAAGATTTTCACAAGTTATATTAACTGTTAGTGTATTGGTTAAGTTCAGAAGGTAGTTGAACATGCGGAGTTAGGTCAGAAATTTTGAGCTGTATTTTATAGATAGCTGCCTCATCTCAATTTTTCTGAAATTCATATCTGGAATTTCTCTTAAAAAAAAACTGTGTGATGATGTGGTTAGTTGATGAATGATGATACCCTGTTTCATTAAATGAAAATCATCCCTTTGCAGTGTTTTTTTTTTTTTTTGTAGTTGTTTTCAAAATGCATCAAACATGGGATTGCTTCATTTTAACAGTAGCACAGATATGAGGTAGGTGTAGGAAGGCCTGTTATGTTATTCCTTTTGTGTGACAAACTAAGGAAGTTAGTCAATTAAGAAAAGACCCTGTCCTGATTCTACATGACATTACAACTGACATACCAAAACTGGAACACACTTCCCTAGGCTCATGGGCTCTTCCTACCATACCTTCTGAATAATAGAGGAATATCTAATAGGTAGATAAAATGACTGGGGAAAACTTATGCAGCAAAAAACAACTATTTCTCTGACTCTGGTTTATTTTTAATGTTATACCTTTTAAAATGCTGTAATTCTCCAAAGTGTAATCAGCTTTACTAGAAATCTAATGCACGTACGAAAGTGAAGAAACATCTCTTTACATTTAGTTTAACTATAAGCATTGAAAAATGAAAGGGAAAACTGGTAGAAGCTCAGATTTATTTTAAACTGCCACTTTTAGCACAAGGATATGGATAAAAACAAAATACTAGCAGTTCTCCTTTTGGCTTAAATTGGCATTTTCCAAGATGTTATTAAATTATCTTTACATTAATAAACTTTAGTATTACTTAAAACGTTTTAAGCTGAGACATATTCATATCAGGAAGAGCAATCAAATTATGTTTAAATGTAGTGCATATCTATGGAAAATATTACATGAATATATTTAATAACCATCATAGGCAGAAGACCCCATCCAAAGTCAGAAAAGCAATGTGAGTAATGATAAATCTATTCTGAAGCCTATTTGACATTTAGGGATAGGATCTGTCTCAATTTGCATGTATTTTTAAGATGTTCATCTGTTTATTCTATTTGTTTGAAACAGAAAGACAAGAAAGCAAGAGAGACAGAGAGACAATCAGAGATCCCCAACCCACCACTCTTCTCCCCAAATGATCACCACAGCCAGGGCTGGGCCATGCCAAATCCAGCAGTCAGGGACTTAATCCAAAGATCCCACATGGGTGGCAGGGACCCAACCAATAAAGCCATCACTGCTATATCCCAGTGGAACTGGAAATGGATTGTGGACTCAAACTCAGGCTCTGCAATATGGGATGTGGTGTCCTAACTGGCATCCTTATTGCTAGACCAAATGCCTGGCCCATATTTTTAAACAGGAAAAGTGAATCTCAAGTCCAGGACATTCAGCTATGCTATATTTTGAAGTTATAAGCTAGTAATGGGAGGAGGAGAAGAGACTTTAATCTTCTGAATTAGGGCCGGCGCCGTGGCTCAACAGGCTAATCCTCCGCCTTGCGGCGCCGGCACACCGAGTTCTAGTCCCGGTCGGGGCGCTGGATTCTATCCCGGTTGCCCCTCTTCCAGGCCAGCTCTCTGCTATGGCCTGGGAGTGCAGTGGAGGATGGCCCAAGTCCTTGGGCCCTGCACCCGCATGGGAGACCAGGAGAAGCACCTGGCTCCTGGCTTCGGATCAGCACAATGCGCTAGCCGCAGTGGCCATTGCAGGGTGAACCAGCGGCAAAAAGGAAGACCTTTCTCTCTGTCTCTCTCTCTCACTATCCACTCTGCCTGTCAAAAAAGTAAATTAAAAAAAAAGAAAAAAAAGTCTTCTGAATTACTTATTTTTTTTTCTGCATTGCAAGCGTATGATTGATATATTTTAATCAGCCATAATTAATTGGTAGAATACCCTGTTTAAAATCTGTAATCTATAGAAGACACCAATGCAAAAAAAAAAAAAAAAAAAAAACTGAAGGCCTAGTCATTTCTGGCTCTGGGAAAAGGTAAACCTTTAGAGTATAAATGATTTCATTATTTAAATGAAGAACTATCTCCTGTCTCATGCTATGTAATGAAAAGGACAAAGAAGACAGAATCTTCTTATTCTTTATCTCTTATTAACACTCTGGAATCTTGAAGAATAGGGCCTATATCGAGGACACAGTTTTCTAAAATTTTTTATGAAAATTATTTATATTAAATATTGTGTATTATATATTTAAGTTATAGGTATACATATAGTTACCACAACTCCAGCCTTAGCAGTAACAATTTAAGAAGCTAAAAAGTGACCAGTTCTCTGGTTTCCTAGATATAAGGCAGTAGGGGATTTAGTTTCTATCTTTGTACTTTGGGCAGAAACTGACATATATGGTGGCCAGCACTATGGCATAGTAGGTTAAGCCTCCACCTGCAGTGCTGGCATCCCATATGGGTACCAGTTCCAGCCCAGGCTGCTCCACTTCTGATCCAACTCCCTGCTAATGCACCTGGGAAACAAAAAGAGGATGACCCAAGTGCTTGGGCCCCTACACTCATGTCAGAAACTCAGAAGACGCTCTGAGTTCCTGGCTTGGATTGGCCCAGCTCTGCCCATTGCAGCCATTTGAGATGTGAACCAGTGGATGTTAAGACCTGTCTCTCCATCTCTTTGTAACTTTGCCTCTCAAATAAATAAATAAATCTTAAAAAAATAAACTTACTTATATGACAGAAGTTAAGAACATTTAAGTGCTTAATTAAATAGCATAGAATTAATTATAATACTTTGGGACTCTCATATATTTGATATCTCCATGGAGTTTGAGGTGTCTTTTAGAGATGTATTGGCTATCCATTTGATGGGTATGTCATGAACTCTGTTTTCCTAAATTTAAAAAATAAATGTGATTCTGAGAGATTTACCTTTCAAGGAAGCATGGAAACCTAAGTGAAAAAAATCTTTCTTCAATTCTGAAACAAGAAGATATTAAAAGCAAAAAAAAAAAAAGTTATTTTTGATCTTAAACTGCTTTGCAGCCATTTTCCCAGTTGAACTTCCTACCAAAAAACTTTGTAAGTGCCTGGTATACCCAAAGCATGGAGAGAAGAAGGTGGCAGTGGTACTGCGAATATTGTGGATGCTGTCTGACAATACTGCCATCCTTTAACATGGTTTTATTTAGTTATTACAACTATCTCTCTGTAAATGACATTTAGGATTATTTAAGATTATGTTGTAATCCTTTTAATCCTTCGTGCTTTAAATTTCAGGCTAAACACCAAAGAGCAAACTAGCACTTAGCAGGAATGTTTAAAACATGTGATTTGAACATAAATCTTTTTATTCACTCTTTCCCTGATGAAGACTTAGTGTTGCTCTTAGGTTAACTCAGAAAACTTGTATCACAGTTCATTACAAATCATTCGGTTGCTAAGCGTTTTCTCAAGCTACCTCGGCTCTGTGATGGTTCTTGACAGTTCTAGTAAAATTAAACAAAAGTTATTGCAATGAACATGACTAATTTATTTTAGAATTTGTATGACCTTTTACAATGTATCCTTCCAAATTTGTGTATGTCCAGAAATGTTCTCCAGTTCCTAAGGTCAAGCTATTACATGCATGTTTATCATACACACATGTAAATTGTATAAACATATGTCAGCATACATAAGTATTTTAACATATATTATGATGTATCTACATATACTTTATTGTAAAAGTCTGTAACAATATTTTAAAAAATATATATAACATTATTAAGAAGCACCAATTAGACCAAAGATGGCTCTGATATAAAACAGGCAGACATTCTTAATCAGCAAGTGAACATCACCCTGATTTACTGTGTTGGTGAATACTAAACCTTAATATTTAATTAATGTTGTCACTGTTATGCTACGATGTACCAATCAAATAAGACTGAATCCACATCAAGGGTTTGATAGGATTTTGACTACGAAACTTGGCTTGCAATACAAAGAAAATGAACAACACAAATGTACAGATAGCAAGTACAAACAAATGAAATCTTTCCATTGATTTGTGTGTCACAAAAGTGTGCTTCAGAGACGTGAAGCGTTTATATATACACACAATTTTTTGTTTGTTTTCCTATTCATTTTACGTATGGCTTCTCTGCAGACATTGTAATTATGTGGCATATAATTGCTAATCCATCAACCTTTTAAAGACAGATTTCAAATTTTAAATTATTTCTAATTTTGCTCTTCTTTGATTTTTCTTGAACCAAAAAATCTCAATAGTCATTTGCTATCTGTAATCTATAATTCATAGACTGAGATTGAACACCAAGCCTAATTCAAACTTGGAATTCTAAAGCTATTTCTGATGTAGCACATCAGCTGAAGCTATGACGGTCTTTCAGTCAGGAAGAAACACTTCATTATTCTGTAGGTAATGAAACCCTTGCACACACACACTCACACATCCAACAATGCCTTAATACCATGTTTTTGAGATATAATCATGTTTATTCTGATCATTTGAGAGTTAGACCAGCTAATGTATCTAATCAAATATTGATGCAAGTCATCTAGATTTAGCTCTCTGGCAAATCCTTCCCGATGCTTTTTCGTTAACAGAACTATAAAAGCTATTTATATTGTTCTTCACAAAAGGCTTACTCTTATAGTCTGTCTTTGGACACACATTAGTAAACGTTATCTAAGCTCTTGTATTGAGGTAATGAAAAGATTTCAGCATGATGGGAAAACTAAGAGATTCACGTACAAAGAAAGAAGCAGAAAATGAAACTTTTTGTTATTCACAATATGCTTATAATCATCTCTTGTTTGTCTAAAGTACACGAGACAAAGCAATATATGTAAGAACATCAAGGCCCCTTGAACTGTTTGGTTACATTATGAACAAAATTAACTGACAAAGGGTTTTCAATGAACTTCAAAAATAAGCAAATCTTTAGCAAAATAAGAAGAGTTTTTAATGATTTAGGAAGTACCTATATTCAGATATAATGAAAGAAAAAGTGGAAAATTAGAACAGGAGATGGTTATTCATAGTCAGAAAAAAATTAGGATGACGTACATAGAAATACGAGTGATATAAGTGTGCATATATGTATATTATATTCATAGTAACACATAAATATTTTTTCTTCCTTATTTATATCATTCATTCCATATACTTGACTGCCAACCTCATTTGTCATCTAATGAACTTTTTATGGGGTTAACAGAAGAAACTGAAAGGGACTGGATTAATCTCCAAGAGTGTCTATTGTCCAAACGTAATATATTTCTTTCATAACTTTGGTGATTGGAATACTAAACTCACTATACATAGTAAGGTTACAGCACTTAGCTTATGAGTTTAGTTCAAAACTAGTCATGTTGATCATTGAAGTATTGATCATTGATCATACAGACCAGCATTACAACCTCTAAATTTTGTTAATTATGGAAGAGTGACAAAAGGTAAAAAGTTGGAAAAAAGGTATCTATCATAACTCCACAGTTCCTCACTTTAAAACAAAACTTATTCCTCCTTCTTGATTCTGTAAAGCCACATGCTAATCACTTTTGACTTTAGACTATTAATTTCCAAATGTTTGCGTTTTGATTAATCAACTCTCTCACACCCTTCCTTCCTCTCTCTTTTCTTTTTTAAATTTTATTGTGGTTGACAATTGTATATACCCTCTGACTTTTCAAAAGAATTTTATTAATATAAAGAGAACAATTTTCATGTTTTTCATAACACAATTCTAAGAAGATAACCATACTTCCCTCCCTCCCTCCATCACCCCTCCTTCCTTTTTGTTTCTCTTTAATTTTTGCAACAACACACTTTCAACTTATAATCACAGGCTTAATGCACCACTAATCATAATGTTCAACAAGTAAAATGCAGAAAGACCACTGTTTCCAAGGAATATAGACATGGACTATATATTTTTAAGTTAAAGTCGACACCTAAATAAAATGAGAAACAAAATATTCAATACCTAAATAAAATGAGAAACATAAAATATTCAGAAAATGTAGAAAATGATTTTTAAACTGTTTGTTTTAAGTCTCAAACATCTGCAGTTATTTGAGATATACCTGAATTGGCCCTGAAAGATTCACACCAAACACAAACCAGTTTTTTCTCCCCATTGAGAGAATAAGAAGTAAATTTCTTCTACCTATGCTTCCATGAGACCCAATATATTCATTTTAGCAAAGTCTTTAATAACAGAGCTTACTTTTCTCTAATATCCTAAAAGCTCTTAGAAGATACTTAAATTAAAAATTTATAATGATCTGATTTCTTTGGCTATTAAATCATAAAAATTCTAAAGTATACCTATAAAAATACTGGCTACTTTGGAAATATAAATGTAAAGTAAATTTCATACAAAGATAGAAAAATTTTCATAACTTATCAGCAAAAAATCATGCTGTATTTTATCATTTTGGCAATATCATTATTAGATATTAGAAATATTAGAAATATTAGATTTGTTTCAAGAACTTCATCTGGTTCTCCCCAATCAATGGGATGTGAATCTAATTGTTAGTTACTGTTATTTTCTAAAAAAAAATTTGAGGATGCAATATGAAAAACCCAATTTTTATAGCTGTTCAACTCTCTCCATTCCTGTACATTATCCTAGTAAATATAATTATTGATTACAAGGCAGGAATGGCAAGGAATAGCTTATCATTAGTGAATCTTAATTTGTGTATATATGAAAATTTTACTTTAAACCTGTTTGATTCACACATTCCAAGTTTGAACCCCAAACAACTATCAAATACATTACAAAATTCAATATTTTATGTGTCAAGTTAATCAACACACAACATCCATTTTGTGTCCAAACAGCAATCAGTCACCAGGGAAAAACAATAACACAAACCAAAGATTCATCAGGGAGGAGGAGTCAGCCTTTCATAATGACCTTCAGTCAACTAGTTCATGTACGTGAACACATCACAAGAAGGTCGTCTTATTTTGATTACTCAAGAGAGTTCAGATTTACAAGGAATAATAAAAATTGAATATATGTAGCATTCTTACCTGAAAGACATTCTTTCTGCTTGATTTTTCCTTGGTCCATTCAATATATGCCCCACATAAATCCACACTTTCTGGTTTGTGCCCTGTTTTCTGAAGCAAAAATGAAATAAGAAAAAAAATCATTAGAGATGCATTTCAGAGAAAATAAGAGTTTATTGAGTGAGCAGCTATACACACTTATGATAGAAAGCCTACATTTTCCCCCAGGGATAACCTAATTTGTAGGAATCTTCAGTTTGGACTTTATAAATTTAATTGTCTAAAAGTATAAGCATACCTTAAAATATTTTATTAATTATAGACAATAAGGAAAATGAATATTTCAAATGCTTACATTTTGAGTTTTTAATAATTGTAAAAAAATAAAAGTTCAAAATCTATTAAATAATATTAACTAATTGCTATTAAATAATATAACACAAAAGCATTTAAGTCACATACTTAGAATTTAGTATGATAAATTTAGAAATGATAAATCATAGTGTAATGGAACTATTTTATAGTTTTAGCTTTGTGGCTTTATAAAAGCTCCTTGGAATTTTACTCTGTCACCTAGAATGTTGAACAGCTACTAACATGTTAACAAATTCAATACATATTTGAGTGTCAACTATTTGTTTAAAAATTCCCTATTGTGGTCCTTGGGAAAGACCTTCCAATCTCTGGCTCCTGTGGGTATATCATTTGCCTAACTACCTCCAATTACGTTCAGCTGTGCAGAATTACTTCCCTTTTGAATCAAAAAAAGAGAGATTTACCACACCTAACCTGGGAGTGTCATCTTTGACACATCCTCAACCCTGAGGAACCAAACACAGCTCTCAGTCCACACTCATCTCAAGCCTCTAAGGCTCCATCGAAAGCAGACAGTCCACTTAATATAGAGCCATAGTGTAACAAGAAAAAACACCACAGTGAAGAAACCAAATATCTCCAACATGCCAAACAACAAACGCAAAAACCGAGGTAACAACAACAAGCAAGATACTATGACACCCCCAAATGAAAAAGACACCCCAATTCAAGATTATGAAGATGAGATAGAAGCAATGCAAGAAGCAGATCTCAAAAAATTGATAAGAACATTAAGAAGTTCTCAAAAACAAATTCTTGAACTACAGAAATCCTTAATGCACAAGATAGAAAATCTCTCTCGTGAAAATGAAATATTAAGGAGGAATCAAAATGAAATGAAACAACTAGTAGAACAAGAAACTGTGATAGTGACGAGAAATCATAATGAAATGAAGAATTCAATAGATCAAATGACAAACACATTAGAGAGCCTTAAAAACAGAATGGGCGAAGCAGAAGAGAGAATATTAGACTTAGAAGACAGAGAACAGGAAAGGAAACAGGCAAACCAAAGAAAAGAAGAAGAAATCAGAAATCTAAAAAATATTGTCGGGAATCTACAGGATACTATTAAAAAACCCAACATTCGGGTTCTAGGAGTTCCTGAAGGCATGGAGAGGGAGAAAGGATTAGAAGGCATTTTCAGTGACATACTAGCAGAAAATTTCCCAGGTTTGGAGAAGGACAGAGGCATCTTAGTACAGGAAGCTTATAGAACCCCTAATAAACATGATCAAAAGAGATCCTCACCACGACATGTTGTAATCAAACTCACCACAGTGAAACATAAAGAAAAGATCCTAAAATGTGCAAGAGAGAAACGTCAGATTACTCTTAGAGGATCTCCAATTAGACTCACAGCAGACTTCTCATCAGAAACCCTACAAGCTAGAAGGGAATGGCAAGACATAGCCCAGGTACTAAGAGAGAAAAACTGCCAGCCCAGAATATTATATCCTGCAAAGCTCTCATTTGTGAATGAAGGTGAAATTAAGACTTTTCATAGCAAACAGAAACTGAAAGAATTTGTTGCCACTCATCCTGCACTGCAAAAGATGCTTAAAGATGTGTTACACACAGAAACACAGAAACATAGTCACCAATATGAAAGAAGGTAAAGGAAGGAAACCTCACAGCAAAAGATCACAGGAAGCTCAATTTCTCTTTGACATAGAATTAAACTCTGATGCTCTGTTAAAGCAATGTGTTAAAGTAATCTATTATGTTCTCTTGATGTCTGTTCAATTCTAATTGTTCAAAAACAGCTGAATTTTTATTAAGAGCTATGGGTTATTTAAATATGTGCTTATTTTCAAAGATTTGAAGAATCACCTTGTAACAATGATCAAATCTGGTCTATGTTATGTCATGATTTTAAGGAATCTTATTTCAACCAGATATTTTGGATTTTGAGCCTTCTTGGCATTCTTGACAGGCATTCAAAAAATCAAAGTTTCAAACAATCTGGTCTCTAAAAATTTCCAGTAAATCCTGGACTTTGGTTTTTCCAGTTTGGGCCCAACTGAAAAAATCGAAGGACCTATGTCTCTCATCTTATAGAGACACCAACTAATCAGTCTATTTGGATTATATTAGAGGGACTGTCAAGATGTGATGTGGTACCAGACTTTAAGTTTCTATAATGGAAAATGCTATTAATACAAATGTTTGAGAATTAAAAAGTCTAATGATCTTTTGTGTTACTAGACATGATAGTTATATTAATGAGAAAGTTCCAGAGGCCTAAAGGGTTAAATAATTGTAAAATCCTACAGGTACTTTCAAAAATACTGTGAAGTAAGCAAGTGCCTCTTGTTGGTTGATGAGTTTATAATTTTAAACATGTCATCCACAGTTATATATGATTTGCTGCTCATAAAACTAAAGCGTTGTTGGTTCTGTGTTTAGCTGTCCTCCTATAGGTCCCTATGGACTTTTTCCAGCCACTTCTATTGTATTCAGTACTTTGGGATGGCTCTGTAAACAGATGAAGCCAATAATGTATTAACAGTACCAACTGAGAGAAAGTATGGTTAACTGAGGTTACTAAAAACAAAAAGCAATTCAAAACAATTGGCAATCTACAAAAAGAGTTAAAGATTTTAAAAGCTATTATTAAAATTGCTATATTGGTCTACTATGATATGTTATATGTGTGTACATATTGTATGTCCACATGGGGAAATTTTATTAAGAGTTTTATTTTAATGGCTTATGGATAAGATTGTCCATAAATTTAAGCTGCTAAAATCAATCAAAGATACATTTTAATTTGTGTGACCTGAATCTGTGTATCATATGTTTTAGACTTGTTGGTAGAAAGAAACTAAAAACATTTTATATGGTTGTGCTTAAGTTTACTGGTTAAACAAAGTACACCATGTTAGATATTTAAGAGGTGTTTTCAAATACATGATTCTTAAAATTTATAGAAGGCATTGGACCTTCTGGTAAATGTTTTCTTAAGTTGTTCTCTAATGGTTGAAATGGTTTGCTAAGTATTCATGTGATATTGCTAATGTCAGCAAGCGATCTAGGACTTGCTCCCTCATTTCTCTATTCTAAGTCCAACTTGTTCTTTCATTTCTCTATTCTCTTCAAGGTAGGAAACTAATTCTATTATGAAGGAATCTGTAGGATGCACAATTTAATCTTTAGACCTTATAAAAGAGATGGCTAACATTTTTCTGTAATAGCATAGCCAAAATAAGAACTTAAATAATAATCTCATAGCTAGATTCACTTCGCCATCAGCGAAGTATACAGTAAGTAGAAAAAACCTCCCTTTCAGACCAAAGGGAAAGAAAGTTTTAAAGTGAGAATATAATTTTCCTCATGGGCATTGTCTACCTTAGAAAAACTACTACAGAACATGCCTGTGACTATAGACTTGTAGTTCAGGCCACCAAAGATTAGAGATGGGACTTGGGCACTCCCTTGACTTGCATCCTCTGGTCTGCTTGAACACAAACCAGGAGGAAAAGAAAGCTCGGCATCAGAAGCAATGGGTGGCAGGCCTATTAATGGCTGATCTGTACAGTGATCTGCCCTCAAGGAGACCCAACAGGCCAGTCCACTGCAGTGGCTTTCAAAGTGGTAAGCCTGGGCTTCAGCAGAAGTCAGCTTGTGAAGAGCCCTGGCAGCTCTGCCAAGAGTTGGATCACTGGAAATGGACCTGCCCTGGAGTCGAAGGATGCCCAGGTCAGAGCCACAGATCTTATGGCTCCAAGCTGAAAAGCCCTTCACTCAGCCCAACTTCCAAAGTGACCACTGCAGCTGAGGGGACAGCCAAGCAGGGTCAGCAACATTGCAGGCAGAACTGTAAATTTCTTGTTAGAGATGCCACCTGCCTTTACCTGGCCTGCTCTCCTCCTAGGCCAGCCAAGTAATGAAAGTCAACAGAGTGCCTTCCCCTAGGAGGTTCACACCTCCCTTAGGATGTACCCCAGGTGAAGAGATAGATAGGTCTGGGCCTCTTAACTTACAAGGCCTAAAGCCCACCAAATTATTATCAAGCCCCTTCTGTCAGGTTCTATTTGCCTCTCAATCAGTAAACTTAACTGTAGCTTAGACAGCACCTTTCTTAGCTCCTCTAATAATGACTCTGTCCTTTTTTCTAGACCCTGTCTAGTGCACTTGGGCCTCATTCCTTTGTAATCATAACCTCTACTCTGCCACCAATGGCTCTACTCCCAACCTGTGTGTACTGATGGTCCTCTTCCCCACTTCATGCTGTATAATTGTTCAAACCTGGTAAATGCCACTCTAAGGATCATTGGTTACTATCCTCACTCTGTCTTTTATGACCTTGTCTAAATATGATCAGAGTCGGCAAACTTGGAAGGTTCCATAGCCTTGGCAACTCATGACGACAGCGTAGGATGGTTACTGGTGCCATAAACTAGAGTGTCAATTTGTTGGGTCAACAACAGGAGCCACTGTGCACTTGCTCCTCATGTGGGATCTCTGTCCTTAATGTGCTGTACATTTTGATTTAATGCTATAACTAGTACTCAAACAGTATGTTTCACTTTGTGTTTCTATGTGGGTGCAAACTGTTGAAATCTTTATACTAAATTGATCTTCTGTATATAAAGAGAATTGAAAATGAATCTTGATGTGAATGGAAGGGGAGAGGGAGCGGGAGAGGGGAGGGTTGCGGGTGGGAGGGAAGTTATGGGAGGGGGAAGCCATTGTAATCCATAAGCTGTACACTGGAAATTTATATTCATTAAATAAAAGTTAAAAAAAAATTCCCTATTGAGTCATTTTAAGACTATACACATATTTCTGTAATTTTGTTGAATGAGTTTAATTTAGACCCAAAAGTTTTAATGTATGCTTAAAAATTATAATGTATTATTTTGTAATTATTATTATCACCTATGTTTGCCTCTTTCTATTTTGATTCAAGTGAATCATATTTATATAATTTTACATTTTCCAAATTCCTATTATTAAACAAAAGTTTACCCATTTGGGAAATTTCTGTACTATTTTTCAAACAACTGTGGGATTCCAAAGACTCCAACTATTGTCATGTGGTATGAGCTACTCTAGGTGTCTCTACAGTTTAATTTAATGATTTTAAGACATTGTCCATAGAGGACCTTAAACTTTTAGTATACAAAAGTTATAATATTTTAGCTCATATTCTAATAGTATGAATTTACATTAAAATGTGATATTATGAATGAACAAAAAGAACGTTACACTATCTTTCTGCAACTGTTGTCTTATAGCCACCATGTCATTATAATAGAAACAAACTATTCTTCAAAAGCCAGCAATCTGGTTCTTCTTGTTTGGTAAATAATGAGGTTCCCAGTTTTTGATAACTCAATTATTACTTTTGTGTAAACCATGTACATGTATCGTGATAGCTTTCTTTGTTATTTAGTAGTAACTTCATGAATGACCCATTAAAATGAGTCCCCGACCCCTAAAAAATATTCTGACTTTATCTGGTTTACCCTATGCTCTGATCATTATTTTGAAGATCACTAATCATGATGATGATGTTCATTGTCAAGTAATTAATTATGAAGATATATGTAAAGCAGCATCCTTCTGTTAGAGGCCATTACATTTTTGGGATACTCAGAACCAACAAAAATATTACTATTTTTAATTATTTTTATTATTAGACTATTACACTGTAACAAAAGTGCTTATCCTTCCCATGTAATATAGTAAGAGAAAAAAGTAGAATTATTTAATGGAAGAAGTACCTTTTACATATTATTAAGCATTTCCATAAGTGCTTTATAACTATTAATGCATGTGATTCTTACTATTGTATAAGCGAGATATTATTGTGATTACCACGTTACAGAAAAGAAAGCATATCCAAATGGCTCTTGCTTGGTTAAATCTTTCCAAGATAACACAACTAGAAAGAAAGGGCCAGAATTTAAAGTGAACAGTGTCACTGTAAAGTCTGCACTTAACCACTGTGCAGCCCTTGAACACTGAATTGACACAGTGGTCCTACTCATGCTACAACCTATAGAGGTTTGGGAAAAGCAATGGCTTTCTCACTGGACTCCAGGATGGACATATTGATCTTGTTTTTGTCCTTCTCTGCTAAATGTGATCTTGCCTTAGGTCCTCTACACCACCTGTTTACCTGGAATACCTCCCAATCTGCACATGGCTGACTCCTTCTTACTCGTCAGCTGTCAGCTAATGTCACCTTGTCAGAGATCTTCCTTAACTGTCTCACATAAAAGAGCGCTACTCCAGCAATTTTGGTTGTTCTCAATCCCACAACTTATTTTGATTTCACTGCAGCCCTCTTCCTAACTGAAATTAACATATATATTTTTGTATGCTGACTGTCTGTGTTTCCCCCACTAGAATTAAGCTCCCTGAGCTAGGGCCTTGTTTGCCTTTCCCTCCACTGTTTTTTCCCAATGTATGGAACAGTGCCTGGCACACAGTCGTTCAATGAATATTTGCTGGATTCATGAATGAAGGAAAAATACCAAAATATAGCTAGCTTTTGTGCTTTGGAAGGAAGGTTTGGGTGTCTTAAAATTCTCAATTTTACAGCAATTAAGATTTGCATTTTTTAAGCAGTTAAGCAGTCTTCAGTTTGTGATTTGAATAAATGATAAACAGTTTAATGGATTTACATGTAGATTGAATGTGATACTTCATGGAATTACTTAATAAACATTTATTGCATGCCTACTATGTTCCCTGTGATAAACCATACTATCTTTTTGACTCTGTGTTTTGACATAAAGAAGATACTAACTCTTTTATAACCCCATACACACACTGTATGTTGTAGCACTGGAGGCATCCTACAGATAAACAGCAATCTAAACTTTCACAGTCTTCCCATCATCTAGCTCTGTCAATCTCTAAATGTTCTCACCAGCATCACAAAATAATCCCATTACCCTGGCACGCAGCTGGACTTGTTGGTAATCCCACCTCTGCCTGCCACAATCAGCAGTCTCTTGGTGCTCGCTCATATGAACACTTACTACGTGGCCTGACTCCTTTATCTTCTCTCCATTGCAGCAATCTTCCTTCAGCTTCCCATCTAACAAATCCTACCTTCTGAGCTTTTTACTATCACCCTGTTAGGTTTGTTTCTGATACTATTGAAGTTGGCAACTTCATTCAGGGTCCCAAGTCCTTCAAGCCCTTGCTGGTTTCACCTCTTTTCATTTCCAGGCCTAGTCCCTAATCAAACAGCCTCTTAAACCACCCATACCTCCAATGATACTTCTGTCATCTATTTGTCCTTCTCATATAATCTTCCTCATATCCCCTAATTCAAGTATCTTTAGACTATTTACAGTAGCAACATTACATCCTTCTGCTGGGCCTCTGATCCTGCTTGAAATTCTGTCCTTTGCAAGCATTTTTTGTTCCACTTTCTCTCCTGCCTCTTGATACCTCTTGCCCAAAGCTTTAGCTCTTACAAGTCAGTCACACCAAAAGGTTTTCTGCTTCACAAAGATGACAGAGTCCTTGGCTGGCGCCGCGGCTCACTAGGCTAATCCTCTGCCTGTGGCACCGGCACCCTGGGTTCTAGTCCCAGTCGGGGCGCTGGATTCTGTCCTGGTTGCTCCTTTTCCAGTCCAGCTCTCTCCTGTGGCCCGGGAAGGCAGTGGAGGATGGTCCAGGTCAGGTCCTTGGGCCCTGCACCTGCATGGGAGACCAGAAGAAGCACCTGGCTCCTGGCTTCGGGTCTGCATAGCGCGCCAGCCGTAGCAGCCACTTGGGGGGTGAACCAACAGAAAAAAGAAGACCTTTCTCTCTGTCTCTTTTTCTCTCACTGTCTAACTTTGCCTGTCAAAAAAAAAAAAAAAAAAGGTGACAGAGTCCTTGTGTTATAACATTCACAATTCTAGTCTGGACAATCAAAATGGAAAAACACTAAACTTTAGTGATAGCTTCCTATGTATTTTGCTGTCTGAAAGCATTATATTGATTTCTCATTTATAAATTACAACAATCTTGTGAAACTATTGCATGGGAAGAACTAAAGGAGCAAGGGGAAGAATGCCTTATGTAAGTGCTTGCATTAAGATAGGAATTCACTCATACTTGACTCCAAGTTCCAAGTTCTTGATCATAACATAATAGCTGATCTCCTTCCATACTATTTCCAACAAATGCACACCAAAAGCAATGCTGTTTTCAGATCCAAGAATGAGAATTCACCTGGATTTACCATTTCTCACTTTCTTTTCTGATGCCAAAGTTCTGGACCTCAGCCTCTGACACTGGTTCACCTGTGTAATATCCTATTCTATTCCCTGGGCATTTGAGTGACCTCTAAGAGTGTCAAAGTTACCTGGTCTCAGTGCTGCAGAGTGCATAAATACCTCACAAAGCATGTCTGTCTTTGCCTCAGAGAGAGAGATAATCCTTCTGCCAAAAGTTGTTTTGCTTTTGTTTCTAATTTGATCCAATCTTGTTGTTCCTTTCCTGAGTTGTCCCTTCGCCCCTGCTTTCTCCTTCTTACAAATAAATTATCTCTAGCAGCATGTAGCCATGCTCAAATCATTCCTGTTTAAAAAAAAGGCAGGGGGTGGGGAGAAGCAAGCATCAATGCCGCATCTTCACCTTTCTCAATCCCACCTAATTCCCATCCCATGGTGGCCGGGTTCTTCAGGTGTCTGCATTCCTATCCCTGTTCACTTGAGCTCTGGTCCATTCTTAATCCGCTGCAGTCTAGCTTTTACTCCCCTCCTTGACTAATATAAAATGTCTTAACCGTTAAGGTCAGTGACAAGAAAGTGATGGCTTATCTCCCATGAACATTTTATACTCTTATACTTGAATTCTGAACTAGTTTCTGCTGACCTTTCTCCATTATGTACACTTGTCCTTGAGCTGTGGAGACATTTTCTCTCCAAATTCTTTGATTTTTTTTTCTCATGATCTGTTTCTTCCACTGACTGATCTTCCTCTTCCTACTTCCTAACTCTTGGTAACTCCTCTAACTTGGTAACTCCTCTTACTTGGTAACTCCTTACTGTTCTAAGCCCTCGTTATTTCTTTTCACTTACTTCCTTCTTGTGGGTTTTGGTCTTGCACCATTACCTGTAACATGCTGATTCCCCAATCGTCCTGTTGGCTTCCAGCTCCCTCTGATGTGCCAGAACTGTACTTGCTATCTAAATGGCATTTGAATGTAGCAGAGACACCTCAGTCAAATAATGACCTTCTTCACTACTTCTCCCTTTTAATGATGACTGCTCTTGTTTAATTATCCCTTTATCCGTTTCACCTGAAAATTTCTTAATTCTCTCCCTGCCTTCCCTTACTACAAAGAAACAAAAAGTACAAAAGCCCTAATTTCACAATCAGCTCTATCTTCTCCATCTGGTGACCCTCACCTCATTTCAGCTCTTGTTTTATCTCACCTGAGTGCTTCTAGCTCTTTCCCCTGTAGACAGTCAAAAGCTTTTCAATTCATTATCCACATTTTGACTTTTGTTCCCCCCTAAACATAAACCTCACGCTATTTCTTTTGGAAAACCTATTACTGACAGAATGATACCCAAATCCCTCAGTAAGGTATGCAGATTGTTCTTTATAACCCCCTCCCTGCCATCCTTCTCAATACCCTTCCCTCCCCCATTCTCCATACCAGCTATGCTACAATCATAGTAGTTTCCAAAATGAAATGTGTTCTCACAATATTTGTGAACTGTGGAAAGACTGCACAAACATTACACATTACAAAAAAATTACAAAGGAAAATATTTGGTTTATTACAATGCATTAAAAATACATCATACATCTCAAAATGATTGTTTACAAAATGAGAAATCAATAAGCACTTAAAGCACACTACTTCTATCTATATTGACTTTAAGTAGGGACTGATCTCTTGGCCCAAAGCAAATAGTAAAGATTTGGGGTGAACATAGACATATAACAGAAAAAATGAAAGTTATTTGGGTGAAATTAAAGCTCAAGTTAAAAAGTAAAGCTCAAGGTAAAATTAAAGCTCAATTACTTTAAGAAGAAAAAACTAAGGTAAGTATGTGGAAGACTCTGTAAAAATGAACCTAAGCAGTATTTTGCTTCCACAAACCTGAAGCAGACACACTTAAGCTGAAGAGCAACTTTAGGAGGTGGGATTATTAGGAGGGAAATTTCTCAGTAGTCAAGCATTGAACACTGAAACCAGTAGTTCAGAAAAGTTGTGGAATTTATTTGGAAGACTCTCAAGATTTTATTCAAGAAGCCTGAAATTAAAGAATCCTTTAATAGGAAACATATTTCTGATTCTGCATCTATAAAACCAAGGAAAAGTCTGCTAATGAAGTGCATGATGCCAATGGATCATATTGTACATCATTATAAAAATAAACTTTTAAAAATTGACTAAATATGGGTTTACATCTAAGAATGTACGTATCATAGCTCTTCTGGGGCAAACTTAAAATAGGAATGACTGATTTTTAAGTAGAATTATTTAAGAGTTACTGCTTTTAGATAATAAAACATAAAAGTCTCTTTGTTGGAGCAATGTATAGTCATTAAAAATTGATCCCAGGTCTTGTCCACTTCTGATTCTTATTACTCCCTTAGTCCATTTTCATCATTTCCCAATAATAAGTGACAGTATTTTGTACATAATAGTTTCCTTTAATTTAGATTAAACCTTTGGGTTTAGTTTGCTGTTTTTCTTTATGGGATATTTGGGGTCCATAGTCTTTTAATGTATATTAAGAAAATATCAAAGGCCAGATGCTCTTTTGCTTGATGGTATTTTTCATTATGAAGATTGGGAATGTATGTAGGCAACAAATCATGGGACCATTCACTCTCATTCCCTTATTACTAGCGTGGCTGAAAAAAAGATAAAGCTCATATTTTATAAGATGTGTTATTAGCTACCATTCTTTATTTTGGATTAATTGCTGTTTCAGAAAATAGGTTCAAATTGTCTTTATCCTTTTGAAGCATGAAACAAAAATCTGTTTAAAGGAATTAAGTTTTATCACATAACTGGTTTTGATTCTGGAAAATCATTCATGAGGAGGATAAAATTCACTTATAAATTCTCATTTGGGCAAAATGATTTAGGAAAGAGTGCTGAATGGATACCTGATCTTATTAATGCCTAAAGTATGGCCCCTGTCAACATAGAAGATGATACTATGATTATAAGATGTGGGTTTTATGCATATGAATATAAATGATGTTAATAATATCTGAAATTGTTTCTACAGTGAAATTTCTCAGCATATTACATGACCAAATCAAACTATATTTTTAGAAAAGTAAAACTTTGTTAGTGATGTTGGGCACTGGAATGTGATTCTTTTTTCTTTAGAAGGAAATATTCTTTCCTTTTCCAGAAATGAATAAATATCACATTTATTTCTGAACCAACATCTTGCTAGAATAAATCAAATAGGTTCTACTCACCCTACATTTGTTCTATGCTGATACTGTTGTATTATTTATATTACATAAAAAGCTAATCTGATTCTGCAAGGTGAACAGCTCGGACATATTTTCAACATTCCAGGTGTGTCCTCAGAGTCTGTTCTTTAAGCTGTCATACACTGCATTCACCTCAACAGACCCTGTAGATGGATAACTCTCACTGGGCCACATGGTCTCCTGTCCTGAGGATGATCAGTCACCTTCCTATAATACGAAGCCTCCCTTGCAAGCTGCATGAGTGTAGATGTGCTTCTGGCTATTTTCATCACTTCCAGCTATAGATGAAATGCCACTCTACAGGATGAGACTTAGCTTTCCCAATGGTGGGGCCAGAGTTCTCATCATGCAGGCAAGTGAAGACTGGCTGGTGAAGTTAAACCAACAGGAAGCAGGAGACAGGAAGAAACAAGGCAGATAAACCTCTTCTTCTTTTTCTTTCCTCTTTCCCCTCCCTTTCACATATTTCTTCAGGCTTTCTCCAAAAAGTCGACCTGCAGCTTATTTCCACATCAATCTGCACCTACTGAGTATACAGTGAAGCCACTGCAAAGTGGAGCGAGCATGGTAACACATCCCCTGTACTGCTTCCCATGATTCCTTGCCTCACTTCCTGTGTACCGCCCAAATAAAGTGTGGCACTGAAGTCAGGGTTTGTCCTCCAGAGAACCAAGGCTGAGACAACTGATGCTACTCTTTCAGTGGCAGATATATAGTTCTCCACCAAAAATGTGCTGTGCTTCCTCTTCTGATTCTCAGTGACTAGAGTTATTACATGAAAGCAACTCTGGCTGGAGACTCCATTTCATTCCACCCTCACCACCACCAACCAGTCCTCTTTACAATGAAGTGTGGTCAATCAATCATTCGAATCACTGGAATATAAGCAAGAATGACGTAAAACATTTCCAGGCTATATGTAGATCTTTCCCACATTCTCTTTATCCTTCCTGTATCTGCCAAAACTCTTTAACCACTATACACTAGTGTTTCATGTAGTAATAACAGCAAAAGTAAAAAACATAATAGATATATTTATAAGTATATATTATATATGTTATATATAATATACACTAGTGTTTCATGTAATAATAACAGCAAAAGTAAAAAACATAATAGATATATTTATAAGTATATATTATATACGTTATATATAATATATAAGTATTATACTTGCTCTGTGCTGGGTACATTACATCATTTTTCTAACATTCTCACACAGCTTTATGACATGGATTGCATTAACCCCACATTAAAGTTAATCAAGGACATACAGCATATAGAATGTAATCCTTGGACTTTTAACCTGGGAGGTTTGATTTGAAAACACCTGTTTCTGGCTAGGATGGACACTCTGTTTCCTGGCATATTTCAATTCAGTAGTGAATTTTTAAGAAACATTAAATGCCAACATTCTGTAAATTCAAAAACATACCATGGAATAAAAGTACTTCTTATATTAGAGAGATGCAGGCTCCTACAACAGATGCAGCACATTGACCAAAATGATAAAAACAGTAAGTCAAGCTTCATAATTAAAAGTTTTCTGGGAGAGCCTAAGGTGAGCTTTATTGAGAAACAGTAAGCTATTATCCATTTATAAAGCATCCTATCAATTTCATAGATTTTTTGGTTATTAAAAATTATGTAAGATACAGAATTTATTATGGTTAATGGCCAAAATCTTGAGAAAATTATAACTAGAGAGCACAGCTTCATTTATAGTAATATCGATCACTTGATTCCTTTTTTTCTTACAAAGTTTATGTTAATAAACCTTTGGAATTGAATTTCCTTTTTTTTTCTTTCCATCTCTACCTGTCATCTTCCACATTTGGGACTGTAAATTTTTTTTTCTAATCATTAAATGTATGATGAGGTCAAACGATAATGAAATCCACAGTTTTACTAATAAACTGTACCAATGATAATCATGCTGACTCTGCAAAGAAACACTATCATTAGAATTAAAATGTTAGAGATTTTAAAATGCATTCACTAGGCTAAGGTTGGTAAATCTATTGTTGCCCCTCTATTTTTCATGATCCTCTTAAGCAAGGGTCTGAATAAGGGCTCGACACTCACTTTACAAAGACAAAGTCGTTCCATATTCATTTTGCACAGAACACTCAATAATTCATGAATAGCTTTCTGATTGAAACTATTTTCATTTTTTGCTAAATCACATCATTTTACTCCCACAAATAAGATCATTTTGTTGTTAAAGTCATACTACAGTGAATGAGCACTAGATGTATTGCATTATTTAATTAATGCTTGTGCTCATTATTCACTTTGGAAGTAAATAATATTAAAAAGGTAAACAAATTATTTTAATGATGCCTTTCATATTACTTTTTCGCTTTCAAAGTTATGGCTGAATGAGTGGTTTGGAAAAATTAATAGTTTTTAAATGTCTTGGAAAAGTTTTCTGTCATGAGACGTGAAAACTGTCAGTCATTGCCTCTGATTAAACTATCGGTACAATATGAAGTGAAAAACACAAAATTACCTAAAAAGAAATGCTCATACATAATCAATATGAGGATTTTCTGTTGAGTATACTAACTTAGAACCACACAATTTTAGAGGAAGTATTCCATAACATGTTTATATAAAGTCTTTGAATTTATGTCAAAAGTGACACTAAATTTTCTGAGTAGTATGGGTAAATATAGTAGAAACAACTGATCTCAGCCTCCTGACTGACAGGAGGGAGTTCAGTGGTCTCATTGTTGGTGGTTGCAGACACAAAAGACATTTCGCAAATGAGAAGCAGGCTTTACACTGGTGGTCATTTTAGTGGGGAGCAACACTGCACAGATTCTGGAGTCACGAGTCACATGGAAACCCTCTAGTTTGCTTCTGGTGTCTCCTGAGGTGATGACACACCCATGTTTGGGAAAGTATTTATATTTATGTTTATTATATATTTTATTATATATTACATAATATATAATATGCATACATAAACTATATATACTCAAATATTTAAAACATATTATTATGTAATTATATATTATATTAAATATCTTATATAAAATACAGTGTATTAAATGTTTTATAATATATTTTATTATGTTATATATTGTAGATATTTATTGTATATAATAATTAAAATTATAATATATGTTTTAATTCTCAGGTGAATTGGCTTTGTGTTCTCCTCACACTATAATTATCTTCTGTTAAAAATGGCTATACTGCTAAATGTGAAATATAAGAGTGCTGAAATAATTTGTAGGTAAAAAGATGTCCTGGGTTTTACGGTTTAATTGAACCACAAAATGACAAACTCAGCTGTTTGCTATTGTCTCCATCAGTAAGAGCAAGACCCTATTGCTCTAATCTATTTGCACAGGTATTTAGAACATGTCTCAGATAATTTAACAAGTCTTACATTTTAAAATTAAAAATGGAAAAAAAATACATCTCAATTCCACAAACATGTCTTTGAAAACTCTGAATCTCTCTTAATTTCAGGTGGTTTACTACTAGGTTACAGAGGGCTCCACTTCACCTACACAATCAAATCTGACAACTCACAAGCTGATTCCACACTGACTTTTTAATCAAGCTAGACTGCTTGCTCTTCCACAAGGCTGTCCCTCAACTTACTCTAAATCAATTCACCAAAGGTATTGCTCCCAAGCATCTTGCAGAAGAAACACAAAACACATCCCCCCTATGCCTCAGAGAACCTCTACTAACATGTTTTCAACAGCTGTGAAAAGTACACAAGGCATGGAAGAAGCTAAGGGATCAAAATATATCTTTAAGATAAATATGTTAAAGAATAAGTTTATCCTATTTTATCATTTAGTCCCTTTTTTTTTTTTTTAGATTTATTCATTTACTTGAAAGGCATGGGGGGGGGCACAGAGAGAGAGAGAGAGAGAGAGAAAGAGAGAGAGAGAATCTTCTATCAACAGGTTCACTCCTCAAATGGCCACAATAGCCAGGGCTGTGCCAGTCTGAAGCCAGGAGCTTCTTCCAGGTCTTCCACCAGGGGCCATCCTCTGCTGCTTCCCCAGGAACATTAGCAAGGATCTGAATCACAAATGGAGTAGCCAGGACTCAAACCAGTAGCAATCCACAATGCCAGCATCACAGGTGGTAGCTTTACCCACTATGCCATGATGCCGACCTCCTTATTTTTAAATTTATATATTTGAGAGGAAGATAGAGGATATATAGAATGCCTTTACCCACTGTTACTCCTAATGCCAGGAATGACTAGGACTGAGCTGGGCTAAAGACAGAGCTAGTAACTCAATCCAGGTCACCCATGAGGGTGGCAAGAACCCAAATAATTTAGCCAGCACAGCTGTCTTCTGTGGATTGCATTAGCAGGAAGCTGGAGTTAGGAGCAAGATGGTTGTTGAACCCAGGTACTCTGATATATGATGCAGGTTTCTACCTACTAAGCTGAACAACTGCCCCTACTCCCATTTCTGCATACAGTGTCTCTGTCCCCAGAGACAGAGAGAAAGGTCTTCCTTCCGTTGGTTCACTCCCCAAATGGCCGCTATGGCTAGCACTGCGCCAATCCGAAGCCAGGAGCCAGGTGCTTCCTCCTGGTCTCCCATGCAGGTGCAGGGGCCCAAGCACTTGGGTCATCCTCCACTGCCCTCCTGGGCCACAGCAGAGAGCTAGACTGGAAGAGGAGCAGGTGGGACTAGAATCTTGTGCCCATCTGGGATGTCGGCACCGCAGGCGGAGGATTAATCAAGTGAGCCACGGTGCCAGCCCCAACTGAGCACTATTTGTAACACCAGTTTCCCTGAGAAAGGGCTACCAATAGTCAAATCCATGGCTCCACAGCATGTTTTCTTACAATTTTTATCATTTTAGTTATAGTTTATTATAACTAACCTACATACAAGTTTCTCATCTCCCATGTTATAAGAACATTGAGAATAGGCCTCATATGTTATTTATCTGGATATCTGTAGAGTTTAAAAAAATATTATATGACAGCTTGTAGGGAATGTTAATTGTTTTTAGAACAAATAAACAAATGGATGTTCTAAGTAATTGATCTTCTCCACAAGCCAATCTATCAATTGAGTTTGCATAACCAGGAAGGCAAATTTGCCATATCCATGCATACAGTCAGGTGTCTATCCAACACACCAAAAATAACTAAACTCATTTAAAAACAAAAAAACAGGTACCTAGGAGACAAGTTCAATTTGCAATTTGAAGTGCCAGAATTAACTGAAATACTTCATTGATACCAAAACAGATGTGCATCTGAAAAACGCAAGGAGTATGAGTCCAGACCTCACAAGAGAGATCAAACAAACAATTGTTTCTCTAGGACTTCTCTAGCACAGGGCAAAGAATAATAACATAAGTGTTTTTGAGGCAAAAGATTTTGCTTCAGTACAAATCAAGATGAAGCTATACTCCTAGACACATCAGCTATTCCTTCTGCTTTGGCCCCACAAAAGTCTGGCCCTTGGAAGATACATATCCTGGGAAATACTGCTGCTCACTATCTATTTGTTCAGAGAAAAGTGATGATAGATTATTACAGGATGATGACACCTGGAGAATACTACACACCATTTTGAAGATTTGCCTCTGTGAGCAAATTTCCTCCATAGCACTCTTCTCAATCCTTTTACTTTATCCTGTCTTTAACCAAACTAAAAATTCATTTCTCTTTTTAGCACACAGACTTTCCCCATTCTGAGCTTCATGTCATTGTTCATGTTTCTCATTTCCCTACATTCCCTGCCCACAAATCTCCACATATTGAAATTATAACCATCCTTCAAGGCCCAATTCAAATCTTTCACAGATGTGAGCACTCCTTTCTCTAAATCTCAAAAAAAAAAAAGTTACTAAGTTTCTTATTTCTTCTCATCCTATTTTTTGGCAGAAGTTTCATGAGGCAAGACTATATCTTGATTATATCTCTATGCATTATATGTAGCCCTAACGAGCAAGCTGTTCATTGTAGAATTTCAATACATATTCTTATGAAGTCTTTTTTTTCCCACCAAGGCTTATATAAATAGAACAAACTTGATTAAACAAATGCACATTTAAATTAAAGTGAGGTAGATTGTAATGAGAAGCTATGTCATTTGGATCAACCCTTTCATTGAAAACAATGAAAAATCCTGGATAAAAGATTTCAAAATTACCTGAAAGGAATAAAAAAAAATCTGAAAATATGGTGGGAACTGCCAGGGTAAATATTTTTGTGAAGTGGGAATCTGAACCTAAAGAGGAAAGCTGAATATCAAAGCAACATAACTGCATTTTTCCCCTGAGGTTCTATCCTTATAGCATACCTTTGAGCTTTGGCCAATCAACCTCATTGATTAATGGAACAAGATCTTTCCTAAGTTCTTATAAAAGGATAAGGGAGATGAAATTTGTACTCATTAAATAAAAACCTTCTAAAAAAAGGATAAGGGAGAACAAATATTACATTTGTTCTTTTCCTCCAACCCTAAGAGAACATATAGATTAACTAGGTAGATGAATAATGTAACAAAGCAAAAAAGGAAAAGTGAAGAACAATTCTGTCCATGAGAAGTTGTGACACAGCTATAGACTACCAATTATGTAGACTTAACCTGAGAAATATATACTGTCAACTTAGATTGAAGTAATTAGTCACTGGGAATATTTCAGACCCCTTACGAAAAATGTAAAGCACTTGGAAGACAGATATATTTATCACAGGCTCAGAGAACTTCCCATGATAACATTTCACTAACAATGGCTAGCACACAAAGATAACAGACACACAAGGAAACAAAGCAACATGATTGAGAAACATTGCCAATAGACAGATACAGATGTCAGATTTGATAGTCACAGGATCATCTGATTATAAAATGATTAAGCCTCCTAGTTTTAGTAAAATAAGAAGAGTTTTGAAAATACCTCCAGGAAACAATTAACTATAATTAATGACAAACTATATACAAGAAGAAACAAACTGTTATGAATGGCAATTATAATGATTTAAATTAAAAACCTCATGTTTATATAAAAAAAAAAAAAAGACTGAACTAAAGAACCGGAAGATTAAATAAAGAGAAACCTTTTTTCCATGCAGCTCAGTAAGACAAAAGGGTAGATAATAAAGAATGGAGAACATTTGGATGACATGCTGAGAAAAATTTTATATAGTTTCAACTGGATGTTTAGAAGGAAATAAGAGAGTGTTAAAGGAGGATACATTTGAAAAGATAGTAGTTGGGAATTTTCTTTGATAATGAAGATCATACACTCAGAAAACACAACAACCCAGAAAGGAAAAATAAAAATAAATTGACATCAGTACGTTTTATGGGGAAAATGGAGAAAAACAAAGGTAATAAGAAAAATATTACAAGCAACCAGAGAACATTAGTTATCCTAACAGATGACTTCTTGATTGCAATAATGGATGACAGAAAGCAGTGGAATGAAATCTTCAGTGTGATGAAAAAAAAAAAAATGACTTCCAACTCAAAATTCTAGGTCCAGAGAGATATCTCTTTACAGAATAAGGAAAAAAAAATACAGATCCATTCAAATAAACAGATACTGAAATAAATTATCAACACAGGAATTTCCAAGACTATACTTGAAGTGGAAAAATAAGTAGTTTTGCAAAGCAATTCCAAGATTCAGAAAGAAATTAATAGCACTGAACACTGTAAAGATTGGGCAAATTCAAAACATTAACTTTATAAAAGAAAATAAATACTATGATACGGCGTTAAGAAAGTAACAACAATAATGTGCACACTGAGAAAGGGATAGATTTAAAAAACTCTAAAATATTATCTTGAAAAAAGGTAGAGGATTTGACTAGTTTAAATCTTTGAGAAGTAACAATGTTGAAATACTAAGTACTAACAAAACAGAAACAAAGCATACTATTCACAAACTAGTGGATAAAAAAATGGAATGATAAGATATTAAAGGACATGAAAAGCAAATCATACTTCCCAAGAGGCAAGAAACAAAAGAAATATACACTATGATCCCATTTATAAAAACCAAAAACATGTAGCCAGTATTGTGGTATAGCAGGGAAAACTGCTGAGTATGCCGCCAACATCTCACAGGGGTGCAGGCTCGTGTCCTGGCTCCTCCGCTTCTGATGCGCTCCCTGCTAATTGTGACCTAGGCAAAGCAGCTGCAGATGTCTCGAGGGTTTAGACCCCTGCCACCCAAGTGGGAGACCCAGATGAAACTCCTGACTCCTGGCTTCGGTGTCTCTCCCTCTCTCTCTGTAAATCTGAGTTTTCAAAATAAATAAATGTGGGGCCGGCGCTGTGGTGCAGTGGGTTAACGCCCTGGCCTGAAGCACCTGCATCCCATATGAGGGCCAGTTTGAGACTCGGCTGCTCCACTTCTGATCCAGCTCTCTGCTATAGCCTGGGAAAGCAGTAGAAGATGGCCCAAGTCCTTGGGCCCTTGCACCTGCGTAGGAGACCCAGAAGAAGCTCCTGGCTCCTGGGTTTGAATCGGCACAGCTCCAGCCGTTGGGGCCAATTGGGGAGTGAACCAGTGGATGGAAGACCTCTCTCTCTCTGCCTCTCCACTCTCTGTGTAACTCTTTCAAATAAATAAATCTTTAAATAAATAAATAAATCTTTTTTAAGAATTCAAAAACAAATGAATATATTTTTAAGGGATTATAGACATACATGGGGAAATAATAAAGGCAGCAATGACAAAATGCAAGTCATTGGATAATTCCTAGGCAAAGGAAAAGACTGTGATGACAGACAGCACATTGGGAGCCAGGCTTCTGCTAGGCTGGAAGGGTCTATGTCTTGACCTCAGTGGCATTTATGTACATGACTGTTTAATATCACAATATATGTGCATGTTTTCTACACTGTTCTATAAATGGTTTCTGTCTTATTTTTCAAAAATTATTTTAAAATTTTAAAGGGAATTATTACAAAAATAATTTTTATTTTTAAAACTATGAGAATGTGAACACTATCTTTTCATAATCTGGAATACCTGTATCTAGAGACACCAGTGGTTCTCCCCCCCCACACACACACACACCGCCCCCATCAACGGACTTCATTTCTGAATCAGTTTTTCACTGATTCTGCCATGAACCACCAACTCAGCCAAGAGAAAGGAGTGAGAGAGATTTTTCTTCTCTTTTGCATGCTAAAAAATACAGTGATTCCTCAAGTAATAGTTGCGGAGGGAAAGTGAGCCTGTGTGGAGGCGGCTTCCCCTGCAAAGGAATACACATCACCAGGTCAGGTATACAAACAGCCCCCAGAACACCAGACCACAGGTGTTTGCGGTCCCCCGGCATACCAGAAGGACTCTCCCGGCAGTTTTGCCGCAACAGCTAGTTAATAACACTTTTTACTCAGCTCACCGAGACCCGCTCCAGCGCTGCCTACCAACGCCATCTTGGAGCAGAGAAAAGCGCAGGCGCAGTTTTGTTCTTTCCCAAGGCGGGAGCCCTGTTCCAGCTTGCTCACCAGGGCCTGATACAGAAGCCTTGCTATTTCACTGTCTCTAGGGTTCCATAACCTCGTAGTCTGAGAAATGCTGGAGATGTCTTAACGTCCTAGGAATTAGAACTGCTGCACTGGGGCCAGTTCTGTGGTAAAGCCGCTGCCTGTGTGTGGCTGCCTGCAGTGCCCGGGATCACATATGGGAGGGGCTTGGAACCGCTGCTCCACTTCTGATCCATCTCCCTGCTAGTGCGTACCAGTGGTGTTCAAATGCACCTTCTGACATGAGGGCCTGCTAGCCTGGACGAAGCTTGTTCTGATTTGAGGTGAAGTGAACGTAACAAAGACCGCATATGTGTTCGCATTAAGGAGGACAGTCTGCTTTCTTGGTAGAGACTGCCTGTCACTCTGCAATTTTAGCTTTCCTTGATTTATATTAGGATTTTTTATAATATTCTTTCTTTTATAAAATGATAATGATGATTGGTGATAAGTCACTCTTTAATGCATTTATTTAGGAAAAATAAAAACAGACGTCAGGGCCAGCGCTGTGGCATAGTGGGTAAAGCCACTGCCTGTGGTATGGGCATCCTGTTTGGGCATGGGTTCCAGAGCCGGCTACCTGATTTCCGATCCAGCTACTCGTTAATGCACCTATAAAAGCAGTGGAGGATGCCCCCAGGGCTTTGGGGACCTGCACCCATTCAGGCGACACAGAAGAAGCTAGGGGCTCCTGGCTTCAGCCTGGCCCAGCCCCTGCCATTGTGACCATTTGGGGAGTGAACCAGTAGATGGAAGACCTTCTGTCTCTCCTCCTCTCTCTATAACTGCCTTTAAAATAATAATAATAATAAATCTAAAAAACAAAAGTCAGCAGATGGAAGATCGCTCTCTCTCTCTCTCTCTCTCTCTCTCTCCCTCCTTCCCTCCCTCCCCTCTGTCTATAACTCTGCCTTTCAAGTAAATTAAATAATCTTTAAAAATAAAAAGTAGAGAAGTCAATCCTTTACTTAGTAAGTCATGAAGGACTCAGAGCCTAGGAATCAGTAAATTGGACCAGTGAATTTATTCTGTGCCTCTGTGAGGACCTTGCTTTTGATAGAAATGTGCCTTGGATATTGTTACAAATGTTTGTGTTCCCTTGGGGCCGGTGCTATAGCGTAGCAGGTAAAGCCTTTACTGGCCACCTGCAGTGCTGGCATCCCATTTGGACAAAGGTTCAATTCCAGGCTGCTCCACTTCTGATCCAGTTATCTGCTATGGCCTGGGAAAGCAGTAGAAGATGGTCCAAGCCCTTGGACCCTGTACCCACGTGGGAGACCCAGAAGAAGCTCCCGGCTCCCGGCTTCGGTTTGGCGCAGCTCTGGGCGTTGCCACCAATTGGGGAGTGAACCCGAGGATGGAAGACCTCTCTCTCTCTCTCTTTCTCTATGCCTGTCTTCTCTCTCTGTGTAACTCTGACTTTCAAAATAAATAAATCTTAAAAAAAAAGTTTGTGTTCCCTTAAAATTCAAAACCCTCACCTCCAATGTGATGATATTAGGAGGTGGACCCTTTGGGAGGTGATATGAAGAGACAGAAGAGCTTGTGCTCACTCTTTCTTCTCTCTGTGGTGTGAGGATACAGTAAGATGTTCAAACACACACCAGGAAGTAAACCCTCACTAGATAGCAGATTTGCCAGTGCCTGGATCTTGGAATCCTCAGCCTCTAGAACTGTAAGGAAGGAATGCCTGTTATTGCAGGCCCACATGAATGAGATGGAGAAGAACTGGAAGAACCTCAATGAAAAAGAAGGGAATGAACATGGAATGTGGGATCAGGCACTACATGTTATAACATGCCATACGAGTGTACTTCAAAAGTTTGTGGGAAAATGGAGTTAAAAGAAAAACTCATTTTTAAAGTCCATGCATAAATTTTTCTGTCATATGAGTATTCCATGAACCTGTTTGAAGACCCCTTGTTTATAACCTGAAAGTGTTAAGGGTAAGAACCAATGGAAGAAGACAGAGGCTTTTGGACATGCAGTAGGTTATATGGAGAGTCCTATGTGGATGGGTGGCTATATTTTCAGTAGTAGTCAATGCTCAAAACATTTTATGCTACTCATGGATACATGTGCCTGTATTTGGAAGCCTTGCATGATGCTGTTCTTTGGATTAATATTTCTCTCTTGTGTAAATGCTGCATCATTTCAAGTGCAAAACTTGAATATAGTATGATATGATTATACAATAGAATGTTTACATATCTTGAGTACATTGTAATAGAGCATTATACTTTCATACTTATATGACAACCATTATGTATTTTTTATTTTTTATTAACTATTCATACTTTCGTTCTGTAGCAACTTAGATGGCAGAACCACTGACCTCATTTTACAGGTGAGAATTGGAAGCTCAGAGAAGCTAGTAACTTCATCAGCTACCAAGTGGCAGAAAGAATTACAGCCCCTGTGGTCCAACTTCAAAGCTCTGCTCTTAGCTACTTTGCTGGTCTGTTTCACCACTGCATTAGCATTCAAAGCTCATTCTATAAAGTTCAAAATACTATTTAGTCTTTTACACCACATTCTGCACTCAGGCAGCCTCCACTGACCCTTTGGAGGAAAACACAAACTTTGCTGAAACACAATGAACAACACCAGGACACAACTAAGAGGTGCAAAGGAAATTCAGAAACTTGAGCATAAATCTCTTTCAAAATAAAACCACAGCATCTTTAATCAAGACCTGGCAATCATCGTATCATTTCTCTGAGACTGGAATTGGTAAATGTGGGCTATCCCACCAGGCTTTTAATACTTGGTTAGAAATGAATCCAAGAAGTTGACTAGCAAGACAATTCATGCAGTGCAAACACGATCTGTAATTCTCTTCCCCATTACCACAAAACACAGTTAGTTCCTGCCCTGAATTCACTTTGAAGACAATGAATGCCTGGGAGAAACCATAAGAGCATTGAAAATGGGGCCAGAAGTAATAAATACAGGCTGCCAGAGAATGTTAACGGGTTTCTTCTACCAGTCAAATCTATTGTCAATGTATAACAATTCTGAAGGTTGGACTGGAGTGCTGCAATCACTGAGCTAACATGCAAGGTTTGCCTACGATGTAAAACAGTTTTCTTTCACCTGTATAAAATTAAGCAGCTGATAATTACATCTCCTGGTACAGGGAGATTAAAATAATAAAATAAACATAAACCAAATGCTTTAATATAGAATCTAATCTCTCCCATTATCCCAGCACATTCACATCAACTCTGCTCCAATGGAATTCTTCTCACCCAGCAGGACGAAGATCATCTTCTCAGCAGCCAACTCAGCAAGGCAAGCCACTTTCCTCCCTTCCCGACTTCCCCCCTTAGAACCCATTCAATGAGAAGACAAAAGACTTGCAAGTGGATGGGAGCTGTTTTGTGCCTGGCCCTTAGGGGTACTTTATTTTTCTTAAAAAGATTATCTCAACCTTACTGTAGCCAAAAAATAAAAACAAAACAAAATCCTAAAACAAACTTCTGAAGAGGTTAAAAATGCAAAGGACTAAGATATATCTTTAATTTATTCATAATTAGTTTACAGATTGGACCACACAGAGACTCCAAAATCAGCAAGCCACTTAGGGATAAAGACTATTTCAATTATCAGAAGCAAGCCAAATGCTACCTTTTGTTCTTACTAAAATCTCCTGCTTTAAAAAACATCTCCTAGAAAATGATTTTCTATTTCCTATTTAAAGAGGATTACATAGCAAATGTGACTAGTGGCGGCAGAGCAAAGAACTTTCCATTGTTTTATTACCTGCCAAATATAAATTAGTTTGTTGTGGTCAGTTCTTGCCAGGAGACTCTTTTCCCTGTTGCCTATCAGGCCAATGGGCTATAGCGGGTTGGTTCTTGCCCCAAGTCCTTCCTAATCAGGAGGCTGTGAGATATTGCCTGCCCACTGACTCCTACATCTTGTGGCAACTCTTGTGTCCTGGAGCAGCAAGGTTTTGAGCTTGAATTTCCCCAGTAACTAGCTCGGATTGCTTATGCAAGCCATTACTGCCAAATCTCTGTGGGCATATGTGAAGCCTTCCTCCAGGTTTCATAGGTGAAGTAACCCTACAAATTTCACTTTATAATATAACAACAGGATACAGAAATTGTATTAGCTCCATTAGATGGAGTCATACAAATATTGGGAAAGGTTAGTGAATGTCAGTTAAGCTAAGAGAAAAAAATCACCTCGTTTAACCTAGAGGGTTTCCTCATTGGTAACGCCTTATATTAAGGTGCCATTTATAAAGACTTTATTATTATTTATTAATGTGTGAAGCACTTTATAGCATGCTAGATAACAACTTAAATTCATGTGTTAAAGATGCACATACATGGTTTAATACGATTTACGTCTTATGATATTCTTTTAAACAGCTTCCCATAGGCTCATCCGTTAAGCATTTATTACTAATGCATTTTATAACATGCTTTATAATACATTATTTGAGCAAGTAGCTGCATTTAGTGATTATTGCATAAATAAGAATAAAGCATTTATAAATGGCACCTTAATTTAAAGTGTTACCTTCACATTACTAGATAGCTGCTCACCATTCATCTCATTTTGTGATTATTCTCCAAATGCACCACTTAATAAAACAGACACTAAGTTCTATTTTCCCTTCATCTGATTAAAAGTTTATTGAGTCATTTCTTCCATCTGCTTTCAGACATTGGTAGCTTGCATGCTTTACTGAGATTTCTGGTGAATCCAAACTTTTAATTCAACAATATTTCTGAAAAAGATGATAATCATAGAACAGAGAACTACCTACCACATTGGACAGAACCTGTTGCTTGGATTCTTTGTAAAATTCAATTTTTTGACTTGACAGTACGACCCAGGAAGTAGACCAGTTTTTCCTTAGAAAAGAAAAAAGAGAAAAAAAGCATTATCAATTGAAGAGGTAATTAAAAATAAAGTATGGGTGATATTTGCAATAAGCAAAGCATATATGTTAAACTATTTTTTTAAAAAAAAGATTTATTTATTTACTTGAGAGACATAGTTACAGACAGAGAGAGGGAAAGACAGAGAGAGAGAGGTTTTTTATCTCCTGGTTCACTCCAGAGCTGAGTGGATCTGAAGTCAATGCAGGTGCAGGGACCCAAGCTGTTGGGCCATCTTCCACTGCTTTCCAGCTCACCTGCAGGGAGTTGGATAGGAAGTAGAGCAACCGGTGCCCATTTGGGATGCCAGCACTGCAGGCAGATGCTTAACCTACTATGCCACAGTTCCGACCCCTTTAAACTAATTTTCTTAGAAGTCTTGTTTTCATTGAAATCTATAAGCTGTATGAACTTTGGGTAATAATAAAGTTCTTGTTTAATTTTGTAAAAGCATTGAATATATAGTAAAATTTTTCCAATTTGTATATCCTCCTGAAATCTCTCAACAGCCAAAAAATTCAATTCTTGTGTATCCATGATCTCCCCTCATATAAGACATCTATGTTTCTACAGCAAGCCAAAAATAGCAAAGCAAAACTCGGATTCAGAACCCTTTCTTTCACTGTTGCATCTTTTCATTGAATTAACTTATTTCAGGGTCTGGAAAATGAACTCATAGGTCACTCCTTCTATCACAGTATTTTTATAACATTGTCTCTCACTAGAAATGAAAGATACATGAATAAAACTGTAATATACGTTTCCCTCTTTGCCCATCAAAATATCAAGAATTGAATAGAATAATTATATCTAGGGTTAATGAGGATGTAGGAAATGAATTCTCTCATACTCTATTGGTAGAAGTCTAAACATGTATATCTTTTCTGGAATGCAGTTTGATGGTAGGTTTAAAAAATATTTAAAACCATGTCCATCTTCAGACTAACATGTACCTTCCTTTAAAATATAATTATTCTAAAGAAATAGTCTCACATGTTTTAAGGTTATGTGCATGAATCTATCATATATAACCAATTTCTTATTAACTCTGTACTTTAAAAAGCCACAAGAAATTGGTTATATATAATAGAATCATGCAATTATCTATGTATATAATGGATTCATATAATGGAAAAATGAAGCCTATACTTTACAATTATACTGATGTGGGAAGATTTTAATGTAGATTATATTATAAAATATGCTTGCAAGGCCAACATTCCATATCACAGTCTTGGTTTGAGTCTTGACCACTCTGCTTCCAATTGTGGTGTTAATACACCCAGGAAGGCAGAAGAAGATGATTCAAGTCCTCAGGGAACATGCCACACCTGTGAGAGAGCTGGGTGGAGTTCCTGGCTCCTTGCTTCAGCCTGGTCCAGACCTGGCTACTATGGCCCATTTGAGGAATGAACCAGTGGATAGAAGATCCTTCCCTTTCTTCCTGTCCCCCCCTCCTTCTCTCTATTGTTCTGCCTTTCAAATAAGTCAATAAATCTTTTTTAAAATTTATTTATAGTTCATATTACAATGCTGTGCTATTTACCATAGACTGTCTTCATCATCCCAGCCCCTTCTGAATATTAATTCCACTCCTCCAAAGTCTAAATGTTGCTTTCTCAAATGTGCCTTCCACAACTTCTTCACATGTTATATTCTCAATTAAAAAATTAAGATCTGGAAGTGGGCTTTTAGTCTGTCACTAGGATGCCCTCATCCTTTACTGAAGTACCTGGATTTGATTTTCAGTTCTAGCTCTTGATTTTTGCCTTCTTCTTGGCTCCAGTGACTGGATCCCTGGCACTCACATGAAAAAACTGGTTTGTGTTCCTGGCTCCTGGTCTTATTTTTTTAGCAAAGTTTTTTCCCCCATATTTATTTGAAATGCAGACAGACACAGAGAGGGGGATACAGAAACAGAGATCTTCAATCTGTTAACATCCCAAATTCTGGCTAAGCTGGGCCAGGCTGAAGCCAGGTGCTCAGAACTCAATCTGAGTATCTCCCATGGCTGACAGGGATGCAAGTGCTTGAGCCATCACCTACTGCCTCTCAGGGTTTGCACAGAACAAGGCTAGAATTGTAAGAGGAGTCAGGATATAAACCCAGGCCCACCAACTTGTGGTGCAGGCATCCCAACTAGTGTTATCTACTGAACCAAACACTTGCTGCAGATGATTTTTTTTTGAGCAGAGATACGTCTGTCTTCTATAAAAAAAAAATAGTAGAAAGCACAAGAGAGAATCAGTAAATAATAAGGTGATTTGGGGTCTTCCTAGGTCATGTTTAAAGGGGCCAACTGGAGAAATGAAGGGATCTTGTCTTCCGTAAGTAGCTACCTGGAGTGCAGATGTATCTCTCATGGGTCAGAGGATCTGGAGGAGAGTTTCAGTTCAAGTCCCAGGAGAGTGAATTTACCCATCTGTCAAGCCTGGGGACTAGGAATGTACCCAGTCGAGTAAGAACTGCACCTTACCACTCACTTATCTACCAAACTGAATAGGAAGAAGAGATTGCCTGGCTCCTGGCTTTGGCCCTGGCCCAGTGATAACTGTTACTGGCACTTGGGGAATCAACTAGTGGAAGTGAGAGTCCTCTCTCTCTCTCTCTCTCTCTCTCTCTCCATCTCAAATACATCAAAAACAATTTATTTTATTAATCCCCCAAACAATAGAAATCATTTTGTCTTAACAGAGGAATTCCGAGTGCCTAGCACAGGTGCCTTGGGCAGAATAGGACTAAATACATTTTTATTGAGTCAATGATTAAACTTGGGCCCAGAAAAATGTCTAACAATCGGTAAATGAAATGTTGAAATTATGGCTCTTGATTTTCTTTTGTAATATTTGTGCCTTGAGCATTGGACAAATATTACTGCCATGGTTAGAATATATGTGTGTTAGTGTCATGAAGACTGCTCTTTTTTGGATGATAAAAATATTAAGACGATTAATATACACAAGTTTCTACCCGTTACATCACAATGGTAGAATGTGCTTCAGCTTAACATTCATTTCCAAACAATCGAATTCAGTTTACAAAAGTGGTTTAAAAAAGTTTACAGAAAGACTTTATCCTAGAAAACCACACAGAAATATGTTAAAAACGACTATTGAAGATCTTTGTGTAATTTATTTCCACTTGCCTGGTAGAATCTAGAGGTTTGATTGAAAGGACAACTTTGATTCAGTAAGGTTAATATTTACAAAAAGAATTATGTTGCCGTTACATGTCTGATGCTTTCTTGATGATACACCATTGTGTTAAAAAAGAACAGGATAAACATGCTCACAAGAAACAGAATGTGTATTTTCCAACATACAAATACGAACACTATGTTCTTGGACCCACTGAGCTTCAAAAACAAAGAGCCAATGTTTCAATCAAATAATGAAAAGATTTTTATAAAAAATGAAAAAGAAAAAAATCACAAACATGTTTTCGCTCTGCCTTAGTGTTTATTTCTCCTCTTAGGTACACAGCAGCAGTAAGGTGTACTAAGTTTCTCATTATGCAGGACATAATTAGATAGCCACAAACAGGGAAAAGAGCAACAATGAGAATATCTTTTTTTGTTTGTTTGACCACATGTGGTCAATAGGGATGCAACACCTCTCACATGAGAAATCCATATTAAATCCACTTGTTATACCTCAGACTATATTTTTCATTTTCTGTGAGGGAGGAGATAATATACTTCATTTGCTGTCTATCAACTGTAAGTCTCAGACAAATGGTTCTGATTTGAATCTGTTTCAGATTTTCATCATTTATAGAACTTGCTGGCAAAACTCTACCCTTCCTTAAACTTGGAACTGGTTACCACTGAAGTTGCATGAAATTCACTTATCTCATTGTTCTGTATGAGGACTTTGAACTATAGCAAATTGTGTTCCTGTTAGTTGAATGAGATGAAGAGGATAGTAACTGTCGGTCTTGGAATCTTAGTACTACAACTGAGCTCCTACACCTCACATACAGTAATATTTTGCTATAAATTTATAAACTACAAACACTGTTTTACATCTCAGAATAAAAAGTACTCCATCATGTATATATATATATCTATATATATTTTTATTCAGCCAATAGTTGATGGACATCTGGGTTGAGTCCATATCTTAGTTATTGTGAATTGTGCTGCAATGAACATAGGGG
This sequence comes from Lepus europaeus, assembly GCF_033115175.1. Taxonomy (NCBI): domain Eukaryota; kingdom Metazoa; phylum Chordata; class Mammalia; order Lagomorpha; family Leporidae; genus Lepus; species Lepus europaeus. The sequence continues at coordinate 84,537,701 of NC_084827.1, read as the reverse complement.
TACAGATAACTCATGTGCCAATTTCTTGTGGTTTGGGTAAATTCTCAGAAGTAGAATGGCTGAGTCATGTGGTAGGTCTATATTCAGATTTCTGAGGTATTTCCATACTGGCTTCCACAGTGGCTGCACCAGTTTACATTCCCACCAACAGTAGACCAGGGTACCTTTTTCCCCACGTCCTCACCAGCATTTGTCATTTGTTGATTTCTGTATGAGAACCATTTTAACTGGAGTGAGGTGAAACTTCATTGTGGTTTTGATTTGCATTTCTCTGAACGCTAGTGATCCTGAGCATTTTCTCAAGTGTCTGTTGGTCATTTGAATTTCCTCTCAAAAAATGTGTGTTCAAGTCCTTTGTCCATTTCTTAACTGGGTAGTTTGGTTGTTGTTAAATTTCTTGAGCTCTTTATAGATTCTGGATGTTAACCCTTTTTCCAAGAAGTCTATTGCATGAATTTCATTTAAAAATGAGAAATAAAGGGTTCACTTCTGTGGCACAGAAGATTAACCCACTGTTTGCAGCAATGGGATTCCATATCCCAGATGCTCCAGTTCCAGTCCAGCTCCTTGATAATGTACCTGGGAAATCAGTGGAAGATGGCCCAAGTCCTTGGACCCCTGCACTCACATGGGAGACCTAGATGAGGCTCCTGGTACTGGCAATGGCATGGCCTAGCTCTGGTCATTGCAACCATTTGGGGAGTAAATCAGCGGATGAAAGATCTCTCTCATTTTTTTCTTTCTCTGTCTCCCTGTCTTGCTGTCACTCTTTCAAAGAAATAAAAAAAGTAAGAATAAAAAAATGATGCAACAAACTTTCAGATGCTCCTCTTTCATTCCAATTTTAAGCATGATTTCATTTAAAATAATAATCAGCACAAATTATTTTCAGTAAGCTGCATCAGCTTGATTGTCTAGTGTATGTTCAGCTTCACACACAAAAATAGGATGGAGGTACTAGTGTTTCAAATTGCTAATATGGAAAGTGAGGCGCCAAGAGTTTAGTTAACTGACTTAAGGCCATAGAAGTAGACTTAAAGTGAGTTTCTTTGGCCTTCTTTGGCTCCAAAGTGTAGAATTTATTCAATACTTTAAGCTGGCTTTCCTTGAAATTATTAGGTAATATAGTCTTGGTTATGAATATCATCAATGTCAGATTTCAAGGCAGTTTTAGTTGAAACCTTTACATTATAAAATCTGGTGTGCTAGAGCAAAATAGGCTCTCTTATTTACTGTTTTACCTGGTCTATTTTAGAAAGACTGAAAAAAGCCCTAGCACTCTAAAGCTCAGTACCTGAGCTCCTTACTGGGGTCTTCTTGACTCCTCAGATATGAGGTGATAATAAGTATGAGCTGTTGTGTCATCTTATTCTCTCTTTGTACCAGGTACACTGCTTGGCTTTTTATATGCATGGTATAATTTAACCACTAAGCTGTTAAACAGTTATCAGGCTGAACACAAAATTAATTTGCCTTAAACCAGTTTATGGATCTGAACAATAAGTATGGCTACAGACAGCCTTTGTACACAAAGAACTGTAACCCAGCTTAGCGTGCAAACAAATGGTAACCTAATCTAAGAGTATAGCCTTAAAGCTAAGTACCTGAGCATCAACCAATCACAGCTGCTGAAATTCTAGGCAACCAGAGAATGAAAGCTGCGCAAACATGACCATATAAAGTAAATACAATCAATCAGGTGGTTTCTGTTTGTCACTCTCTTTTCTCTATCTATAGATAATATCCTGTACATTGGGTGAGGTGGAACACTCTAAATCATCTTGTTTGGGGTGCTTCGCAGATCTAGAAACTTTTTTTCTTACAAGAGTAAATTTTGCTCAATTTAACTGGTTTCAGTTTTTCTTCAAAGAGAACTGAATACATAGAGAAAAATAAGAAACACCTTAAGGATTTTAGTGCTAACTAGATGAAGACAGTCCATAAACATGGAAACACTTCTCCAAGCAATTCTCACTGAAGTTTAGCAAGGCTACATCAACTTAAGTGCGTGGAAGTGATAAAGATAGGATTCAGGCCAAGTCTTTGGTCCTTTAAAACCATTGTCATTCCAAGGTACCAGATGCCTCTAGAGCAAGCAACATTTAGTTTTCCCTTTAATCATATTAGGCATGTCTATAGAGTGTCTCATGACAGGAGTTAAGAGAAGGTGATACAGGACTGCTGTAACAGAAGAACTAGAACTCTTCCTTGGTGCAAAGTCACGTTTTGGGGCCAGCGCTGTGGTGCAGTGGGTTAACGCCCTGGCCTGAAGTGCTGGCATCCCATTTGGGCTGCTCCACTTCCATCCAGCTCTCTGCTATGGCCTGGGAAAGCAGTAGAAGATGGCCCAAGTCCTTGGGCCCCAGCACCTGTGAGAGAGACCCGGAAGAAGCTCCTGGCTCCTGGCTTTGGATTGGTGCAGCTCCGGCCGTCGGGGCCAATTGGGGAGTGAACCATCGGATGGAAGACCTCTCTCTCTCTCTCTCTGCCTCTCTGTGTAACTGACTTTCAAATAAATAATAACATATTAAAAAAAAAAGTCAAGTCTTAGATGACTTTGGCAATGCTTATCTGCAAGGCCTTTTTATCCCTGCCTTCCATCACTACCATGACGGTCAGCAAGTAAATTCTGTTAACAGTGAACAGGTAACTTCATCCATCAATAAGAAACACGTATTGTCTATATACTTCATCATATCTTTGAGACAACTGTTTTTGACTTTTACCCACAGGAGGACTGAAACTGTTTTTTAAATAGACTTAAAGGTTAAGCAAGACACATATTTCAGGACACATATTTAAATTTAAATCTCAGGTCTCCACACAGATTTACAGGTAACAATCAGCTGAGGGGTTATTACTAGTGATTCAGTGCAAGAAACAGACTTGTAATGTAATTTACAGAAATGTAAATATTTATCTTTTTAAAGATTTATTTATTTATGTGAGAGGCAGAGCTACAGACAGTGAGAGGGAGAGACAGAGAAAGGTCTTCCATCTGATGATTCACTCTCCAGTTGGCCGTAACGGCTAGAGCTGAGCTGATCCACAGCCAGGAGCCAGGATCCTCTTCCAGGTCTCCCATGTGGGTGCAGGGGCCCAAGCACTTGGACCATCCTCTACTGTTTTTTCCCAGGCCAGAGTAGAGAGCTGGATCAGAAGTGGAGCAGCCAGGACTAGAAGCAGCACCCATGTGGGATGCCAGCATCACAGGCAGAGGAATAAGCCACTGTGCCACAGTGCCAGCCTATTTTATGTTTCTTACACACAAAAGAAATCATTGAGTTTTGGTGGTAAGGAAGAGGCTAACTATAATTGAGGAAGAGGGAGAGCTAAATTCATATAGGCAGTTGTGTCCAATTTATGCAATCGATAGAGCATTTTATTCAAGTGAAACACTTCACAGAACTATCCTAAAAAATCTCTTGAGCTGTGAAATTGGAAAAACAAAAACAAAAAGCACAAAACCAAAAAAAAATTCCCCAAACAAAAAAACTCTACAGGCATCAGCTTGGCATTCTACAAAATGGTCACCGGATGGCAGCACAGAATAACAGCAACTTTGATTCAACTGCTTATCTGGAGATGCTGATGCAAAGAGCCCTTAACATATTCATTACCATTCTAAGAATCTGTTATCTTGAGGTCCACGTTTTGCACATTTACTCTAAACATAAAAGCTGTATATCCTATACCCACCTCTCCTGTAATTACATGGTGATGAACCCAAAAGTCAGAGAAAATAACGTGAAAGAACTTCATGAATTTCAGACTCTTCTTGGGCCCACCTTTTTTGGTAACTGACTCGGTCTCACTGATCTGACCCCGCTCCACACCACAATGGGAGTGAAGGCAATTTATTCCAGTGTGCCTGATGTCACACAGAATCCCTCAGACAGTTTTAGATGTTCTGAATTATCCTCCAAGTGGGAGGTCTAGGAACTTATTTCTTATCTCTCATATTCTAAGCTCCTTGTGCCCCGTTATAAGGTAAGACACTGAGATATAAAACACACTAAGGTAAACCAAAGGGACGCTGAGATATAAAACACACATCTCTGTCGGTGGTGCAGGACAATATAGAAGGTCAGGTATTCAGCCTGGAAGAATTTATTACCATCCTGAGCAGAATGGGCCATGGAAAAACTGAGTTCACATGAGTTAGAAATCTTGCATCACATGGTAGAAGTCCATGCTGGGCAACAACTGTTAACACCCACCCACACACCCACACACAAAAGCCAAAGCCCCAGAAGTCTGATATCTGTGGGCCACAGGATGAAAGCAGGCACTACTAGACATAATCACTGCACTACTTTCTCCTGCATTTCTTTATAGACTCATCTTTCGTCTGTATTTTCACCCCAAGTATTTCTTTCCATGCGCCTCTGAAGAGGAAAGGAGAGAAACAATCTACATTTGATAAGATGTACGGGGCCACAAAGCAGCCAGCTAAGGGGAAGTGAGGGGCACAGAGGGAGAAATAAGTTCAGGGAACTGAAATAACATAAACAGGCTGCCAGATGCCTTTTGTAAATTTACGCATTGAAAATAAGTTTTTTACCAGGGTCCCAGAGTTTCAGAGAGGCCTGGGCTACTTACAGTTTTGGGGATGGAATTCCCTAAATGAAGAAATTCTGAAGCTTCTTCAGAACAGCTAAGGCATATTTTCAATGTTCACCATTAAAAATTAAAGTTGAATGCTGCCTGTATTCTGCTTTCATGCCTGTCATTTTGTCACTGGGGAAATGTGTATAACCTCATTTCAAAATAAGGCTATATTTAGGGCCTCTGATGAATGTAGGATAGAGCCAATGAGTTCTTCATTTCAACCTCTCTTGTTCATATTCATAGGTCAAACTTTTCTTAGAGTGAAAATAAAATATGCAAAAGGGAGAGATAAAGGAAAAAAAGGAGAAGAAAGAAAAAAAGGAAAGGATACAAAGTGTGGATGACTTAGAATGGATTTTTGAGTAGAAAACATTATACAGATACTTATTTATTAATTGACAAAGGCCTGGATGCTGTTGGAGACATGAAATAAAATGGCAAGTTTTGCTTGTTGTCCTCATACAGCTTAAATCATGAGAGAGAAAGCAAACATGTTTCAAACATAGGCCATAGCTAAATTGTGTGATTATAAAATATATCATCAGTAAGATTTAGGAGAAAGGAGAGGTTAATACAGATGATCCAATTTTTCCATTTGTGCAATAGAAGGTACTAATATTGTTTTATTTAAATATTACCATTAAAGCATTTACTGTGCTTGACAGAATAAGCATCTAGTCATATTGCTTATTAACTCATTAAAATTTATAAAAATGATATAAAAATCCTTGACAAATGGTAAAAAGCAATCAAAAGAAATTTTATATAAGAAATAAAATTTATAGCAACTATAGTGTATTATTTAATAGTTGCTAAATTATCAATGGGATAAAAATTACACAATTTTTCAAGGTTATGACTAAACTGACCGTTTTTGTTGCTAGTGATAAAAACATTTAGACTCCTTGGGTAAGCCATATGGTAACACATAATAAAATTCATTAAAAATAGTCACGTAATTTGATCAAGTAATCTGAGATTAGCATTTATCTTTAGAAAATATAAAAGCAAAATTGACAAGTAGTAGGAAGTTTACTGAAATTATAGCTCTTTTAGTATGAAAATGGACTAATTTTAAAAATCACATATAAAAGGAGATTGTGAATGACTTGGTATAGTATAGCCCATCAACAAGGTGGTATGTCATATGTTACTGAACAAGGTGATTATTTATACAATGTTCCATCTACAAAATATTTATCATTAAAACAAAAATAAATCCCACATACTTAAATTGAGAAAACATTACTCTCTAGACTGCCTAAGGACTTCACTCAAATTATTTCCTTAAAAATGCAAGACACTCAATAGGAAATAATTAAAAATTATGAATAGTCAATTCCAGAATAAAGAATGATGCTCAACTGTAATGCAATCAGTGGAATACCAACCAAAGCAAAACTGAGGAAACATCATATGGTTTTCAATTTGGCGAAATTCAGAGCATTGGATAATGAATGCTGGGTGCTGATGTGATTATTGGGGAAACGGGACCCGTCTGTCACTGCAAAGTGAACTGGTATGAATTAGGTTACTTCATTCAGGAGAAAGTCTGGAAACAGCACTCAGTGGACTTATGAATGTGTGTGTGACTTATCACTAAGCGGTTCTGCACTCCTGCATTTATGCCTGAAAGAATTCTATCATGTTCAAATGAGACAGATATGTGTGATTACACTGTTGCTTGGGATGAAAGGCATTGTGGACAATTTAGACCTGATTTTAGGAGATTGTACAAATAGAAAAATGGGCAGTGATCAGCAGCAACAATGAATAATTGAAGAAAAGAAACATCAATAGGTTTAGAAGATAAAAATATTTATGCAGCGCCAGCATTTTGGAGCAGTGGATTAAGCTACCTCTTGCAACACCAGCATCTCATATCTGAGTGCCAATTTGAATCCAAGCTACTTTATTTCCTGTTAATCCACCTGGGGAAGCAGGACATGATGGCAGAAGTGCTTGGGACCCTGCCACCTATGTAGCAGACCTGGATGGAGTTCCTGTCTCCTGACCTCAGCCTGGCCCAACCCTGGCTATTGGGGCTATTTAGGGTGTCTTCCAGCAGATGGAAGATACCACTCTCTCTCTACTCTCTCTGTCATTCTGTCTTTCAAATAAATAAGTAAATCTTTAAAAAATGCTTATGCAATATAGAACATATGCATACAAGCTACTCATTTTTTTGAATCCACATCTATAGTCAAATACCTGTATGGACAGTTGGGTTTAATGAACACATTAAATACATTAGAAGGGTGGTCTACAGTTAATTGAAGTGAGAATTAGAGACTGAGAATAAAATAAAATCTGCTAAAGGTCTTGCCCAGAATGATGATAACTCAAAGCCACATAAGCGGGGCATAATCAACTCAATTCTGTACCTGGGGTGAGGGGAAAATATAAACCTAAATTTTATTTAACTTTATATGGAAAAAGTTAAAACAATGAATAATGTTATATAAGCTGATTGAAATAACAATAGAATAGAGCACAAACTAATGTTTACATGAATTTAAACTGTAACAGAAATTGTATGCAAACTGATTAAAGTAACAAATACACAATGGTACTGTCTGAAACTACCTAAAATGTGTTTGCATCGAATTGACTGGGGGGAGGGTCCTATTCTGCTTCTAGCATCCTTCCAACACTGCTTCTAGAAGAAAATGGTGCTAGATTGGCTTATAAATGGATTATGGACATGAATACTTTATAAAATCATCATGGCAGAGCAGCCTTATTTTTTGGGGGTGGATTCCTTTAAGATCTCCTCCCCTTCCTTGTATGTGGCTGGAGGGTCAGACTGACCAATGCTGTCAGTTTGGTCTCCTATCAAGCCCCAGTGAAGTGCTGATGTGACTGAAGTAGGGAAGACCTTGGGGACTTTTTCTCCACATGGCTAATCAGGTAAGAAAGGGTCTTGGATTATGCATGTAAGGAGAGATTTTGATAGCACCAGTCTTCCTGAGCTGATATAGTCCAAATAAGGCCCAGTATAAGGAGGGCACTCTTGCTGGACCAGTCAGGCTCCATCTGTCCCTGGTTGCCCTTTCAGATCCTCATGCACAGAGCCAGCTCTCCACTGTGGTAGGGACTAGCCCCATCTCTTAAAGCGGCCCTGAAATTGACCTTGTTTCCTGTGAATCTTTCTCTTGGACCTTTCAAGAAAGCCTCTGCAGAGATCAATTTATGAGAAAACTCAAGGTCTTGTTTTCTATCCCAGAAAATAGAGCAGAAAGTAGAGCTTGTTAAAAATTAAAATAGCTATTTTAAATAGAGGAATGACTGATGTTCATTCCTCAAATTTTATTTCACTTAAATACACATATAATCCATTATAGACATCAAAAAAGTATTTTTGTTCTTTAATATTTTCCAGAGTATTATTCTGGTAATGAATTTTATTTTACACTGAACAGGTGTACTACTGCATAGCTCCTTAGTACATTTATCCTATATGGTCTTAACTGTTAGTAATACACTTGTGGGTAAAGGCTTTGTCTCTCAGTTTGAGCATTTTCTATGTACTTTTTTACCTTGCATATCACCTAACACAAAGCTAAGTAGATGGTAGGATTGATAACAGAAATAGCAAAAACGGAGGTGATTATTTCTAAATACCCCAAACATGTAACATAATTAGCATAATTTTCATTTCTCAACCTTCTTATTAGCTTTATTATTTAAGTTTTTTATTGTTGTCAAGGGAATTTCTAGTCTATTTTAAAATTTCTCTCACCTACCTTATGTTCATGATTTTATTCTTCTTTTACTTATCGAAAATGACTTTTATTTTGAACTATAAAAGAAGATCAAGTGCTTCATTCTTCAAAATATCTGCCTAATGTAAAATAGGGTGATTTTTATATATTGCAAATGAGTCCATTAATCCCCTAATCTTTGAACCCTGAATCAAGATCCATTAATCCATTTTTTTGGTAAGATTTCCAGTCTTTAGAGAACAAGAAGCACTTCATTTATATGTTCTGTGCAACAGTGTAGAATGTAATGACTTTCTTTGAAATTGATAATTACATTAAAAACAATGTTGGACACAGTCATAGCAGAGGGGGGTATTCAGGTCTGATACCATTGGGGATTGATTCCCAAACAACAGCAGTGACAAAAGTTGAGGATATGAGGAACTAGTTTAGTCATAAAAAGGGAGTTAAAGGGCTTTTATTACCTTAATTTCTTTCCTCCATCTGCAATTTTAGCTTTTTGAAGATAACCTTTTTTCTCAACCATCTGCAAAAAAGAACGCATATGTTAAAACTGACAAAACCCTCTGTGTTGCTGGTCTGAATGAACATATGCTTTCCAACAGTCATCATGGCGATTGAATTTTCTAGTCATGGCACTCCATTAATAGTGATGTATAGCTTGTGGGAAGGGCCTGAAAGATCACTGTCACTACAAACATTTAAACATCCAAAAGACAGATGATGAAGAATGTGTATTAGACAGTGATATACACCTTACTCACTTTCCATTCTGGGCGTTGAAGTCACATGCTAAAAAACTTGATTCAAAATGATAAAACAAAGACAAATTTAATGGCTTCTTTGATTTTACTGAGCATCCTTGGAAAAGTTCTTTCTTTCTTACTTCCCCCATGCTCCTCCTGAGGCCAGAGAAAATGAAGAATTCAGTGGAACTATTTTTTTTAATTAAACTTTTATTTAATGAATATAAATTTCCAAAGTACAGCTTATGGGTTACAATGGCTTCCCCCTCCCAAAACTTCCCTCCCACCCACAACCCTCCCTTTTCCCGCTCCCTCTCCCTTTCCAATCACATCATGATTCATTTTCAATTCTCTTTATATACAAAAGATCAGTTTAGTATATATTAGGTAACGATTTCAACAGTTTGCCCCCATATAGCAACACAAAGTGAAAAAAAAAATACTGTTGGAGTACTAGTTATAGCATTAAATCACAATGTACAGCACATTAAAGACAGAGATCCTACATAATATTTTTTAATTAATTAATTTTCTATGCCATTTCCAATTTAACACCAGGTTTTTTTTTTAATTTCCAATTCTCTTTATATACAGAAGATCGATTCAGTATATAATTAGTAAAGATCTCATCAGTTTGTACCCATGCAGAAACACAAAGTGTAAAAATACTGTTTCAGTACTAGTTATAGCATCACTGCACATTAGACAACACATTAAGGACAGTTCCCACATGGGATGTAAGTACACAGTGACTTCTGTTGCTGACTTAACAATTTGACACTCCTGTTCATGGCGTCAGTAATCTCCCTAGGCTCTAGTCATGAGTTGCCAAGGCAATGGAAGCCTTTAGAGTTCGCTGACTTTGATCTTATTCCGATAGGGTCATAGTCAAAGTGGAAGTTCTCTCCTCCCTTCAGAGAAAGGTACCTCCTTCTTTGATGGCCCCGTTCTTTCCACTGGGATCTCACTCGCAGAGATCTTTCATTTAGGTCTTCTTTTTTTCTTTTCCATGGTATCTTGGCTTTCCATGCCTACAATACTCTCATGGGCTCTTCAGCCAGATCCCAATGCCTTAAGGGCTGATTCTGAGGCCAGAGTGTTGTTTAGGACATCTGCCATTCTATGAGTCTGCTGTATCCCACTTCCCATGTTGGATCTTTCTCTCCCTTTTTGATTCTATCAGTTAGTATTAGCAGACACTTGTCTTGTTTGTGTGATCCCTTTGATTTTTAGACCTATCTGAGCCATCGAATGTGAACTGAAATTGATCACTTGGACTAGTGAGATGGCATTGGTACATGCCACCTTAATGGGATTGTATTGGAATCCCTTGGCACATTTCTAACTCCATCATTTGGGGCAAGTCTGATTGTGCATGTCCCAAATTGTACATCTCCTCCCTCTCTTTTTCCACTCTGAAATTTAACAGGGATCACTTTTCAGTTAAAATTTAAACACCTAAGAATAATTGTGTGTTAATTACAGAGTTCAACCACTAGTACTAGAACAACAACAACAACAATAACAACAACAAATACTAAAAAGGATAAGGTATTACATTGTACATCTAAAGTCAGGACAAGTATTTTTAAAAGCTACAACACATTAAGGACAGAGATCCTACATAAGGAGTAAGTACACAGTGACTCCTGTTGCTGACTTAACCATTTGATACTCTTGTTTATGGCATCAGTAATCTCCCTAGGCTCTAGTCATGAGTTGCCAAGGCTATGGAAGCCTCTTGAGTTCACTGACTTCGATCTTATTTAGACAAGGTTATAGTCAAAGTGGAAGTTCTCTCCTCCCTTCAGAGAAAGGTACCTCCTTCTTTGATGGCCCGTTCTTTCTACTGGGATCTCACTCGCAGAGATCTTTCATTTAGGGTTTTTTTTTTTTTTTTTTTGCCAGAGTGTCTTGGCTTTCCCTGCCTAAAATACTCTCATGGGCTCTTCAGCCAGATCCAAGTGCCTTAAGGGCTGATTCTGAGGCCAGAGTGCTGTTTGGGACATCTGCCATTCTACAAGTCTGCTGTATCCCACTTCTCATGTTGGATCGTTCTCTCCCTTTTTGATTCTATCAGTTAGTATTTGCAGACACTAGTCTTGTTTGTGTGATCCCTTTGACTCTTAGACCTATCAGTGTGATCAATTGTGAATTGAAATTGATCACTTGGACTAGTGAGATGGCATTGGTACATGCAAAATTTATTTTTTATTTAAACTTTCTTCCAACGAAAATAAAAGTTACCAAAAACCTGCATGTATCTTAAAAAAACACACACAAAACCTGTCAACCCATTATAAAAATTGATGGATACACTCTAAAAAGAATGTTGCCTCATTTTAAAAAAAATCACTAAAAAATCCCTGGGTGGACAATTGGTACACACTGAGATGTATTATTGATGACTGTTTCTCTAAAAGGAGAAGGGGGATGTGAAATAAAAAAGCTAATCCTCTTATAGAGAAGCATCAAAATAAACAGACTTGAGACTGTATACCATAAAATTATTTCTCCTTGAAAACTTCACTAACGTTCTCCAAGACACAATGGGGCATTTCCAAAGATACGTGAGGTTGAAGTAAATTACTTGGTTCAATAAATGTAGCATCATTGCTATCAACAGCTGAACCTGCTCCCATGGTCTTGGACCAATGCAATGGAGTTTCTAGGAATGACCACACAGATCTCCCAGAAAAAGAATGGAAGAGCTGGATAATAAGTCAGTTATCTTCTCCTGTACAATTTTCCAATCTCCAAACTGCTTTCTATGTCATTACGAGAAACTAATAGCCCTGCTTTTTACTGATACCTACCATATTATGTACATTTTCCCACATTTACATGTGTCTGCCTGCACATTTCTACTGGCAAGTTGCATCCATGATCCACCATCATGCATTTATTCTCACTTCATCATCTGTTTTTTACTTGATTCATTCTTCTAACAAATTTTCAGTTAGCAACACCTTCCTCTCCAAAATGCAGGTGCTTGGGTTACAAGGAAATTTCCAGGGTTAATAGAGCAGTCTTAACCTGGCTGAAGCTAAACTGTAAGCTCACATTTAAAATATTCCTGTTCCTCTTTTGTGGACACTGGATATCATACTCCCCTTCAGTTACTCTGTGAGCCTCATAATGAGCTGAAATAAGTATTAGGGCGAACAAAAGCTTAATATGCATTTTGCATATAGACTTATATGTGATATTATATTAATTATTTTGTTGACCTCTGTGTTAATATCATGATCTTAAGAATCAATGATCTATAAATTGCAATTGACTAAGTTGGCCATCTGGGGCTCAAATGGTTTTTGCCATTATTAATTTCTAAAACTGTGTATAACATTTGGTCTAAGTTTATATTCTACATGCCAAATTTTAGGCCAAATTGAAGTTCTTTAAAGTGATAGCTGTTTCTAAACTATGTATCTGTAAGAAATTTCAACTGATCTTTAGTTGCTAAGTCTTGTTTCTTAAGCTGTTTATCCAACGTCCCCTGAAAGCACTATTTAACATTAAATGGCTGGGAAAATCAGCAATTTGTCCAGATTGGATGCCAGCCAGTCTTCCAGCATTGAGGAAGTGTGCAGCAGACACATCCTTGCTGAGATACAGATAAGAACGAATGGCAGCAGGAAACCTGGATAGCACCTGTTTATCAACCTACGTTGGAAGCGACAGACAAGGCAGGAAAGGGAAAGACAACCTTTGATTAATGGTAACAATCATGGCAGAAAGATCAGCCTGTAACTCTTTTAATAGACACTGTCATTTTTTATCTGAAGGCTTCATGTTGCTCTCAGACACAACTAAAACAATAGACTTTAACCTACACTAGTCCACCAAAAGAGTTCTCTTAACATGTATGATTATAAATTGAAATGACCTGAATCTGAAATTTTTTTCAAGTTTTGCTGAGAAGTGTTGGCTTTAACACCAGAATCATATGGACCTGATGCATTATTATATATTCTCTGCTTATCAATTTAAGTTATTGCTCTCTTTCCTTTTCTTCTAATTCTGGCAACCATCTGACTCCTAGTTCATTGTTCTGGTCCTTTGATGTAGAAGGTAGGTGACTTAAATAGTCATAAGAATATTCCCTGTAACACATTGTGACAGAGTTCCAAGGGGCCATCATTCTGTAAACACTGATAATATTGATAAATATAATTTTTCTGGATCCACAAAACTGAGAGTGGTCAAACCCCTCAACTGGGACAACCTATCTGAAGCAATGTCACACTGCAAAGCCTTCTGCCTGCCTGGCTACTCTTCCTCTAGCAGAACTTTGAATCAACTCTATAATTACAGCCCAGGCTACTACAATTTTCAAACAGTTTTAGTATTTGATTTTTCCTATTTAATAAGTAGGCAGTCACTCTATTTTCTCTGAATTTTAATAGATATCTCTTGATTGTTTTGATGATTTCTATTTAATAGCATACAATGAAGATACATTTGATTATTATATCATTTACCCCCAAATGATGCTTCTCTTCCCTTCATCAATGCTCTTTTCTACTTCTCCGTTATCTACTGAAACGGGAAATTCTTTCTTTCTTTTTTATTGCCATCCTTTTCCTGACATTGTCTTCAGGTTGCATTCTTGTTTTGGACTTATTGTTTATGTTTTCTTTTCAGTATTCAATTATTCCTATACTTGGTCTAACTTTATGGCTATATTTGAGCTGCTAACTATGTGTTTGAACTAGTGGTGGACAGTATACATTAGAACAGACTCAGGGAAAATCATTTTAAAATGTAGATTATGTATGCAGCACATACAGTATTAATGGTTTTGAAAAAACTTTTCTAAATACTTAATTTAGTGAGGAGGGGAATATCCATGTTGCTTTTATATTTAATAGCTTTGCTGATGCTTTCAATGATGTTTATGCCACAGAAGTTGCTAATATATTGTAATCATGTTCCTTAGGAGGAAAAAAAAAGAATTACCTTAAATATGGCTCATAAATCAAATATGATATTAGAAACATGCATTATGATGTTTTGCCTCATGTAAATCCATAATTTACAGTGTGTGCATACTTTTAAAAGTGATAAAACAAAATTCTCACATTGGATACAATGACTACATGAAACAGTTAGCAAAATAAAAGCAAAGAAAAATGATTCTGTGTCCTACGTGAGCAGTGCCCAGAAAGGAGCAACTAAGGATTATTCCAAGAGTTTTTGAGAGGCTAGTGGTGATTTCAAGTCTTACAATTGTCATGGCTGGCCCATTGCAAATTATTTTTACTCTTCAGTATATTGGTTGAGTAATGCATTCTTAGATATTCTCTATCTCTGGTCTTCTCTCACTCAGGATTAGAGAACACATCCAGCTTCAGGATCCACTGAATGTCTTGAGCCATTTTTCCCACTTTGGCTTTGGCAAAGCACATATGGTGTTTGGCCAAGTACTTTTCCCCCATCATATTAAACCCTTGCATATTTTAAGGGAAATTATATTCTCATGTCTCTGATTTATTTGCCCCCAGCTCATGCAAATGTCATCTTCAAATTGCTGTTATTGATGTTTAAGAGCTGCCTTAAGCTTTTCTCTTGAGCCTTTCATGTTGCAACCAGTATGCTTCATTTGTCGCCACCAAGAAGTCTAGGTTCTGTTTGGGACATGAGCTCTTTATTTATCTCAGGACCATTATTCAATCTTCTGGAGGTTTTCCCTGTATCTCACCTCTTCTCCCTTCCCCTCAGTTTCTCTCTTCTTCCCTGAATTCTATTTCTTTGTGTCTTTGATTTTAATATGTTACTTGATCTTTGCCTGTCACTGGATTTCAACGAGAATGGTCTTCCCAGTTACTGTCTGGGTAACACATTAGTTTAATTCAATTGTGTTATAACCTAATTTCGGTCTAAGCATTAGGGAAGCAAGGATTGCTCAATGTTCAGAGCCTTTGTTGTTGTGTGTGTTCTTTCTCTCTAGTTTAAATGAATTTCAAATGTCGCCTTGAATAGGACAAGTATTATAATTTGTTTCTGTGTGTCAATAGCTTCTGAACTTCTTACCATCACCTAAAGGCTCTTCTCAATCTGAGCACTGCCTCTTTCTCTTCACATACCCTATTTCCTTTATTCATTATAGTTTGGCCAGTATGGTATTTTTTTTCTTTCTTTCTTTCCTTCTTTCTTTCTTTCTTTCTTTCTTTCTTTCTTTCTTTCTTTCTTTCTTCCTTCCTTCCTTCCTTCCTTCCTTCCTTCCTTCCTTCCTTTCTTTCTTTCTTTCCTTCTTTCTTTCTCTCTTTCTCTCTTTCTTTCTTTCTTTCTGACAGGCAGAGTGGGTAGTGAGAGAGAGAGACAGAGAGGAAGGTCTTCCTTTTTGCCGTTGGTTCACCCTCCAATGGCCGCTTCGACCAGCGCATCTCGCTGATCCGAAGCCAGGAGCCAGGTGCTTCTCCTGGTCTCCCATGCGGGTGCAGGGCCCAAAGACTTGGGCCATCCTCCACTGCCTTCCCGGGCCATAGCAGAGAGCTGGCCTGGAAGAGGGGCAACCAGGATAGAATCCGGCGCCCCAACCGGTACTAGAACCTGGTGTGCTGGCGCCGCAAGGCGTAGGATTAGCCTGTTAAGCCACGGCGCCGGCCGGTATTCTTTTAATTTTACAAATATAACAACTTTGTTCCCACTTTCCCACCCTTGTATTTCTGCCCATGCTGCCCGGAACATTATTGTTTCTTCCAGTTCTTGGCTTGGAAACCTCTATCCTGCACATTTCTATTTAGCATCTTCCCTTTAAAGAAAGCTTATCTGACAACATAATCCAAAGTTCTCCCTCTTTCACAGGTACTTGTTTTTCTTCTGTCATAGAACAATTTGTAATTTGCATGTATAGAATGATGTCTTCCTTGACTCTCTAATACTTCCATCCATACTTAGATTAAAAGCTTCTAAAGAAAAGGACCAGGCTAGTGATCACATTGTTGTACATTGTCCAGCCCAGGGATGGCCTCAACAAACATTTGAATAAACATGCTCCTGCCCGAGCACAGGAAAGACACATGAAGTAAACAAAATGTAGAGATGATGTTCTATTAGAATTATTGTATGACATATAATATCGTTATATGTTAGCAGTTTAAAGATCTGAGAGGATGTTATTTTAGACAACCTAACTTTATGTTTCCAAAGTCGAATTTTGAAAGACTTAAAAGCTTTTGGTTTTTTTTTTTTTTCTATTTAAGGAAAGCTCAACTTGATCAATAGAATTATTCCTCCAAAGTGGCTGTATTAAAATAAGAAAACACCATACTCTCACAACGTGTGTCATCCTCAAAGCCCTCACAAGTATTAATTAATCCACAAAATGATATCTGGCTCCAAAAGGTAGAATCTGAGACTTAAGGTTTATCTGCAAAAGCCTGCTTTCCCCCCAAGCTATGGCAAATTCCTGAGCTCTGTCCTCAAAATCCTCCTAGCTCAGGAGGAAGCAGATGATTCTCTGAAACCTGCCACAGGCTTTTGACTCCCGCAGGGTTATCCATAGACGTGTCTCATGCTCTTTTATGAGAATAAAGAAGATAAAGATTTAACATGCTATAAAATGGGTTATTTTTCTTAAATATTTCCTTCAGAGAAAAAAGAAAAGTGCCCTGAAAATAATTAGGTCTATGAGCAGTTACAGTATGAATGTACAAGATTAGGAAACTGATGCAGAATAGTCTATCTGATGCTTTATGTCTAGAATCCTTGCCACAGTTTAGGACTTGTGAAGCAGCTACACTGATTCTATGGAAATCACTTCCATCTCTTTCACTGGGAACCTATGGATTTGCTTGCCATGTATCAGATGTGACATTACCTGTCGGTGAACTGGGTAGTTTCCACCATGAGACTTTGGACTTCTATTAGGAATGAATTTTGTCCAATATTCATGCAAAATGCATTATTCTTATGTTTAACCAAGTTAAAATTACAGGGTGGGTTAAAAACTTAACATGGCAATGGGAAAGCTTGGCAAGTTATGTCTAGAACCAAAGTCTCATGATTTCTGAAAAATGATTAGGAGAATTCTCTGAATAAGCAAGGTAAACAACATGGGATTTAATATAGCTCAACATTATAGAAATAAATAAACTTAAGAATCCATATGGTTATAATCATGAATAATGGCACCAACTGAAAGTGATTTAATGCATATTATTATATATATGAAAGCTAATCTTGGTTGCCATTTATTTACCAAGGGAGATTATTACAAGAACTTGTGGATGACTCTGGGAGCAACATTGAGACCTGGAGGAAGTAAAGAGAATTGGAGAGATAGGAATAAATAACATGTGAGAAAGTTATGGAAAAAGTATGTGAGTCTAGATTAAAAAAAAATACATGATTGGATTAGTTATATATAAACAAAATTATGTTGAATCTGAAACATAATTCACGTGTTGATGTGAATGGTGAGGAAGAGCTTTAAATGAATCTGGTTTTTCATTTCAGAGAATTGTGTTTATTTTGGCACTGCTCATTTTCATAGATAATTAATCAGTAAGTGTCTGGTGCAGAGATAACATTTCTGTGTTAAAAGTGATGTTCAGGGGCCCGCGCTATGGCGCAGCGGGTTAAAGCCCCGGCCTGAAGCACCAGCATCCCATATGGGCGCTGGTTCAAGTCCTGGCTGCTCTTCCCCAATCCAGCTCTCTGCTATGGCCTGGGATAGTGGAAGATGGCCCAAGTCCGTGGGCCCCTGCACCCCATGGGAGACCCGGAAGAAGATCCTGGCTCCTGGCTTTGGATTCATCGGTGTAGCTCCGGCCATTGAAGACATCTGGGTATGAACCAGCGGATGAAAGACCTCCCTCTCTGTCTGTACCTCTCTCTGAGGCTCTGACTTTCAAATAAATAAAACAAATCTTTAAAAAAAAGAAAGTGATGTTCAATACAAAACTTTAAGTAGAAGCTGATGGATAGACGTTGAATGTTAACTATATTTACAATGCACAGCAAGATGAAAACATAAATAAGTAATTAAATTGATAGGTGCTTCTAGAAGTTTGTAAATGGAATGGCTGTATGTGTATTTGCATGATAGTAGTGGAGAGTGGGGAGGAGAAAAAGAATGAAAGAGTGTGTAAGCTAAGAAGCTTGAAAAATGATTCATTATAACTTCAGTAATTTCTTTTCAAGGTTATTTGAAGTAGGACAGAATATTGAGCATTCTAGAATATATCAATATATTGAGCATAATGTCATAATATAATATTGAGTATGTTGACTCTTTTATATACTGCCAAGAATTTGTCATTCAATGAATAAATCAATAAATAACCTGAATGTAAGTGTAAATTAAGAATACTATTTTTGGCCAGTGCTGCAGCTCACTGTGTTAACCCTCAACCTGTGGCGCCAGCACCCTGGGTTCTGGTCCGGGTTGGGGCACCGGATTCTGTCCCAGTTGCTCCTCTTCCAGTCCAGCTCTCTGCTGTGGCCTGGGAGTGCAGTGGAGGATGGCCCAAATGCTTAGGCCCTGCACCCACATGGGAGACCAGGAGAAGCACCTGGCTCCTGGCTTCAGATTAGCACTGCGTGCTAGCCACAATGCGCTGGCCTTAGTGGCCACTTGGGGGGTGAACCAATAGAAAAAAGAAGACCTTTCTCTCTGTCTCTCTATATCTCACTGTCTAACTCTGCCTGTCCAAAAAAAAAAAAAAAGCAATATTATCTTTGTTCTAAAGTTTTCTCTAATATTAGCCTATGTTATATATGTGGGCATAGTATGTACACAACTATAAACTAGATAATAGCTACAGTTTAAATTTAAATTATAAGCATAATTTTCTTCTAGCAACTTTATAGTCTCGGGTCTTAAATTTACGTCTTTGATCCATCTTGAGTTGATTTTTTTTTTTAATATGGTCAGAGGTATTGATCTAATTTCATTCTTCTACATATATACATCCAGTTTTGCTAGCACCATTGTTTAACAGATTATCCTTACCCCACTGTATGGTCTGAAGATTTTTGTCAAAATTCAGTTGGCTGTATGTATGTGGATTAATCTCTGGGATCTCTATTCTGTTCCACTGATCTGTCGGTTTTTATGCCAATTATCGAGCTGTTTTAATTATTATAGCTTTGCAGTATGCTTTGAAATCAGGCATTATGATGCCTCTATCTTACCAGGCTCCATTTTCATCAAATACTTTGTGTCACTAAATATTTCAGAGTAAAATTTTTCATGAACTATTAAAATACAGCTCCTTATAACTATTTGTATACTTTAGTTATTCTTTAGTTCAAATTTATATGAAATGTGACTACAAAACAATGTACTTAATTTCCTATCCATAGCACACCTATAAAGTGCCTGGCTTTACACAAAGCTCTAATAATGAATAAGTGATTAAGGCATAGCATTCCATTCAAATATCTTAAATGTCAGGAAGATTCATACGAAATGAAACAGGCCATTTCCGTGTAACAGGGCAGGCATAGAAATGAGGCTAAGCTGTCATTGGCAGTCAGACTAAAAAAGTATTAGTTAATGCAAATTTGAAGAATCAGATAAATATTTCCCAGCAAAAATTCTTTCTCCTAAAGCTGAGACCAGGGTAATTGATTTTAAAAGCATGATACATTTATATTTAGTTATATTGCTTTCACTATGAATAACAAATACATTTATTAATGTTGGCAATCAATGTTATTTTAATAAATATTTTTTATCTTATTATCACATCAACCAACAAACAATTCTTTTCTGAACAAACACTTGTGCCAAATGGAATATAGAAAGAAGCACAATATGATAAAGAAAATGCAAATGGTGACCTCTAACTTCAAGGCATCTAAAGTACAGACATAGAACAAGTCTTACTCATGAAATGAGAATGAAATAGTGTATAGGTGTATACAGCAGTGAGGAAATACAATTGCTGCAGAAAATCCAAGGTCTTTCAGGGTCAGGCCCATGTCTTTTTTTTTTTTTTTTTTTTTTTTGACAGGCAGAGTGGATAGTGAGAGAGAGAGAGAGACAGAGAGAAAGGTCTTCCTTTTTGCCCTTGGCTCACCCTCCAATGGCTGCTGCGGCCGGCACATCATGCTGATCCGAAGCCAGGAGCCAGGTGCTTCTCCTGGTCTCCCACGCGGGTGCAGGGCCCAAGCACTTGGGCCATCCTCCACTGCCTTCCCGGGCCATAGCAGAGAGCTGGCCTGGAAGAGGGGCAATCGGGATAGAATCTGGCACCCCGACCGGGACTAGAACCTGGTGTGCCGGCGCCGCAAGGCGTAGGATTAGCCTGCTAAGCCACGGCGTCGGCCCAGGCCCATGTCTTAATCATGCTATTACCATCAGATTCAGGATATATATTTGGAAATAGATTATATATAACACAATTCAGGGATCACAAAAGTTGATTAACTTGATGCTATTGAGACTCAGAAGCTATTGAAAATTTTTTTTTATTTTTTTTTATTTTTATTTTTTATTTTTTTTGACAGGCAGAGTGGACAGTGAGAGAGAGAGACAGAGAGAAAGGTCTTCCTTTTGCCGTTGGTTCACCCTCCAATGGCCGCCGCGGTAGCGCGCTGCGGCCGGCGCACCGCGCTGTTCCGATGGCAGGAGCCTGGTGCTTCTCCTGGTCTCCCATGGGGTGCAGGACCCAAGGACTTGGGCCATCCTCCACTGCACTCCCTAGCCACAGCAGAGAGCTGGCCTGGAAGAGGGGCAACCGGGACAGGATCGGTGCCCCAACCGGGACTAGAACCCGGTGTGCCGGCGCCGCAAGGCGGAGGATTAGCCTGTTGAGCCGCGGCGCCGGCCTGAAAATTTTGAGAAAAGAAAATAGTAAAAACTTTTCTTTAAGGAAGATCAGTCTAGAATTGCTGCCCCAGATTAGTGAGAAGGAGGAGCAAGGTGGAATCGGGTGGGTGAGATTGGAAGCTTTTAGAGACATGAGTGGAGTGATGCAGAGCATTTGGCCCACAGCCATTGAGGAGAAACTGCTTCAAAAAATGGTGATGGTATGAAGAGTCACAGAAGAAATGAAAGATCCAAAGAAGGTATGTTATAAGCCATAAAAATTCTGCTACTGAGAGAGAATGGCTTGATAGAGAAGGAAATCAATCTTTTGGAAAGAAACTGATAGTGGTTCTATGTGGGAAATTTCACTCAGTTCATTCTGAGAAGTTCTAGTCCAGATGACTAGCTCTCGAAGACATGGGATATGACAATGGAGAGAAAGTACAGATCTGCATGTCATTGGCTTTAAAGGAATAACAAAGGTTTTTAGCTTTTAACTCAGGGATTCATTCAACACATATGCATTGTGTTATATCTGTGTTTCAGCAATTGCTACCATCATGAAACTAATGTAATGAACACAGGAGACAATGTACCTGCCCTCATGGAACTTAATTTTAATGTGATAACAAAAATAAGAAACTTGTTTCACATGTCATTTGATTGTAGCAAATAAAGAGCAACTTAAATGCAGGTGAGAAAGAAGGAAGATGGGTAAAAACAGTGGGTGTCTTTTTATTTGTTTAAGGGAAATTAGAGAAGACATTTCTTAATAGGTGACATTAGAGCAGAGATATAAAGGAAATAAGTGGATGAAAGTTAACAAATTTATGGGCATAAAAAAGTTATTTTGTGATAGTCAGTGGATTAAGCAAGTAGAATGGCCTTGCAGGAGAATACAAATATCAGCCAGGATGGAGCACAATGATCCAGGAGAAAGGAAGCCAGCTGGAAACGACAGGTTTTGGTGAGACACTGGATGCTTTTCAGCTTTGACTCTTAGGTAAGAAGCCAGGTTGGATTTTGAGCAAAGGAGTGATATTCTGGACTGCATGTTTAAATCTGCTCAAATCCATATGTTGAAACTTAACCACCATCTAGATAGAAGGAGGAGGTGGGACCTGTGAGAGAGAATTAGGTTGTGAGTCTAGAGCTCTTACAGATGAGATAAGTAGCTTTATGAAAAGGGCCTAGGAGAGTTCACTTATCCTGTTTCTGCTCTGTGAGGGTACAATGAGAAGACTTCATTCTTCAGCCAGGAAGAAAACCTCACAAGAATCTAACCATGGCCATACCATGCATGATCTGCGGCTTCCATACTTCAATACAGTGAGAAACAAATTTTCTGTTGTCTACAAGCCATACTGTTAATGGTAATATGCTAGCAGCTCAAACTGACTATGGAAAATGACATAATGTAACTCACATTTGAGCATCACTCTGGCAACTATGTTAAAAATATTGATAGAGGGAGTGAAAGTGAGCAGATAGAGAAGAGGCTACTACAGTAAACCATGTGACAGATTACACAGTATGAAGATTCAAAGAAGTGAACTTATCCCAAGTATATTTTGAAGATGGAGCTAACAGAGCTCATAGATGGTTAAGTTTATGCTATAAAAGAAACTACAGAATCAAATATAACTTTAAGGGTTTTGACTGCAATACTTGGGAAAATGGATTTAGAATCTTGTGAAATGGAGAAGACTATGAGAAGCCAATTTGGGCAAAATCAGGATTACTTTAGGATATGTTAAGTCTAGGATTTTAAAAGTTTTTGTTTTTACTGAAAGGCAGAGAGATAGATATATAAAGACACACAGAGGTCATCCACCCACTGATTCACTCCCAAAATGTCTGCAACAGCCAGATCTAGGTTAGGCCAAGCTGAGAGCAAGGAACTCAATTAAGATCTCCCATGTGAATGACAAGGAGATGTGTGTTAGGTATGTAGTTGAAAATGCTAAACACATAGCATTGTAGTTTAGTCCATATTGGAGAAAGAAATTACAGTGGTTACTGCAGCAATGTATATAAAGCCATTAATACTGAGTGTGGTGCCCTAGGGAAAGACTGTGGACTGAAAGATGAAGAGGAAGGAGGAAAAGGGGTGGTGGGAAAGGAAGGACCACTTAATTCACTGGAAATCCATTATAAAGTAGTTAACTGGGAGATACGTGGAGAAAATATTTTTTTAAAAAGGGGGTGGGTATTTGTCATAACGGTTAAGCCTCCCATTGGGACACCTGTATCTCATGTTGGAGTGCATGGTTTTTGAGTTCTGGCTCCACTACCTAGTCCAGCTTCCTGCTAATGTGCACTCTGGGATGTAGCAGGTTATGGTTCAAGTAGTTGGATCCTCGCCAGTTATGTAGGAGATAGGGATTGAACTCCTTGCTCTTAGCTTTAGCTTGGCCTAGCCCTGCTTTTTCAGACATTTGGAGATTGAACCAGAGAAGAGGAGATCTTTCTCTCTCTCTTTCTCTCCCTCCCTCCCTCTCTCTCCCTTTCAAGTAAATAAAATAAAAATTTAAATAAAACAAAGACAAAAGAGTTATCTATTGATTTAAACACTCAGGTAGCTCTACCAAGGAGAGAACTGAAAGTTTACCAATAGATTTAACAATATGGATGCAACTAGTGACCCTGGTAAAAGATGAGTGATTGGAATAAAAGCCAAAATGAGTTGTTTCAAGAGATGAAGGAAGAAAGGACATAACAGACAGCAAACACAATCCTCTTGAGAAAATCTTATCATAAATGAAAGCAGAGCATTGAAGCAACAGCTGGGGTAGGGATGAGGGATCTGGAACATGCAAATCAAAGGAAAGTAAGAGAAATGAACCAAGCAATGAAAGATTCCAAATCAATTCTGCTTCCTGTTATTGATACTCTTCTATATCCTCTGTCCCTTACATGTGTACTGGACTTAATGTCTTGCTTCTGATCAAGATAATGTGGCAAAGTTGTCTGGAGCTAACTTCCATGTTTGAATTACAAGGAATTGTGACTTCTGCCTTGCTATCAGACTCTCACCTTTCCACTTGAAAAGCAAACTGCTGTATGGGAGAAGCCCACAAAGCGGAGTCAGGTGCAGCCTCTGTACTACAGACCTGGAGGAGCTAAATCCTGCCTACAGCCACGTAAATGTGCTTAAAAGCAGACATTTCCCTTTCAGCTGTGACTCCATTTCTAGCTGACATCATGACTACAAACTTTTAGAGACTCTTAACTAGAGGACACTACTAACCCATGCCTACATCCTGAGCCACAGAAACATGAGACATTAATTTTTGTCATTTTAAGTTGCTGAATGTTGAGATAATTAATTTTGTAGCTGTAAAGAAAACAGTATTGGAATAAAATAATTACTCACCAATTGTTCCAGTGGAGGGATGACATCTTTCAAGACATGCTGTGAATGATTTCGTCTGTGTCGGGATATCTGAAAATATATTGACATTTTATTTGGTTACATTACTTTCAAAAAAATCCATAAGCCATTTGGAAAGATAAGTTTATAAATGTGCACAAGAAAGTAACTATATTCAAATTCATTCAATTAAAGTGAATAAAGTAGGTATAAATTGAAAAGTAAATGTTTTGTGCATTTACCAATTTGCATAACATGTGTACTCAAAGATAGCAAGTAGCCACAACATCCCATACCCTATATGCTCTTATTATCCTGCAGCCTTGACACACCTCCCATCAAGTGTGTAGTCTATGTCCTTTTTCTGGACCTGGGCCTACATTTATGACTGATTCAATTAAAAAATGACAGAAGTATCATTTTGTCACTTCAAGTATATATAAATTACCATGCACTTTCTTCTTATTTTCTTGGAATTCTCAGTCTTAGAAAACAGTCACCATGTTGTAAGGAAGTCCAAATTATCCCCACACAGACTACCTAAAAGGACAGGCCCCATGGATTTCCTGGCTGACAGTTCTGGTTCCAGCAGGAAGCCAGCATCAACTACTATCCATGTGAGTAACAAGACTGCCCCAAGATTCCCTCTCCTAAGTACTGGGTCACGTCTAGACTTCAAGCTTCCCAGCAGAGGTCTCAAACATCATAGATACAAAATCTTTTCATTGTGCTTTCTCTGAAATGTAGCATATCCTAACTGTAATAAAATCACTGCTCTCCACTTCTGTGTTTTAAATTGATATGCAATGCAATAATAGTAACTGGAACAAGATATTTTATGTTGAAACACTGTATTAATGAAGAGAGTTCAGCTTTTTCAGAATCAGTGTTGTGATTATTTTCTTATCCTCTACTATGTAGGTGTTTTTAATTACGTGAAAGTCATATAATAAATGCTTTGGGGACAAATAGGAGTATTATTGTTCCTCTTCCTAAAGAAATATCATGGACAAATTCTACATTGTAACAAAAAGGGAACAAGCAGGGATTTATAATTAAATCTTGCATTGTTTATAAAGAGAAGCACCCATTATTTTACATGACGGAGAGATGTGGGAAGCAAGGAGGGAGGGAAGGAAACAGAGACAGAGAAAGAGAAGGTGGGAAGTTATGAAAAATTAATGAAATAAAGCATGGATACTTTATTTAGAAAATAACTTGGTTGTCTTTGGTTACTGCACATTTAAGTGACTGAAGGGATTATAATAATATCTATGAATATATAAAGGGAATTGTATTATAAAAGAAACCAGGGGTCAGCCTTGTGGTGCAGCAGGTTAAGCCATTGCCGGCATGCTGGCATCCCATATCGGCACTGGTTTGAGTCCCTACTCTTCCACTTCTGATCCAGTTACCTAGTACTGTGCCTGGGAGAGCAGTGGAAGATGGCCTGAGTGCTTAGGTCCCCTGGCACCTGTGTGGGAGACCTGGACAGACTTCCAAGCTCTTGGCTTTAGCCTGGCCCCAGTTGTTGGGGCCATTCGGGGAGTGAACCAGAGTATGGAAGATTCTCTCTCTCTCAGTCTCTCTTTCTCCATCTCTCTTTCTCTCTCCATCTCCCTCTCTTTTTCTCTGAAACTCTGCTTTTCAAATAAACCAAATAAAATATTAAAAAAAAAGAAAGAAAAAGAAACCAGAAGCCTGGCCTTAAAAATATTGTGACTGAGGGCCAGCATTGTAATACAACAGGTTAAGCTTTCTTTTGCAACACAGGCATCCCAAATGCAAATGCCAGTTTGAGTCCTTAGTGCTGTGCTTCTGATCCAGCTGAAAGCAGAGGATTGTGGCCCAAGTGATTGGGATCCTGCCAAATGTTGGTGAGATCCAGATGGAGTTCCTAACTCCAAATTTCAGCATGGTCCGGCGTGGTCCAGCCATTGTGGCCATTTGGTGGGTGAACCAGCAGATGGGAGATCTCTCTCTCTCTCTCTCTCTTTCTTTCTCTCTCTGCCACTCTTTCAAATAAACAAACAAAAAAAATTAAATCCATATTGTATAAATATCAAATAAATACTAAACCTTAAATAAATTCATAGCCGTACAACCCTAGAGCCTTCTATTTGCTCCACACAAACTTTGTTATGAGGAAAGTATGAATCCAAGATCATGTTTCCCACTAGACCCTTTACATATGGCCCCTAATGGATAATGGATAAGAGAGAGCTTGCAGAAAGAGAGCTGGAAACAGTGGAGAACAATGGACATGGGAAAATTTCCCAGGAAGGGCAGCTGGAGACTATCTCTATAATACCATCTGCTAACAGGGACCTATTTTATGTCAGGCACTATTCTATGTCTTTTGCATGTATTTGCATATTCAATTCTCACGAAAGTTTTAAGACCACAGAATTATATTACCTTCTTTTGTAAGTATGAAAATAGAGATACAGGCAGTTTAACCTGAAAAACTTCAGAGCTAGTAAATGGCATAGGTGATATTTTAACACACATCTAGAACCTCTACTATTACACTTAATGGCTTCTCCAGCAACACACACATACATGCACACACACACACACTTCCATCCACTAAATGCTTGAGGAACTACAAAGTTGAGAACTCCTTTTGTGCAGAAAAGGATGTTTCTTTTTTAATTTGTTAAATTTATTATTAATTTTATTGGAGAGACCGAGAGACAGACAGAAAGGCAGAGAAGTATCTTCTATCCACACATTCACTCCTCAAGTTCCCCCAGTAGCAAGCCCAGACCAGACCAAAATAGGAAGCTGAGAACTCCATCTGGGGCTCCCCCTCGGATGGAAGACATCAAGCACTTGAGCAGGAAGCTGAAGTGGAGAGCAGAGCTGAGACTCAGGCCGGGGCACTCTGATACAGGATGAGAGTACCCCAAGTGATGTCTGCACTGCTGGGCCAAATACCTGCCCCCAAAGAAAAGGTTTCTAAAATGAAAAACCAAAGGGAGTCAAACTCATAAATTGTGCACATTTTTATGAGGAGCTAGAAATCAGGTTTCGATTCTGTTATGAATCATCTTAATATTCCTTTAGGGAAAGTAATATTGCTGATCATTCCTAAATCAATAAACTAGCTAATTCATCATGTTCAACCAAGTTATGAAGATGTTGAAAAAAATGGAACTTTCACCACCTGTCTTTTGCCTCAGTGCGCTTCTGAGGAAAGCATCAGGCAAAGAAATATGTTATTATCCCAAATCAGATTGCATTGACTGAGACATGATTTAGGATACTGTGTCCAAACGGGCTTAATTGCCTCACATGGATATCAGTGAAAGTTAGGATGTTTCAAGCCATCTTTATATGTTATACTAATTGAAATAACAATCACAAAGAAAACTTGGAGTCAAGCAAAACCTCATGAGGCGTGTTTGAAAGTAAAAGTCTCTCCTAAGCCATAGCATAAATATGAGGAATTTTTCTAGTCTGTATGCATGTTTATAATAATTTATTAACATATAATTTTATAAGTCATGGGACGCCTTTGTGAGAAATATAATACCTTCAGACATCAGATGTATTAATAGCCATTTATTTTTGTCAAAATTATTTCATATTTAGGATATTCACATGTCAATAACTTCAAATAGTACTTGATGAAAACTATTCACTTATGTTATAAAATATCTCTACCAATAGTATTGCAAAAGAGTGTTTCATTCTTTTTCCTATTCTTTACCAAGACATTCAGAACATTTAAACGTACTTTATATGAAAAACTTACATCCTGCAAATTTCTTCTAGATGAGTCAAGGTGGCAATGGCGGCCACCATTATTTGATCTTATCTTTCATTTTTACTGGAATTGTTATGTACTGTTAACTTTATTTATTTGAGAGGTAGAGTTACAGAGAGAGGGAGAGAGAGAGAGGTCTTCCCTCTGTTGGTTCACTCCCCAGATGGTCACAACCGCTGGAGCTGTGCCAATCCGAAGCCAGGAGCCAGGTGCTTCTTCCTGTTCTTCCATGTGGGCGCGGGGGCCAAGCACTTGGGCCATCCTCTACTGCTTTCCCAGGCCATAGCAGGGAGCTGGATTCAAAGTGGAGCAGCCGGGACTCTAACTGGCACCCATATGGGATGCTGGCGCCGCAGGTGGAGAATTAAACTACTGCGCCACAGCACCAACCCCTATTGTTAACTTTTGAAAACCTGAATAACAGAAATAATATTAGCTGTTGCTTGATACAACTTTAATAAATTGCCTCAACTATAGGAGTATTTCTTCTGAGGAACTGTTAAAGTTTTGTTTTGATATATGTCCTCTATTCCTCTACCCCTTTCTTGTTCCCGAATATTCCTAAATTATATATATATATATTTATATATATTCCCTGTAAACATAAATGGACATATATGAGTGTCTACCACATATAAAAGTGTTCACAGCCTCACTTATTTGGCTAGTTCATATACATATAAATTATGAATTGTTGGTTTCAATATCATTTTACATTTCCCATTTTAAAATTTCCTGAATTCCTACGTCTCAATTTACTTCCACTGTTTTAGGAAAATAAAAAGCCTTCATGATTCAGTTTCTTTAAGCTATTTATTAAAAATGTTACTTGAGAGCTTCCTTTGAGGTGACAAGGTTATGTTTTACACTCTTTTCTATCACAGTATCCTGTAGCTTAAGCAACTGAATTTTGATAATAAATACTTGAGTTGATTTGAGGAGAAAATAAAATGTCAGACCGTTACACATCTTGTGTGTGTGTGTGTGCATGTGTTGTATTTTTCCAATATTGCAACCCTTCTATTGAATTATGTGATTGCTAGATTGGGACTATTTATATGTACAGTTGAAGAAACTTGAAATAGCAATATTTTCTGACAACTTTTTATGACCCCAGTATCAGATTAATCTATTACTGAAACTCTTTTAAATCAAGTTTGTGTTTTTCTTCCTGAGTTCCCTCTCCAGGTAGTTTAGCTTTATAATTGTGCCAAGCAAAGGGGAAAAAATATTTCAAAATGTGTAATGCATATTTCCTTTAAATTCATCTCTGTTCTTATTAGAATATGCATTGTAATTAAAATTTTCAAGTATCATTTTCTCCAGGAAGAGGAATTATACAGTCCCTTTTTCAAAATGTCTTCAATTTTTCTTCCATTCCTTTTTCATTTTTATCTATTTAAAGAATATGAAACTGATGGGTGGGATTAGTATGTGATATATTACATACTGTAAAAATAACAGAATTTGGGCATATTATTTTCCTTGTGTGGGAGGGTCTACTATGAAAGTTATACATAAACATGAAACATTCCACATAGCTCTGATTTTAAATAGATTACCATTTTTGATGAAAGTTTATATCTTGTGGCTTAGAATTGAAATAAAATCACTTGAAGAAAAGCATTAGTTTGTTCCAACATTTTCACAGACATGTACATTTTCTGAGGCATACCTCCCATTAGCAACCTCCCTGGGTACTTGGATGAAAAACAGAAATAAATCAGTGGTTAAGTTTAGTTTTTATCTTCACAGTTTCTCAAAGTTTTTTTGGTGTATCCCAATTCTTATATTCAAATCCTCATCTGTTTTGCCAAATTCTATTTCTTAAAGCTATTACAATCAGAAATTAGGGAAAGTTTATGAAGTACTTTTTTTTTTTTTTTGGAATGTGGAGATATGGCCAATTTTTTTCTTTTACTCACAATTTACTTGTTTAGAAATAATAAATATCAACCTAAATGATGGATTTTAAAAACAGTGTGTATATAGCAGATAACAGCTTTTGAGAAATAATATTGGTGGACTTTACCTTATCATAATTTGGTCTATTTGTGGATAGGAACGTTCACCCATGTCTTACAATTATACTAACACAAATGTATCATTTGATGGTACTACTGGACAATGACACAATCCAAAGTAAAACCAAATTCTTCTGTTTTGTTTAATGTACAATAAGTAAATATTGTGTGACATCATGTTTTCCTCCTTTTCCCCACAATACTACTCAATTATTTAATGGGCATCATAAGAAGACGTCCTTTTTAAGTATTGGTTGTTTGTGAAACCTCTTCTGGTCATATAAGAAGTTATTTGAAAAGTTTGTGGAAAAATGGAATTAAAAGATAAACCTATTTTGGTGCAAATTTTTTGAAAACCATGAATAGCTTTTTCATAATACATATTTTATGTGGTTTTTGAAGACCTCTCATTTGCATGTATTTCAAACTATTTGCACCAAAAAACTTATGTTTTAATTCCTTTTTTATGAACTTCATGTATTTCTCCAGTATTGTCAATCAGAAATGAGATTTTACTATTATTTTGTTAAATATCTTCAGAAAATAAAAGGAGGGGTCAGTGCTGTAGCTCTCAGGGCTAATCGCCCCAGCCAGAAGTGCCGGCATCCCATATGGGCGCTGGTTCTAGTCCCAGCTGCTCCTCTTCTGATCCAGCTCTCTGCTATGGCCTGGTAAAGCAGTGGAAGATGGCCCAAGTCCTTGGGCCCCTGCACCCCATGGGAGACCAGGAAGAAGATCCTGGCTCCTGGCTTCAGATCAGCTCAGTTCCAGCTGTTGTGGCCATTTGGGGAGTGAACCAGAGGATGAAACACTTTCTCTCTCTCTCTCTCTCTCTCCATATATATACATATATGTGTGTGTGTGTGTATCTACCTCTCTATGTAACCCTTTCAAATAAATAAAATAAATTTTAAAAACAGGAAAATTAACAAATCTTCATGAGTACATATTAATGTTTATCAGCCTTTTCAAAATTTGCTATATTCTTTTTTAAAGAAGATTTATTTATGTATTTGAAAGACTGAGCTATAAAGAGGGAGTTGGAGACAGTCTTCTATCCGCTGGTTCACTCCCCAGATGGCTGCAATGGCAGGAGCTGGGCCGATCAGAAGCAAAGAGCCAAAAGCTTCTTCCAGGTCTCTCATGTGGGTGTAGGGGCCCAAGCACTAGGGGCCATCTTCTGCTGCTTTCCTAGGCACATTAGCAAGGAATGGACCCAAAGTGGAGCAGCCAGGACTCAAACCAGTACCTATATAGATTGCTGGCACCACAGGCGGCAGGCTTTCTCACTAAGCCACTTGCTGGCCCCAACAGCCGTATATTCTTTGGACAATATCTGGTTACTAGAAGTGCTCATCACACTCTCAGTGTTTGGGTAGGCCTTGTTGAATTAAATTCAGCTTCAGTCACAGTTTCCTCTCTTTCAGATAGCCAAAGGAGGCACTTGCTGACCTGATTATAACTCTTTATCTTTCCTTGCTTTATTTAGAACCAAACATGGGTGTTCCTCTCAAGCAAAAAATCAGTCTGCATCATGACCTAATTATTTAAATAACAATTGTATACTATGCACCATTCTTTGCTTATTGTGGAATTCTAATCTTTAATTGACTCAAGTTATTATCGAATACTTTCAGTAGAATTTTTCTCCAAAAGAATTTTCTCAGCCTGAGAGGTATTTTCCAATAAGGAACCTGGACATACCACAATTACAGTCTTCAAATAGGCTCTTAAGATAACAATCACCAGAACTAATAAATGCAGAGATATCTGAGTAAAATAATTTTCTACACTTCTTCCAGGTGAAATTCTTTTAGATACTGCCCTAATTATTAGCTTATCTTATTTGGTTTCTCTGTAGGATCACCTATGTTTAGCCATGATTTCTTAATCAGTATAATGAGAAACCAAGGATCAAAATAAATACAAATACATTTTTTTCCAGTGTTAACACTACTAATGTATTAGAGCTAAGGCATGATGTCATTTGTTAAAGCCATAGCTGTATTTCCTACCGTTGGCATATAAAGCAGCTTATTCTCCCTTTTATAGCTCATAATCAAGGTAGCTACTCTATAAATATAAATAAAAGGAAATAGTATACAGAGTGGATTAAGAAACTATTGATGGATGATCTAAAACACTTCAGCCAAATTGACGAATTCTGCACAAATATAATTGTATGTTATCTTTTAATAAAACATTTTAAGACAATAGACAACAATACCAAGAAACTATCTCTCACAAAGACCTCATAACAAAGCAAATGATTATAGAGGGAGAGTCGGTACGATTAAAATGATCTCCTTATTTTTAATCTAATAAAACAAATAAATCTTTGTTAAATTGCCATTTGACTATGTTTGGTAGAAACAGTCTATATCTAATTTCGTGATGTTTTACTCTCTGTAAATTCTTAACAAATTAGAATCAGGCTTTATTTTCAGTCAGGGCTTAGATTAAAATCCTAAATTTACTTCTTACTTCATCACGTATATGTTTAATCACTAAAGAAGAAAATATCTTCGTTGTAATGTTGCAGTCCACAGTGTATTGAGAGTTTAATCCATGATATGTACAGTTTAACAAAGGTATGTACTCTGCTTTCAGAAGTCTACTGACACCTTTCTTCATACATCCCTATTTCTCAATGCAAAGATGAAAAATTGCTAACTCACTTTAAATGGTCTGCCTGTGTTGAAAGTTCACTTCTTAAAGCATTGTGGGAGGAAAGCACTTAATAACTATGCCATTCTTTCTAGAATTAACAGACTTTAAGTCAAATACTTAAAATAAGCACACTGCCTGCAATCAGCAATATCTAATGATTGTATCTGTCTAGTTTCCTTTCTTCACTTATTTGTTGAGGTTTCCCGAGACCCACAACTCACCTTCTGCTGCTGAAAAGGCAGATTTAGCTCTGAAGGTTAATCCAACTCAGCAGGATTGAAGGATGGCACTTTTCCTTGGTCGTAAGTATGTTGGCTCAGGCCAGACAGCTGTTAGGACATTCTCCTCTGGGAATCGTGCCCTCAACACCCACCGTTGATGCACATACATGGTCTACTGGCTGCCGACTTCCATGCCCATCTGCTCAAATGGCATGGTGCCCACTCACAAGTTGGCTGGATCCTTGCCCTTAGTGTGTAGGTGCCAGGCAATGATGGGTTTAGATGGGCAGCCTGCATAATACTACAAGTGACAATTTTTTTTTCATTCTTTCTGTGTACCTCTGCGCCTACCCTGAAAGAGAAACTTGTGTTTTTCCACCTTTGATTATACCTGAGGACACATATGGACTTGTACATGAGGATGTACAAATGTATCCAACCTGCCACCAACAGTAAGATGAAAGGCAAGAATTCACAGTGCCCCACATGACAAGTTCTAACGCTGAAATGGGCTGGATTGTGAGAATCTCGACCACCTGGAGTCTGTCAGAAGACATTTACCATGGGTTTAAGTACAGCAGACCTCTCGTAGACAGCAGTGGCACCAGGAAATAGCTGAAGTTACAGCACATTTGTCTATTGCCGTTCCAGCACAAATCACTTGCCTTACATTGAAAAGGCACATACAAGAGCAAACGAAATAAATCTGGAAAAAAGAACAAGCCTAACGGGGACACAATTTATATGCTCAATGGGGGCAAGAGTGCAAGCTATGATATTCAGACCTCAGAAATAACCCCAACTGGAGGTTCTAATGAAAGAAAAAGAAACAGAAATAGCATCTCTCATTCCAATCTACAGCAAAGCCGTGGAGAGGAATAGATTGGCATAGGAGGTTGTGACTTTAATGATCCAAAGCATATGAATGCTTGTTAGCAGACAGCAGACAGACATAAGTAAGAACAACAGTAATGGCTGCATCTGCAGCCTGGCCTATGGCACTAAAACCAATCAGGCAGCATTGGAGAGCAGTGCCGGAAGGTATGTGAAAACCGTGCGTTCCTTGTGTGTTTATTTAAGGGTGATTGAATTCAGGGTGTTGTCAGCCTGCCTTGGAGAATGGTTATCCAATGTGTAGGCATGATCTTTCTCTCTGAATATGCTCTGTTGAGTCAGTTAGTTATGTGTGACTACTTGATCTGTCCTAGTCTTTACAGAGTGCCAAAATCCTCCAGTCCAAGTTCCAAAGGAACAGGGCCTAAAAACTTTTGGCTCTAGAATCAAATTAGGCTTTTCTGCTTCCCTAGCCAGAAATGCATAAATACCCAATGGCCAAAACCAAAGAATTTGACATTGTGGAATGAATAGAGCTGTCATATACCACTAAAGTGTGGAAATATCTACTGTTTGAAGTTCAGACTAGTTCAACATCTTCAGTAATCAGAACAGACTTCTTTGGACACCTTTATGAGTTAGTCTGGCTTTTGATTGGGAATGTTTCTGGCAAGCTGTTGATTCCAGATATCAGAAATGTAAGAACATACGGTTTACAAGAGAGAAATCTGCCTTTTTTTTCTGTCAAAAATATTCTTAAAGGCAGAGCATTTTCATAGAAAGCAGGTCCCTCATCTGTTTTCTTGATTGATCACTAGGTTACTATCACTAGCCTCATGTGTTCTTAAGAAAGAACTGGTTGAAGAGCAAGTTGATATAGTTTGAAAAAATATTGCGTGAAATTGAATTTGGAATTATAGGAGTTTCTGGTGAAAATAGAAAAAGAATGGGCAGAGTCATCCAAAACTCCTTAATCTGATTAACTGTGCTAAGATTTAACTACCAGCATTCCCTCAGTATATCATTTCCATCATAATTTATCACATCTCAAGGACATAACAATATGAATTACCCACAACTACTTTATTGAAAGTGAAGAAAAGCAGATGTCATATCAAGGGATTCGAGTTTAGAGCTTATGTTTTAGTGATCCTTGAATTCACAATACTTAGCATAGTGCTGAACAGTAGATTATGGTGTGGATCTTTCGAATTTTATACGGCTTTATATATTTTATATATATATATATATATAAAACATATTTGTTATAATATCACTGGATTTACTATGAACTTCAATAGCATTTAGTCCTAAAATATCATCTATAAATATATGCATCATTCTTTACAAAGAAAGAACCAATTCAATTGCAAGTCATTTACAGATGGACTTCCACCGTTTCTCTCAGGAAATTTTACATCCACTCCTACTAAAATAAGGTTGGCCACCCCATTAGTCTATATTTGAAATAACTGATTAGATAATAGTTCTGTGAACTTTGTAACATATATTATGCTTGGGCATAAGTTCCTCTTTTTTGAAGGAAAAACAAAAAATACATAGAGGCCGATTTAGATATAGAAATACTTACACATATATGTCTCTATTTATATAAGTACATAGATAGCTACATAAATGTACATATATATGTGTATATAGGTAAATATATAGGTAGAAAGTTAGTGCATATACCTATATATCTACCTATGTATTGTATGTAATATATATGTACAATTCTCTTTTAAGTATATTATTTAGCGATGTAGGTTCTTATTTTATACCATTAGCTTTGTTATCACTTATCCTTTAAACAAATTACTTAATCTCTTGGTGACTATTTCCTTAACAGAAAATAGGGCATGGTAGAGCACTTATAACTTATGGAATTGCTTTACAAATAAGGCAATTTATATATATATATATATATATATATATATATATATATATAGTTTAGGGTATAGGTATACCCCCATTATTATAATCTTCCCTATTCCAGCTGTATTCTTCCTCTTCCAGCAGTTTTTGTCATAAATGTGCAAATATATTCTAATAAATGAGCAATAAACATTAAGCCAATGTTCTTATAAAATTCTTTCGTGCTCCTCCAAATTCTTTTAAACTGATTAGTATATTTAATTTACAAAGCTTCAATAATTTCAAGACAGTTTGAAAGCGCTTTATTAGATAAACCTTTAAACACACAAGGAGATGGAATTACATAGGGTACATGCCTATGATGGAATTACATAGAGCCAGGAACTCAGTCCAGATGTCACCTGTTGGTGGAAGGAGCTCAATTATTTGGACCATCACCACTGTCTTCCAGAGTCAGCACTATCAGGAAGCTGGAGACAGCTACTGGAGCAGGGAATCAATTTGTGAGATGTGGGCCTCTTAACCAGTAGGTTAAATGTCTTCTCCCGGTATGCTATGTTTAATGAAGAGCTTTCTAGATGTCTTCATATATATCATTGCTGAAAATAAATGCTAATTACAAATTATATAATATCTCACATTCACAAAAAAGGAAATGTCTTCAAATACTTTTGAAACAAAGAGAAAGAGATTAGACACCTAATTGGATAAATGCCCAATCTGGTTTTAGCAGTCAACTAATGCCATTTAAAGTCCCACTTACCTATCAGATCATTCATTACAACTTGAATACAATAAGAATTTTAAGCATGGTTCAGCAGAGAGAAATGTTTTAAAAGATTTATTTACTTATTTGTATCAGATAGCTATAGAGAGAGGAGAGAGACAGACCTTCTATCCTTTGGTTCACTCCCCACATGGCCACAACGGCCATGGCTGGGCCAGGCTGAATGAAGCCAGGAGTCAGCAGCGTCATCCAGGTCTGATGTATGGGTGGCGGGGCCCAAGCCCTTGGCCATCTTCCATTACTTTCCTGGGCATATCAGCAGGGAGCTGGGATCTTAAGTGGAGCAGCCAGGACCTCAGCCAGCATCCAAATGGAATGCTGGTATCATAGGTGGCAGCTTGACCTGATGCCACAATGCCAGCTCCTGGCAGAGGATAATTTTTACAAAATTACAATTTGGTAGCCATCAGTAGATTTAAGTGCTGCATGCATTACTAACCTCTGTGATCTAGGGACAGTTATTCAACCTCTCTATGCCTCAGGGTCCTCATCTACAAGAGAGATAATGAACTTCAGCTTCCTAGAGTTGTGGGTGATTAAACGGATTAATATTTCTCAAGTTCTTATAAAGGCAAATATATATAATAAATGTCCAATAAATATTAACTATTCTTATCATCACTTGAAGCCCTAAGTTTCTTTTTAGTTTTCTATTTTATTTTATTTTTTGAAAAGAAATGGTGGATATTTTCACAGACACTATGGCTGAATTAAAAAAATAATTATAACAGTTGCACATATTTATGCAGCATAGTGTCATAATTCTATCCATATAAACAATACAGAAGTCAAATTGTAGTAATTAGCATATTCATCACCTTCCTCATTTATCATTCTTTTGTGTTGGAAGCCTTTGAACTCCTTTCTGCTAACTAAACAAAAGTATTACTTATTTTCATTTTATTTGAAAGGCAGAGAGATAGTCACAGAAGAAGACCTCTCATGTACTCTTTCACTACACAAATGCTTATAACAACCAGGGCTGGACAAGGTTGAAGTCAGGAGCTGAGACCTCAATCCAGGCCTCTCCCATCACCTGCTGTCTCCTAGGGCACGTTTTAGCAGGAAGCTAGGACTAAAGGTGGAAATTCCTGACAGGACTGAAACTCAGGCACTCTCATGTCGGGTGCAGATGTCTCAAGTGGTGTCTTAACCTCTGTGTCAAATACTCACCCTTGTAAAATACAATAAATCATTATAAGCTATAATCACTATCCACCAACACTAGGAATGTTTCTTCCTATTTAACTGTATTATGGTATCTATAATCTATCTCCTTCTTTTCCCCAAAGCCCCTACCTTTCCAAGCCTGTAGTAATCATAATTCTACTATCTTCTATGAGATCAACATTTTAGCTTCCTCACATGAGTAAGAACTCATGGCATTTGCTTTTCTATCTGTGCCTGGCTTGTTTGCATCAGCATAATGTCCCCCAATCCTATCCACATTGCTGCAAATGATGATTTCTTTGTCTTTATTATGGCTGAATTGTATTCCAGTGTGTATATACATCACATATATTTCATTTGTTTATTTGCTGTAAGATGTCACAGTTGATATCATATCTTGGCTATTGTGATAGTGCAGCGATAATATGGGCATGCAGGTATCTGATATCCTGATTTATTTCTTTCAGGTATGTACCCAGTAGTGGGGTAACTGGAACCTGTCATAATACTATTTTTAATGTTTTTAAGGACCTTCGTGCTGGATTCCAAGAGAATTACATTTTCTGCATCCTTTCCAGCATTTGTTATCTCTTGTCTTTGGTTAATAACATTCTAATTGGGGTAAGATGAGTCTCATTGAGATTCTGATTTGCATTTACCTGATGATGAGTGATGTTGAGCTTTTTTTTTTTTTTTTTTTTTTTTTTGGACTGGCAGAGTTAGACAGTGAGAGAGAGAGACAGAGAGAAAGGTCTTCTTTCCATTGGTTCACCCCCCAGATGGCCGCTATGGCTTGCGCTGTGCCAATCTGAAGCCAGGAGCCAGGTGCTTCCTCCTGGACTCCCATGCAGGTGCAGGGCCCAAGCACTTGAGCCATCCTCCATTGCCTTCCCGGGCCACAGCAGAGAGCTGGACTGGAAGAGGAGCAACCGGGACAGAACTGGCGCCCCAACAGGGACTAGAACCTGGAGTGCCAGCGCCACAGGAGGAGGATTAGCCTAGTGAGCCATGGCGCCAGCGGAGCTTCTTTTTTATTCATAAGCCTTTTGATCATTTGTTTATCTTCCTTTGATAAATCTCTATTCAGATCATTTGACCATTTTTAGCTGGATTGTTTATTCGTTATTGGGTTTTAAAAATTCATCATATATTCTGGTTATTAACCTCTTGTCAGATAAATAGTTTGCAAATACTTTCTCTCAATCTGAAGGTTGCTTTTCACTCTGTTAATAGCTTCTTTGCTATACAGAAACCTCTCAGTGTGATATGTTCATATTCGTGCATTTTTACTTTCACTGTCTTTGCCTTTAGAACTCCTGAACTCTTAACTCTAACACCATCTCAACTAATGTATAAACTTCAGTCTTTTCGTGTTCCTTGGGTTTCCTATTGATGGCTAACTTCCTAATGCACCTACAGGGTGAGAAAAGTAAGGGGCCAAGGAGAAAGCATGGAGAAAAGGGGAGACCCTAGCCCTTCTCTTACTCCCTAAACCTTTGTCTCGCTCCCTCTTGTCTCAGCTTCCTCTTGTTCTGTGAAGGCATATTACACAGGCAAATGAGCCTTTGCAAAGTCATAACCACGGAGAAAAATGCTTATGTTTGCATTTAGCACCATATCAGGAAAAGATCATTCTATTATTTAACCAGATGTTTATCATTCTGGACATTAAGTGAGAGGGGCTGGGAAATAATTTCTTGGTTGTTATTAGTGGATGAGGTGCCATTAGCTCTCTAACTCTGCAAAGTCCACGGAAAGATTTCCATATTTCTGCATTTTACAGAAATTTACAAAGAGAAAGAGAAAGCCCTTTCACTATCACATCCTTAAAACCTTTTCATTTTCAAATCAAGGGAGGCTGCCAAAATAGTATTAATGTAAGAAAACATCTCACACTAATGCTCCCCTTGGATGAATAAAGAGGGAGACTAACTCCTAACCCATTTTTTATCCTCCATTGTGTATACATCACAATGTACAAGTTAGCTCATTAGTGTTCTCTGCAAGGGCTATCATTTTTAAATGATCAAAGTGTTTGGGGAGAAATCAGTCATACAGAGTAATGATTCCCAAGTTGTGATCCTGGGCATTTAGGGTAGAATCCTCTGTGGTTCATTTAGGAGATACTTTAAGGAAAATGCGACGCTGATAAAATATATAGGGCCAAGTGGGAATGTTTTGAAGATAAAGTATCATAGAATGGTCATTATATTAGTTTGGGGACAGGGATTTGAAATCAGTTGCAACTCAAATTTAAGGAATAAGAAACTTAAATCATGGGCTATGAAGAGGTGCAAAGCAAACCTGGGAACCAATGGTTTAGGTCAGTGGCTAAAAGGATATTTTTATAATGTAAACAATTTTTCAATATAAACTCTTAAAATGGAAACTGCACATGCAGATGTTAGAATAACCTTTCAAAATAAAATTTTTCATAGTACAATAAACAAAATATTTGTGCTCTTTGTAAGTAGAGGACTTAAATAGAGTCTTAAATTTTAATCATAAGCAGACAATATGATGGTGCTGCTATTTTATCTTCTCAGATTTCCTTGGTAATTTGTGGCTTTACCATTGAATTGGTTTTCCTCCTTTAGCCACAGTGGAAGACATACCCAGCTCAGTAGCAATTAAAAAAGAAAAGAAAGCTCAGATTTTTTCTTTTTTCTTTTTTTGAGTGTTGGTCACAAGCTCAACAGAAGCTTAATGGTAAAGTTGCTAAAGGAATATAATTCTCCTTTATAGGAGTTGGTGATTTCTTCCTTGGGAAACAGGACCCATTACAGAGCCATGGGGAAGGTAACTTGGGAGCTCAGGTTAAGGAAGAAAAGGAATAAGATGGGGGCTGAAAGGGCTTCGTGAAATGAATGAATCTGGGGTTGGAAAAATTTCAGATTATATATTACATCAGATTTTTATAGACATCATAGAGTGGTTTTTCTTTTAATGTTAGGAAATGTCATTCAAAATTTCTGCTCAGGAAAACTGCTTGTACACGACATGTAAAGTTTTTGTTATGAAATGTAAAGGGATGAGCGGATTTCTTACAGCAGCAACAATGAGGTGGTATATATGCATCAGGTAGAAGGTGAAATCCATTGCAACTATGAAAGAAGGGTGTTTCTACCCAGAGGCCCTGCAAGCACACCTGAAGGAAACACCCGTAAATAAGAGCTGATCACTACAGTGACTGCAGGCATTCGGCGGAACTCCTATAGCTCCTCTGAAACTCGTAGGGTGGACTGCAATTCGAAAAAAGGAATTTCCTATGTATCATGTCTTGCTCTTACCCCAATCCTAACTAAAAACCATTGAGAAAACCAAGAATTTGAAGAAAAGAAAAAATGCAGGAAAAGTTCCAAGGACATGAGATTCTCTTTGTGTACTTGGAAACAATGAACCAGTGAAAACTTCAATAGGGATAAAGTAAATTTAAAAAAGAAATTTGGGGCCAGCATGGTGGCGCAAAAGTTTAATCCTCTGCCTGTGGCGCCAGCATCCCATATGGGAGCCAGTTCTAGTCCTGGTTGCTCCACTTCCAATCCTCTGCTGCGGCCTGGGAAAGCAGTAGAAGATGGCCCAAGTGCTTGGGCCCCTGCACCTGCATGGGAGACCGGGAAGAAACACCTGGCCCCTGGCTCCTGGCTTCAGATCAGTGCAGCTCTGGCCATTGCAGCCATTTGGGGAGTAAATCAATGGAAGGAAGACCTTTGTCTCTCTCTCTGTCTGTAACTCTGTCAAATAAATAAATAAAACTTAAAAAAAAATTTTAATTTATTTTTATTTTATGGTAGAGAACACACTTACTTCACCCCAGAAATCAGAAAAATCAGCACAGTAATTGGTACAAAACAAACTTAGGAAAAATGTTAAATTTAAATATGAAAATATTAAAAATAAAATATATTTTAAAAGAATTTCAGACATATTATCTCACTGCATAAAAACAGTAGCACTGTATGATATGGTGGTAATCAATATGTGCATCAGGAAAATAAGGACATTGAGCTACAGTCCAAGTAAATATTTCCTGAGTGATTTCTGCAGGCAAAGCATTGTGTTAAGTACTGTGTAGGTCAGGCAAGATCACTATTATGATAAAGAAATATTCTTTTTTACCTTCATCAAATATGCCACTTGATTGACAACATCAGAATCTTACTTAGGTATCACAGATTTCTAAACCGAGGCTCAAAGATATCATGTAAGATATTAAATAGTTATCCCATCCCAGATTTATATACATTGTTTACTTAAGGCCACATAGAAGAGAACCCGCTGCTCTCTTTTTATTGGACTATTCCATTCCAATTCATCCAGTAATGTATAGATGGAAATGTGTGTTAAAGAATTAACCCTAGGCCAGTGCCTTGGCTCACTTGGTTAATCCTCCGCCTGTGGCACCGGG
Organism: Lepus europaeus; assembly: GCF_033115175.1. Classification (NCBI taxonomy): domain Eukaryota; kingdom Metazoa; phylum Chordata; class Mammalia; order Lagomorpha; family Leporidae; genus Lepus; species Lepus europaeus. The sequence goes on along the minus strand of NC_084827.1, from coordinate 84,495,721 downwards.
ATCCAATATAGGCGCCGGTTCTAGTCCCGGTTGCTCCTCTTTCAGTCCAGCTCTCTGCTGTGTCCCGGGAGGGCAGTGGAGGATGGACCAAGTGCTTGGGTGCCTGACCCGCATGGGAGACCAGGAAGAAGCACCTGGCTCCTGGCTTTGGATCGGCGCAGCGCAGGCCGTAGTGGCCATTTGGGGAGTGAACCAATAGAAAGAAGACCTTTCTCTCTGTCTCTCTTTTTCACTGTCTATAACTGTACCCCTCAAGTAAAAAAAAAGTTAAAAAAATAATTAATCCTGCTTTATTCGAATCAAAATCATCAAATATTATCCCTAAGAAAGCAAATGAAATCACAGTAAAACTAAATCAGTTTGTCCAGTTCACTATTCCTCTATTGGTCATGCAGTGCTGTCCAATTTTTTTGAGGTCATATTTATGAAGAAAGACTTTCAGTTGATGCTGAAGGCACTTGTCCTTCAGACTTTTGCCTCACCAAGAATCTTTCCTTCTCTTGAGTGCATGCAACCCTTCACCCTGTCGAATGCTATTCTTTGCAATTCAGCTCACATGATATATTTCAAAATATAAACAAGCGGAGCAACAAGCTGCATCAGCGGCTGTGTCATTTCAGGTTACATGTTTCTGTCCTTTCTTCCTGAGACTTAGGCTGCTGGGATGCTGACCTCCTCAGCTGAGTGGACTGCCATGGGCTACAAGTAAAAAAGGAAGAACAAGCTTCCAAGAGCAAGGGCAGTCACGGCGGAGAAACTTGTAGTTTGCCAAATCTTACATTTCTGTCTTTTTCTCTGCCATGCCTACTTGATGATTTATCAAGACTGCCTTTTTTATGTGATTCCAACTTTAAACCTCAATTTATGGACAGCATTTTTTCTTCTGGACAGTTTCGTTTACAGTAAACAAACTAGTCACATGAAAGCATTTCACCTTTAGCTTCCAAAAAGAAAAAGAAAAAGAGATAATTCCAAACAGAATCCTCTGAACACAGAGCTTTTTAAACACTGTTTTGAGTGTACCATTTTCACACTCAGGTTGGGACTCCGTGCCCCGTTCAGTTGCTACTTACTTTTATTTTTCTCCTATTTCTTATCTGATCCTTCTTAGATACTTTAATACACTTTTTTTTAATCAAAGCTATCCAAAGAAAAATAGTAGCTTTTGATGGTGCTTACTGAACTCATTTTCGTTTTCCTCTCTGATCATTGATCCTTTTCCACAGAAGAAGCATGACTTAGACCTGAAATACGACTGTACATCTAATTCTAGTAACATTGACCTCTTTAGACTGACAATAATTTTTCATTAGTTATGACTAAGCAATTCATTATGAATAAATGACAGTACCTAATCGTGTTAAATATTTGAGCAGACTTCCCCCTACCTTTGCTTTTCTTAGGCTGTAATGGGCGTGGCTTAGCACCATATCCAGTTAACAGCAGCAAAAATTATGTCAGACCACTTTTTCACACACACTTGGGAGAAAAAAGATTCAGTGAGCACCCACCACTGAATTCCTGTTGCTGCTTAGGTCTAGGAGCCAGAAAATGTCTGGAGAATTCCTGTGGCCCTTTCCTATCTTCTTTACTTGCCTCTAGTAATCCCTTCTTCTGCTAAGGCCCATCACTGTTTCTCCTGTTCTGGATAGCTAGCCTTCTGGCTCCCTGATCCTCCACTATGTTGGAGAGTACTTCCCTGAACCACATGGATTGCTTGCAGGATTATTTCCCCTGAGATCCTGCTCATTCTCTTTCTTGGGAGTAGATCACATTCTTAGTATCCCTGTTTCCTGGTGCATGTCCTACTTTGTATAAGTAGACCTCTTATTCCATAATGCCATCTCACCTAAATCTTTGTGACCTTACTCTGAAGTACTTGGCCCTGTTGGTCCACATGATCTCCACAAACATCTATGAGTTTCTTGCACCCTCTAATATTTGCATTACAAGAGCCAGTTCCTGCCAGTGCTCATTTTCACTCCAGTAGAAATAGACTTTATGGTGACAGCAACAAAGACAAGACCCCTACACAGGTCATGAAGCCATACAAAGATTCAAGTTGATTGTATAATAATTCAGTATTCCCCTGTCTCTCTCTCTCTGTATCTCTATTCTCCCCTCCAGATGCATGTGCACACATGCCCCAGCCCCCCAACAGTTCCATTCCTTAATGACATGTCTGATGGAGAAAGAAAATAATAGACTTTTTAAGACACAGATGAACTATGTCTATATTTTTCAAGAATTATATTTAGAGTAGAATATAGATGCTAGTAGCTTCTTAATGTGAGCTGACTTTGTATATTATAGAGCAATTCATTCCACACACTGGGTTTCAAACAAAAGTCGGCCAATACAAGCATCCTTGGTAGTTTTTGATTTGTTTGTTTAGTTTTGAGGCCTGAAACATTTGGCACCCTGTGAATAGTGGAATTTTGAAAGTAGATTTTGAAAGTCTAGGATGGGTGCAGGAATCTGCATTTTTTTTTAAAGAGCTTCCCAGGGATGGGCATTTGACATAGTGGTTGAGACATCTCTTGCAACAGTTGCAACAGCTGTATCCTATATCACAGTACCAAGGTTTGAGTCCTAGCTCTGCTCCACATTTGATTTCAGCTTCTTGCTAATGTGCATCCTGGAGGCAGCAGGTGATGGCTCAAGTCGGTTCCCTGCCACTCATGTGGTAGAACTGGATTGAGGTCCTGGCTCTCTGGCTTCAGCCTGGCCCAGCCCTGGCTGTTATGGGCATGTGAGGAATGAAAGAGTAGATGGGAACTAGCTCATTCTCTCTCTCTCTGTCTCCCTCTCTCTCTCTCTCTCTTCCCTCCCCCACCTATCAAAACAACAAATAAAAATTTAAAACTTCCAAAATGATTCTTATAAAATTTTGGAGTCACTACATTAAAGAACCAATGATATCTGCGTAGGTATCCTGGTCCCAGGATAAATGCTTGCCCTCAAATTTATCTTTTAATTCCATTTTCTACAAAGTTTTTGAAGTTCTCTCCTATTGTACAATGGCAAAATGACAGAGGTAGAGGATATAACATTTATAAATTTCAAGTATATGGTAGATTTTATTTTTCAAGTAGTCAACAACACTTCTCCCATTAGGAATCTATATGCTCTCTACCCTGAAATCTGTAACTACCACAAGAGTGACTCTGGAAGACTTCAAAACCAATGCATGGAAGGTGATACAACTCCCCTTTTATCTTCTTGTGACACTAGCATTTAACATCTAGTTCTCATGCAATGAAGGAGCCAAAACAGTCCACAGTCAGGGCTACATGGAAGGAAATAGAACCCTCTCCAGCCTCTAGTCCTCAGCTTCATCTGAGTTTTCCAAATATCATGGCACTGATCTTCCAATAGTGTAAGCAAGCCATTTTGGATTTAATCCTGCAGGCCTAACTTGAGCTGCACCAATTAAGACGATGAGCCTTCCATGCTGAATCACACCCAAGTCACAGATGTGTAGATGGCTCATTAATAGACAATTAAATACAAAGTGTGAAAGCCAATATACTTTTTTAAAAATTTTTTTTTTCTTGTTAAACTTGTTCAAACTGAGTTCCTGAATTTGTGAACAAAAGAGGACTGACTAGTACCAATGAATTTATAGAGATTTTCCTATTTTCTAGCTGGTTTTCCCTATTTAATATCAAGTGAAAGGGCAGGTATTGTGAATCACTGAGTTAAACCATCACTTGATACCTTTGAATCTCACATCAGAGAGCCTGGGATTGAGTTCCACCTCCACTTCTCATCCAGTTTCTAACTCATAGACACCCTGGAAAGTAGTAGATACTGGCTCAGGCAATCTGATCTCTGACACCCATGTGGGAGACCCAGATGGAGTTCCAGGCACTTTGCTTTAGCTTTTTCCAGTCCTGGCCATTGCAGGCATTTGAGCAGTGAGCCAGCAAATGAAAGCTATCTCTCTTGCTCCCTCTGTTACTTTTCTGTCACTCTTTCAAATAAGCCAAAATAAATAAATAAACCTTCAGAAAAATATCAAGTGATGGGCAAGAGAAAGGATATATTTCCTCTGCTATCATATAATCATTTTAAATAACTGCCCAAAGCCCTAACTGGTTTAGGATATAAAATTATTTATTAGTAGTTTGTCTTCCACATATAAATATAAATGTCATTGCTATTTAATAATGTGGATACATACTTAAATTAACAGAGTAATTAGGTTTATTTTTACATTGGGAAATTATATTTATTTGAAATTTGCAACTAAAATTTTGAGGAAAAATAGATTGTCAGTTTAGGTACATAATGAAAAAGTAGTTTCCTCCATAATTTCCCATTTAACATTTTCTATTGTTATAAAGTAATCTTTGTGGATCCTTGTAATTGTGTGAGAAAAGCATCCTGAAGTATTTTGCTTCAGGAAAAACAGCATCTCTTTTTTTTTTCACATGATGAGTTGGTGATTTAGAGGAAATTTTCAAGATAAAGGAATCTGTGTCTATGAGATACATGAAACTTGTATAGCATAAATAAAATTTTAAAAAAGACAAAGGAACTCATGTGTATCCAAGCTTAACAATAGACATATTTATTTTAAATTTGTCAAATCTGTAGATAGATATATATATTATAGTTTTAATATATCACAAAATATTAACTTATTTCAGGTATTATATATATAAGATACTTCAAAAGTTGTAGAAAATATAATGTAAGGATGAATTTACTTGGTGCAGGAAATTATCAAAGTTCATGCGTATTTTTCAAAATACCATTTTCATGAACTGTTTAAAGACTGTTTGTGTTATATTTTAATTATATTACTTTATTGTTATATTATTATTCAAAAATATTCTGTTATCTTTATGATTCTGTTATTTGGATTTGATTCTTTCTTTTTGCATTGAAACCACATCTATAACTCAGTTGTGTTTCCAAGACGATTATCATAATGGCCTTAAAGATTTTTGTGATTTTCAGTAGGTAGAAAAGCCTCTCTAAAAATATTGCACTGATACCTTTGTTCAAGGAAAAAGTCTTAAATTGGCTTCTGAAGATTACTTTAGAAAGCGCTATTCTCCCGAATATCTATGATAAGTTAAACAGTGGTGTGTATCTTCACTCTACCTCACAGAACCCTATTCCATATCCTTGTAGACATACAGCATCCGTTTGCAGGCATTTGCCTCCCAGGGGAGGGAACAGCAATGGAAGCAGATCATTATAACAGGGCTCTCTGCCAACCACAGGACCTTAAAAGGCTATCAGGTCATTTTCCATCTTAGTCTTCTCTCCAGTTTTTCCACCCTGAGTATTGGCCAATTTTATCTGCAACTGTTTCCTGTACCAAAAAGTAGCATTTGATCTGTAGTGGGCCTTGACTTACCATATGATTAATAACTTCTCAAATTAATCTTGTGTGAATATTTTAATAGCATTAAGCATGGCTGATTCTTGTGCTGTTCTTCATTTCTTCTACTCAGATCAAACTAGAGGCTTCCCAGGACACTTAGTTCATTGCTTTAAGAGCCCTTGAGATGCATCAAAAAGCTAATGGCCCCTAAATTCTCAGGCATGATTTTCTTTAACCTCCCTGTGGTTTTCTTTCTTTGGATGCAGAATCCACCACTACAGAGTGTCCACTTTCAAATTATGCATCTGTGAGCTCCTAGGGAAAATTCATAGTGTACAATATGAAGTTGATTTAAAATTTGGATATGAAAATTCTCCATGGTATTATTTTAGCTGTGGAGTTGATAACATTAATATATCTAATACCTAAAGAGATTTTTTTCCCATTTGATCCATTACAAAACTACCATTATCTTTTTTTCAGGATAGGCTGCATTTGCGTAAGGGTTTCATTATAGAATCATTATTCTACATTTTCCAGAAGGAGATGAAAATTGAAAAAACCATCAAGTTGTTCCATTGTCCCTGAAGACATAGGGGAGACAACACTGGTTAATCTGTACCAATTTTCAAAAAAGTAAATCCAAAAGGCCTTCTAAGGTGTGAATTTCTATCATTTCAACTGGATTTATAAGTCATCTGAGTTCTTACAGAAAGAAAATGAAATTGTTAAAAATCAGACTGTTAAAAAAATACCCTATAGGCAGACTATTTGTGTAACCTGAAAAACAGAGCAATGATAAGGATAGAGAATTTGTAGTTTCTTTTAAGTAATTCGTGTTTCCTTTCTTCTTTTACACTTTCTCTTTCTCTTTCTCCCTCTCTCTCTTTTTAAAATTTAAAGCTCAGCACGTGCCAATTATGGATGGGAGAGATGTTGGAATACAGTGCTCTCAAAGGTGGTGATCAAAGTCTTTTCATTCAGCTTTTTGTGACTATTAAGCTGCTCATTTGGTGGAGGTGATCATTAGTGTTTTAATGGGAAACAAAAGCTTCAGGACAAGAACTTTTGGTTGAAGATCAGTGTGAGAGATATCATTTCAGTTACAGCCTTAATAATTGTAACTGTAGGGAGCCTGGCAGAGCTGGTTTTATGAATTAATATAATATAGAATCCACCAGGTAAATGGAGAGTACAAACAAAGGAGAACTGTGTGCAGTGACTATACTGGGAATATTTGGATGAGAGGGAATTGTTTGATAAATGCAGTGTTGACTCAAAGTGTCTCTAGTACAGTTATCACAAACACATCTTCCAAAAAGGGAATGCATATCTGAGGGCCAAATTGGGGAGGGAATTCAACCAAGAAGAATAAAACTGGGAAAGACCCCCTTGAAAAACAATTAATTTTACACATTCCATTACCTTATAATGTTTCTTGTGGGATTTTTTTTTCTTTAAGTGGATAAAATCAAATATACAGTTGACATTTTCATGTGATTTGCTGCTGAGGTACAATAGTTGTCTTGGACAGAAGTTACAGACAACTTGGTCCAGTGACTGTTATTCATCTACCAAAGAAATAACATGCCATTAACCTTTTCTGATTAATAGAGCTTATCATTTTATCCTGGGGCAAACCGTAAATGAAAAATAAAGTTCAAAAATATCTACTCAATTTACTCAAGATGAAATTAGAGGTTGTTTTTAGTTTTGTGAATTATCTTTATTATCTCTGTGTAGTTTATTTCTTTATCTTTACCTTGATGTTTGGCCTTTGATTACATCTTTGAACATTTACTTTGCATGTTGAAATCAGTTATCATTTTCCAGACATTTTGACTTTTTCTTATGCCTTCTGATGTTGCAATAAGAGATTGCCTCTCTTGAAACAGAACTGGTATGTTTTATGGTAAAGTTAAAAGCATAATTTTTTAAATTTTTACTGGTGGAGAAAAAAATAACATTTAAAACAGAGCAATCTGTATAATATTGCTTAGATTTTATCAAAACATATATTCAAATATATAGTAAATCTAATCTATATTCACACTTTCATTTATTAATGTAAGTTATACCCAAAATACACATGATACAAACACTATTTCTTTTTTTATTACATCGTTAGGTCATATATTCTAACAGTAAGATCCACTAGTTTTCCTGAACTTTTAAATCTTGTGAGTTGTCTTTGCCTTCTAAGAAACAGAATTTATGGGTTCTTCAGTGAAACACACTGTATATATTTTCACTTGGATCTTCTTAGGCACCTTTTCTTCCTTGAGATTCATCAGTGTCAAAGTTGACATGATCATGATTCTAGCCACTCATTCAACTTCTTTGCAGGCTTATCTGCAGGTTTGAGCACTCTTTTATAAAATCAACTTTCTGTCTCAAAAGGATCTTAGATATTCCTATGGCATTAAATACCAACTGTTCGTTGTTGACATCAAAATTATATCTCAAATGATATCTGTCCTTTGAGCTCCATACTCAAATCATTGATTTTCCTTTTTATACTTTTACTTTGGTGTGCCATTGAAATCACAAACTTCCCACAAACAAATCTGAACACCTGAAATATCACCTTGCCATATACCTGTGATGCTTGCTTCTTCCTATAGAAGTGATTGGCACCACCATCAATCCTATGTCTCCATCTTAACATCCAAAAGCTCTTCCATTTCCTTTCCATACTCATCCAATACTTTTTAACTGTTTGTTAAAACTATCCTTTAATTTTTCCTAGAATGTCTCCACTTGACCAACGCTTCACAATTTACTATGATTTATTTATTAGAGAAAAAGATGGACTCCTTAACAGTCATCGTATTTTCTGTCTTCTTGTCCTAACTAGGAGAGAAACTTCTATGCAAGTCCTTTAGTGGTCTCTAAGCACACATCAGTTATTGAAATCTAAACTTCCAAAGTCCAGCATGATTATCAAGGGATTTCCTTATCCATACCTCACTCATTCCATTGTTTACCTCTGATCTTTTATTAGCTCTTTCCTCTACCTGATATTTTGATAGCAGCAGCAAATTGTCTTGATTAAAAATTACATTTCCCAGTCTTCCTTGAAGCTGCTGTAATTGTGTGATACAGTTTAGAACAGGGATGCAAGAAAGATCACCGAATGGGCCTTCCAAAGAAGCTGTTTGAAGGAGGGCACATGCCTTACACATGCCTTTTGCCCTTTGCTTGTTGTCTTTCCCATCTGGAATGTTTCCAAAATTTTAAAGTAAAGCAGCCATCTGCTGGCCATGAGGAGTGAAGCAATAAGAAATAAACCTCATTCTAAAGATGGTGTCTAGAAGGAGGAGAGCCAGTGTTTCTGATCATTTGTTCAGCCAAGCACTGCAACTGTTGGGGAGATGCCAAACTCTAGAACATTTTTACACAGCACACACATGGCAACACACAAATTAATTCATTATTTGTTTAAGCTGCTTTGTGCATTTTTCTGTTACAAGGGGTCAAGTGCAATAATTGTGCTTACAAAAGGCCACGTGATTATTGTGGGGAGACCGCTTATCCAGATGTGTGGTTGAATTCCCTTCTTAGAGGTCATTATACCTTGAGGCAATTTGATGATCACCATTCTTTCCTAAATTTTTAGCAAATGAGACTACCTGGTACAATTTTGTCAGATACAAGTAGGATCATCTCCAGCTTCCCTTGTCTTGTTCTCTAATGGAAGGGATTACATAGCTACACAGGAAAAATTATTCCTCAGTCTCCACCTTTCTACAGGTAAGTGCTCATTGTTAACTCCAGTGCCTGCTTTATCAATACACTTGTTGGTATTGTATTTCTCAGGATGCCTTCTTTCACTGTTAGTCCCTTTCTATTCCTACCATATTGTTTTCTGGGAGTTCAAGTCTGAATGAATAGAAAAAGATAGGAGGAGGATGAAGAGCTACAGAATTTTGGGTGTTTGAGAAAATAACACCTGTGCAGTAGAGGGATGTTTACCTAATTTTTGGTTGGTGCATAGGCTATAATCTATAAACCACAAAGCAGGCCGAGATGAAATGGGTTGCCTGTTAGGACCTCAACAAACACAATAGCAAATTCACTATTCATGAGGTAAAGCATTGATGAACTGTCCCTACCCCCCTTCTCCAATTCAGTTTTTTAATCTTTATGGTTATGAGATATCCCAAGAGTCTAATTTTTTTAGTATTCTTGTGAGTGTGTTTTCCCATTCAGTGTCTTCAACTATGTTTTGTCCAAACATTAGAGTACATATCATTAATTAGATGCTACTAGACACATAATATTTTAAACCTTTTAAAATATATTAAATTAAAGCAGTATTAAACAATTTTTTTCAGCAAGATTCTGTTGAGGTTAACTATAATGTCTGACTTTAAGGAATTTTTACTTTAATAGGAGATGCATAATATGAAAACATAAAAAAGTTGAATAGCAATAATGAAAGCTAATAAGTTTTCAAAGGAAAACAGAAAGAAATCCACTAAAACTGTGCAAAATGAATAATTAAATAACTAATTAAATGAATAATTGCTATAAGTGTTAAGAAGAGGGAAAAGCCAGTCAGAGAAAACTTAGGGTAATGAGTTGAGTTTTTATTGGTTCTTCAAAGTTGAATAGAATTTTAATAGGCATAGAAGAGAATATACTTCAGACTCCTACTCAGTCTCTGGGCCAGTATAAACAAAAAAGAATCTACCCACAGTGGTCTGCCTCAGGACAAAGGACTCAGAACTTAGGGCTTATGAGAGTGTACGATTCCGAATGCCCAATGCTGGGACTTTGTACTGGATACCCTTGGAGATACACATTAGTTTCATCATTTACTTTTTGGCATGAGAGTTTAATCAAACCTTCTATACAATGGCACTTGGCACATTGTCAAGCCCATACTAGATAATCCCAACTACTAAATATGTTATTGCAATGTAAGAGCTAACTGGGAGTCATAACTGACACTGGAAACCAGCAGACATAACTGTAGGAAAGAGCAATAGATCTCAGAGATTTGTCTAAGAATCAGAAGCTAAATTCAATCCAGGACAAAATTACTGGAAATTCAAGGTGTTCTGAATCAGAATACTTCAAAATATGGGTAGATGTTGGGGATATGTGTGCTGAAAGTGATCAAATGACACAGTGGCAAACAGAGTATCTGAAAGGAATAGGGCCAGGCCTGATGGAAGGACTGTATACAAATAGGTAGCATAATTATAATATCAGTTGCCTACACTATTTTAAATACTCCTATGTGCCCATGCTTCCATGCTTGACACTTTATACACACACACACACACACACACACATATATATATATATATATATATATATATATAGAGAGAGAGAGAGAGAGAGAGAGAGAGAGATTTCTTTAATCTCCACAGCTTTCTATATTACTGGTATTTTAATATTCATTTTAAAAGGTGCATAGGATGGCCCAGAGTCATCAAAGAATGTCCCTAATGTAACATCACAAGCAAGAGGCAGAGCCAGAATTTGTGGACATATCTACCCAACACTGGTCCATCTTGACATGATTGGACTCCTATCTTTGTAACTAGTTAATTGTATCTATTTCGTTTAGAAGGGAGGGAGGGGGAGAGAGAGAGAGAGAAAGTACTCATATTCTCTGGTGTACTCCCCAAATATCTGAAATGCCTGGGGCTGAGCCAAGTGAAGTCAGGATTCAGGAGCTCCAGCTGAGTCTCCCAGGGGGGCTCTTATTTGCTCCCACAGAGTGGTCATTCATTGACGATAATAATCATGGAGATTAACTTGAGGGGATGGTTTACACCTGGCTTTACATTGCCCACAGATAATTGCAATCATTGTTAGGGTGAAATATCATTGACAAAAACACAGAACGTGTACTGCACTCATAACTAACAAACAGGGGCATCACTTACTGTCTCTTTATGACACTGGCCACGGACAGCTCTGATGGGACCTGGAGGGACCACCTTAGGGACAGCTGCTGGTGCCACATCTCCCCATGACTGAGTCTTTGATTTGTCATTGGCGAGCTGTGAGCCACAGGGGCACTAATTAGTGTCTCTGGAAATCAGTAAAGTATAAAGTTGTCCAAAGTTTCATTTATGCAAATAACCACTGGAATATATGAAAGAACTGTTTCTCACTATTTTAGAAGTGTATTCTTTCCTAGGAGCAGCAATTTTGAGGACTTATATTCAAAGGAGCCATGAGTCTTACAGTTAGCAGAATGATCATTCAGTTTCTTATGGTCCTCAGTGGATTGCATAGTTTGTGACAGACATGCTAAAGCTAGCAGTGGCAACGCAAATGCCAGCTAGGTAACAAGATCTGGTGAACAGAGCCTGGGACAGCAGCTATGAACTAGAGGTCACATGCCCCACCCAAAAAGAACAACAGCTACACAATTTCAGCTGATTATTATCTGCTCTTTGGGGAATCAACCCCATGATGCCAAAATTTCAGATTCTTGAGAAATGAAATAAACACCAATTTTTATATGAAAACTCACAATGTTAACGTATCAGCTCAATTCAAACAAGAATAGGAGAAAGCACCATCCAAGCCAAAGGAAACACATGTTCAGGCTGAATTCAGCATGCCAATTTTAAGTCTAGAGATTCTGAGAGGACTTTCAGCTTTGTCTCTGAGGACCATTTTCTCCCTCAGGTGAACCTGTTCTCTCTCCACAAAGGCTTCTATTTCTGAAAACATATGCTCCAGAGTAAACAAAATTGGCCATGAGGAGCTGAATTGAGGCTGTTACTTTTACAGTTCAGGTGTGTGTGTGTTTCTTTTCTAATGCAATGTTACATGTGAGTGGGAAAGGAAATGAAAAATTCTAACAAAGTTTAAAAATCTTCAAATTAAGTTTAATTAGTAAGAGTGTAACATAAATGATAGGTAATTAGATGACTAGTCAAATCTGAGTTAAATTTGGTATAATATTGTGAACTGTAAGATTTCATCATTTTTAATTTTCTAAAGGCCTGGTGTGATTCTTTTTTATAAGATTTCAAAGAGTGCTGTTTCACTAAAATATGAAGTAGCTACTCATCAAGTTTTCAAAACTGTTTAAAAAATCGTCAAGAGTCATAGATAAATAATCCAGAATCAACAGAATATTTATAACTTGGTGACAAGAAAACTCTATTTCCATAGACAACCATTGATATTTTTTAGTGTTGTCTAAAATGCACCAAGATGTTTGTTAATTTATAATAATTTAAGTCTAAAATTGAAATTAAACCCAAATGAGAAAAATCTGAATAAGAAAATTTGTATTTAGCTATAAAAGAAAGGCTGTTTTTATACTATCAGTAAAATGTGGTAGAGACTACATTTCCAAATTTATGACTAACAACTGTCATCGTCTGAATTTCCAATTTATAACTAAAAATTGCCATCTTCTGACTTTCCACAGTATGTCTTCACCCCTGAATAGCCAGTCAATGAAACAGCTGAAAGATTACCACTGCCTATGTCTTCTGAGCCAAGCGGGTAATTTAACCTGCAGGAAGACATCAGAACTCCAGTGAATGTCTTTCAAATTCAAACTTAAAATCACCTTTCCAACCAAACTAAAAATACCTGTGGGCTGTGTGTGTGTGTGTGTGCGAATTGTTGAACCTTTTATTTAGTATAGAGTTGGTCTTCTGTGTATAAAGTTAATTAAAAATGGATCTTAGTGGAGAATGGGACTGAGAATGGGAGAGGAAGGAGGAGGAGAGGTGGAACTGTGTGTGGGAGGGCAGGTATGGTGGGAAAAATCACTATATTCATAAACATGCTTATGAAGTGCATGAAGTTTGTACTCCTTAAATAAAAATGTTTCTTTGGGAAAATGCAATGAAATTATCAATAAATGAACTAAGAGATTAAAAAAAAAATACCTGTGGGCAATATTGAGTCAGTAGAGCAGCCATATTTTTGGAATCTCTGCTGTAGATGCATTGTCGTAGAATGTGAATATTAGATAAGAAGTCATTATTGACCTTGATGTGGCCAAGTCCTGAAAAGGTCTATGACATGTAGGAGTCAGGAACATGGTGATCTTGGGAAGCAGCAATCTTTCCAAACTTGTTTCAGCCAAGCAGTCAGGGAGAAGATGGAGGACTGGGGCAGATTCACAGTCAAACTGTGAGAAATAGTTCTCTTTAAGCATCTAGAATCAAATCCAAGTTTCCTTATCCTTTCTAATAGCAAGACTACTGTCCAGTTATCTACATATGAAAGAAAAAGGAATTGTGAGGTCTCAATAGAGTCTATTTTGTGCAAGATCAAGTGATCAGAAAGATCTAAGAAGTACCTTGCCTTAGGCAGAGAGAAGTGTTAACTGACTAGTTAAATTCAATACCTGGCTGTTACTGTATTTAATTCCTAATATATTAATGTCATTTGAATAAGTTATTCTTTTTTATTATTATTTTTTATTTATTTGAAAGACAGAGAGAGAGAATGAGAGAGAGGTCTTCCATCTGCTGGTTTATTCCCCAGATGGCCGCAATGGCCGGAACTGTGCTGATCCGAAGCCAGGAGCCAGGAGCTTCTTCCGGGTCTCCCGTGCAGGTGCAGGGGCCCAAGGACTTGGGCCATCTTCCACTGCTTTCCCAGGCCATAGCAAAGATCTGGATTGGAAGAGGAACAGCCGGGACTCGAACTGGCGCCCATACGGGATGCCGGCACTTCAGGCCAAGGCATTAACCCACTGCGTTACAGTGCCAGTCCCAGGGCCCCAGAATAAGTTATTCTTCTAAAGGGGTATTTTCCTTCATTATTTTCCCTGGTGGTAGTAAGTCAAGGTGGCTCTTATCTTTCCTTCAGGATTAAGGTTATCACCTTTGTTTTAGTTCCAATGCACATTGGTATCATGGCCAGTGACATATTTTAAGGGCTATGAACAATACTAATGATAAGGACTTCTTTGGTAGGTTAATATATTGCATCATTTATAAACCATTATCAACACCACAAAATTCCACAAATCATGAGTACTTAAAAAGCAAAGATCAAAACAAAATCTTTATGAAATCAATAACTTGGTAAAAATTTTGAAGAATGTTCTGTGCTCAGTTTTCATGTTGAAAGAAAAAACAGTTACAGCCTTTAACCTCAATTAAAAGTTTATCATAAATTAGGGGCTTGCACTGTAGCACAGCAGGTTACAGCCCGGACCTGAGGTACCAGTATCCCATATGGGTGCGCCAATTGGAGTCCCGGCTGTCCCACTTCCCATGCAGCTCTCTGATATGGCCTGGGAAAGCAGTGGAAGATGGCCCAAATCCTTGGGCCCCTGCACCCACATGGGGGGCTGGGAGGAAGCTCCTGGCTCCTGGCTTTGGATCGGCGCAGCTCCAGACATTGCAGCCATTTGGGGAGTGAACCAGTGGATGGAAGACTTCTGTCTGTCTTTACCTCTCTCTGTAACTCTACCTTTCAAAGAAATAAAATAAATCTTTAATAATGTTTATCATAAATTAATGAAGACTAAGGAAGGGGAAACAATAATGAGCAATAAATAAAAGGTATTTATCTTATAAATTTAACTAGGTAAATTTAATTGGCAGCTTGACCTCTTAACAGAGAAAGGATTTCACTATTTTTTTTGTGGATGTCAAAGGATACAAGACACAGGGCAAATGTCAAAGTGTGAAAATAGAGTTGAAAGTACACTAACATCAGGTAGGATTCTCACAGTTTTAAATTAGAACAAGGGAATGTTTAACAGTGGAGACTTACAACACACAGAAGTGCAGCCCCCAGGATGCTAATACAATGTTCAGGTTGAAGAGGTGGTGGCGGCAGAGAGAATTGTGATGTCCGGTAAGCTAATGGGTTGGTTTCACTTGGATTTGACCTTTGAGAGGCCCTTTGTTTTGTATCCACTGCTTTCAGATCAGTCTCTGATATACAATGAGTGTCAATAAATATCTTTGAATGAATATATGAATGAAAAAGTGACCAAATGCATGAAAGCAATGGAACTGTTCTACTTTGAGTTTCGGAGAGGCCTAGAGGTATACACTCAGAAGCACTGTTGAGATCAGAACCGCTTGGTGAACAGGGAAATTATCATGCAGGGACCGTGAGACACATGGTTACAGTAATATTTCCTAGGATCTGTTAACTATTAGAATATTCTAGGGTAAAAGGGACAACAGTAATGTTTCCTTAAACACAGGGCTTTATTATTCAAAATGTGTTCGAGATGAGAATTAGTAAGATGTCATATTAATCTGTAAATGTACTTCATTTGTATTTTCAAGACAAGAAAGAAGACATTTACTCTCTCTTTTTCCTTTCCTTGATATGAAAAGCATGGAGTTTTAGGATAGTAAATTCAGGAATGTAGATTTCTTTCCTGTCTGTTTGATCATACGGTATTGGCATTAACAATTGTCAATAATTCATGGTAAAAGAAGAAGTTGCCATGAAAGGTTACCCATTGTCAGGCTATGATCAATAGCTAAAGCCACAGCATGTGATGTATTATCAAGAACCAGCCAGCTTCACTTTCTCAAGGATTTAAAAAACAGCAGTAGTTAAACTCAGTTTGTCTAACCTGAGCTAAGCCTGTTTGTTCATTAACCTTTCACTGCTGATTAGAGAGCATGCCTCGAAAACATTTTGTTTAACCACAAAATATCAGCTCTTGCAACTAATCAGTGTGATCTGGCAGCAGGCCTCTAGGATCTCCCCTCTCCCCCTCCCGTTTTCATGTTGGAGTTTATATTAGAGCAAACAAAACTGTCACTTTGTTTTCCTGTCTTCCTTTATTGGGTCACTTTGTGCTACATGATATGATCTAAGACAATTCAATGCAAGGAGACACATGTCCCTTCTCATTGCAAATATGAAGACTGCAGCTTTCTTTTACCCTGTGGGAAAGAAAGCAGGTCAGGTGTCCAAAAGTAGTGGAGGAAAGTTTGGTGTCATCACTACTCCTCTTCTTCCACAGAGCAGACATGAGAACATAGGGCAAAAACAGCACCGGTCCTCATAAAAGGATACAGAGAAACAGGACATCGGTTGCTTGTGTTTACGGTACTTTGGAAGGGTATTGACTGAAAAACTACCATTTCTTAAACTAACAACATAGGGATTTCAGGGGACGAAAGTTCACTTACTTATCTCTTAAAGGATAAATAAAATTTGGCTTGTTTAATTTAGGAAGTAAAAATATCTGATTCATTCCATTTTGATTTTCAGAGTTCCTATATGACCTCTAAAATATTTTGACTTATACACTCAAATTTGATTTTGTTTCATTTGGTGTTTTTTTTTTTTAAATTTCACACAAATACTGATCTATAGAATAATTTGGATACAAACTGATGAGATAGCCAGCAGCCAATGTAAATTTTTATCAATGACTTTTGCATATGGAAAAATGCACCCTGAATAGTGGTGACTATTGTGATCACCGGAAACAACAAGATGGTACTTTTCCAATCAAAATATTAATAACAAATAAATAAATAAATGCATAAAGGGAGAATGGGGGGGTGGGTGGGGGATATGATACAATAATGATGACGATGAGAAGGAAGAGGAGAAAAGATAAAGTCTAAGTTTCTTCTGTTTTTCTTTTGCCATCCTTCCGCAGATTCTGTCCTTGTTTTGGGGTATATATGATTTCTCTTTAACTTTAGCACATTCCTGATTGACCTGTCACAACTGTTTACTCTGTTAGGACTCAAATCTCCTCTCTCTTCCCCCAGTACCTTAATGTCAGTGCATTGGAAGTGGCTAGGACTCCTAAAACTCCATTCAGTCCAAGGAGGAGCATGTGAGATTGCATGTAAAGAAGATGGCATCATTTCTGGGAGAGTGCCACATTGCTGTGCATTTGCTAATTAGTTGCAACACATATTAATGTACAAAATAGTGCCTTGGCCTTACACATTATTGTTTGGCGATGGTTATGCTTATCAGTTTTTAATATGCTCTTTGAAAACTGACACGTACTTTACCCACGTCTCTTTAGGAACACAGGGATTCAAAGGCTGGATGGAATACTTTCATGCTTCCCAACACAAACCTGAGAGGGTAATTAAACAGATGGTAACAATAAACTGAATCTGAACACATCAGGGAATGGAGTCCCTTATTAAAAGCCTTACACACTGAAGGGATTGGAAAGAAAAAACAATAAAACAAAATGCAAAACTCTGGGGGGAGTGTTTGAGCAGTCAACACCTTGATGTTTGCCTTGACCTCAGGAGCAGAGGTGAGTCAACTGTGAGGAGTGGGATTCCTACGACCCTTACCTGAGGGCACGCTGGGGCTCTTTGGCAGGCAGCCACAGGAGCAGGAAGGCAAAGTCATTTTGATACTCTAAGAAATGCAACTGCTCCTCAGAATTGCCTTCAAAGGCATCATTTTTAGTCCCACAAAATTTATAGGTATAAATCCACCTCCCCCATTTCCCCTCACCCAGATATGAAATCTTTCTAAAGGGGAGGATTTAGGGTCGTCTGCTACCAGAAGCTAAAACTCACAGATTTCTGTGATGACCCAGGTATTCTGAATATTTCCTGTCTCATTCTTGGCAATAGGAGATCTTCTTTTACTACATCCCTAAAGTTTGTTAGAATTCTATTTATTTCTCAGATCTTAAGTCTGTCCATTTGTTCTGAGTTAAATCTATGGGAGAGGAATTTTGGGAAAAATTTAATATCTCAGCTTATAAATATATGTTGTAATTTTTTCTGTAATATAAAAATAAGCTTAAATATGTATCATGCACATATACCTCTATGAATATCTATATGTACTGGTTTATCAATATGTATGTGTATGACACATATCTATATAGAGAAATGTACGCATGCACTATTTGTGCACTCACACAGAAGCTACTCTATGCAAGAAAGGATCCAGTTACCGTGGAGGCTTTCAAAAATATTACTGTGCCATCACAGACGCAAAGATGCTATTGTGCCGTCCATAAGGCACTTACAACCTGGGGGATAATTGAGTCAGTGTTTGTTCTTCTGTTTCTCAACCTGCTTTGGTTCTCTGTTTCACTTGGCAAGTTCTTTGAGTACCATTTATGGAAACATTCAGCTTCAGTACAACAATAATTTAGCTTAACTATGTGCCAGCAAGCAAAGGACAATGTTCAACACACTGTGCTTTAGATTAATCTAACTTCTAATGATGACCTACGAAAAGATATTTTGAAAATTAAGGCAGGTATTAAAATGGGAGCGAGGCAAGGACCATACAAAAGCAAACCAAATGTCATGTTATGTATTTCATGTTATGCATTTGTGGGTACAAATGACCTTATAACACCCTTTAGTTTTATTTTTTTGGACGCTGATAAATAGGAAAAGAATGTTCCATCTTCTGGTACAATCATATCTAACATCACACAGAGCACCTCAGGTGTCTCTCGTAAAACTCTCTTCATAATACTGACTACGTTTCCAAATTTATTTTAAGGGTGGAGAGCATTACATGAATTAAATAAGAGATGTTGCAAATAATTTAGTGGAAAAGCAGAGTTGCTGCCACTCAGAGTATTAGGTAACCTTTTTTAATTAGAATGTACACTTTTAGATTACTGATTATGAACATCAGGGGACCTGAGATTTTGATTCATCAGTAATTCTCCTTTATGTCTACACTAAGATGTAAAAACGAGACCTCTGGCTCTAACTCAGTATTTCCGTCTTCACATGCTGGTGCAGAAGCTGCTCTACCTGTAATCTCTAATACTGCTCTGCCCCCTTGTGCTTCTGCAGTGAACTCAACAGAGAACAGTATGCTTTTATCTTTGTACACGAACTACAGAAAAACCCCACTGTCACTTCTCACTTTTCTAGTGAGTTCAAGGTCAGTGTCTAGCTATTTTCAGCTCATCTCTTCTTGATCCATGCAGAGAAATGACAAGGTAACGTGACTCGGGGTCAGCTGTATTACAGGAACCGTTACATAAACGGAGAAAGTGAAAATCAATCCTAGCTGACAGTGACTTCGGGATAATCAGCGCTCACTGGATGCCTCTGTCAGCTCGCCTGCATCAAACACCGTGTGACTTCTGTCAGATCTTTTTAATAAAACTATACTCTCACTTTCAGCAACCTAAATAAATGTTCCAGTAGAGCTGGAGTTTTTAAATGATTTTAGTCCTCAAGACTTGTAAACTCTCCCACTATTTCCTTGAAAAAAATCTCAGGGGTGGCACCTGTTCTCCCCTGGTTTTTTATTGATCTGAGACGAGAGAGGCATTTGCTGTAGCACTTGCCACTCCGTGAGCGCTCTCTGTGACTTTCCCACAGACTGTTGCGTCGTTTGCGGTGAACTCAGCACCAGCCTCAACATGGATCCCCAAATCATCCTCAGCTCCAACTCTTCTCTTCTCCCCGCTCAATAGCAGAACACTTAGCCAGTCACTTCTCGTCTTCCTCCTTTTCAGTTGTTCGTGGTTGGTTTTCTTTTCATCTCTCTGTTATCCACCTGGACATTTTCTCCTAACGCACATTTGGAAACCCAGTACTGAACAAGATGTTCCTCATTAGTGACATCCCTCCTGAAGGCACCTGATATGCCAGTTTCAGGCAGGAGCTATTTTATCCCACCCACCTTGTGCTCCCTTGAAACTGGGAAGCTCAGTACTCCATTGAAGTACAATTTACCATAATATTAGCTGTCAGTAAATTCAAAGAGGGAACTCCTAAAGCTATAAAATGGATTAGAAGCAATTTAAAAAAGAATTAACAAACTAGAGTAAGAGTATACTGTCAACAAACAAATGCTCCATCATAGGACTGTAATTTGGAATTTTAATTACCCCTCTGCTCTGTAACAAAACAATGTCTGAACTGGCAGCGATTTGAATCTCTCACAGGTCATTGAGCATTCTAGTTAATTACTCTATGAATAGCCTGTTTTTCTCCCCTCTGGAAACACGTTTCTAATGGCAGTCAAGGTCTGACAAATGTGTCATCTACATAATTAGCTAGGAAGCAACACAAAACATTAAACATGCTTTGTGCCGACAACTATCAAAACATTTCATTTGTTGTCAATTATTCATTACTTTGTAGGTTCTGAAGGGGTTGTTATTATGGAAATAAGTCCAGATGCTAACAAGGTTAGAGTTTTGGATTCAAATTAGTAATCAGAGGACTAACTTTTAAAAAAATGTATCTCGTGTACACTCAGCGCCATGTTCAATCAGTGGGAGATTATAAACAAATTTAGCCATGCTCATGTTAAAATGGAAACGGCATTGTCACACATGTGGATTCAAGAGCTCTGGCGTATCTTTGAAGTGGAGACTCGACACTGTCGTCGTAAACTTTCTGAACCTCTTGGCAAGTCCAATTTGCGCTTGGTAAATCCAGTTAAAGATTTTCACAGCGTGAGATGGCATGGGGTGGCAAGGACGAGGAAAGAAATCTCTGGTGGGTTTTGAATGTTCTCCGCTCTGGGGCATCCTGGGTAAATGTAAAAAAATCCAGCGAACTAACTTTTTCATCTGTTCCATAGCCTGATGGCAAACTGCTTCAGGCTAGTTACCTTAGGTAACCTTTGCATGTCATGTTTGGTTGGTTGGTTGTTGCTGTGTCGGAAACAGTGTCTTCTATTATATTAATATCATACATAAAACTATATACTGTTTTCAAAGCAGCGCTCCTCATGTATATAGAGGATATAAAAAGATTTCTCAACAAAATTGACCTCTCAGAGGCAAAGAAAATTGCAGTGGAAGACACATTATTGTTTGGTCATATCAGAGCCTTGGATCTTTGGAGAGTCTCACTCCACTGTCCTCCAGCTTTTCCTTATAAACCAAAATGGCTTACAAATGTCATCCACAATAGTCCAATAAAGATTAGGAACAAAACACTGTCCTTACATTGATGAGATAAGAAAGATTTAACTGCAGAATGCAGTGTGTAAGAACAGTTCGTAAGGTTTGTTCTCGAATCAGAGAAATAGAATTCAAATGATACTTGTGTGTGTCTAGAATTTAATTGAGATGATCAGTTTATTTTCTACATAATGTTTGATCAGATGCCTGTACTGCAGAGCTAGATAAAAAGAAAAGAAAGAAAACAAATTCTATCAGGGAAAATCAAGAAGACCCGTTATCTTCAGGGTGTGCAAAACATGTCAGGAAATGACTCTACTCTGAGCACTGAGAATGCCCAGTTAATAAAAAAAGATCAGCCACTCGCAAAGAGAAAATAATTGTCTGTATCTGTATTTTTCAAAGCAAAAAGGCAGTCACATCTTACACTAAATAAGACACATTAAAATAAGCTTTAATAATCTTTATGCGGAAAGAAACTAATCCATTTTCAGATCATACGATCCACAGCAATAAAAGGAAATCATCAAACTAAAAACAATTTTAGAAATGGCTGCAGACTCTCATTTAATTAACATGCAACAGATCATATATTTATGAGGAAGTCAAAATATTTAGGAAGCCTATAATCCTGTAAGCCTTAATGTGGTATAAAAACAACAAATAAATGCAAAGTGTTACTGTTACACATGCCTGCCTGATCAATGGTTTTCACATATTGATCTATAAATGGAGTTGACAGTCTGTGTTGGCTGCACATTTTCCAAGCAGTGCTATTTTTGCACAAAACCAATACGGGCAATTACCTTTGTTTGAGATGCCAACTCTTATCAATTCAATGTGATTTAGTGTCATTTTAATTAAATATCAGGATCCACTTCAGGACAATTTATACAAACAAAGCCTCAAACCTAACTATAAGCTTGATTTGAAGTAAACATGGACAAGCCCTACAATCTCATAATATTTCTCAAAAACTCTGCTAAACAGAAGGCTTATATTTTTAGTAGCAATTTTTATGTCTGCCTTTTTGGCTAGCCACAACTTTGGCAAGTATCCTATAATCACAGAAGTAAGAAACA
Source organism: Lepus europaeus (assembly GCF_033115175.1). Classification (NCBI taxonomy): domain Eukaryota; kingdom Metazoa; phylum Chordata; class Mammalia; order Lagomorpha; family Leporidae; genus Lepus; species Lepus europaeus. Next base: position 84,473,484 of record NC_084827.1, on the reverse strand, counting down.
AAAGAAAATTGTTTCCTTTTTTTCCTGATAATACTTTAAAGAGAAAAATGAATACACGCAGTCTGCCACTGGAAGTAAAAGGAGTCTCGTATGTTGATGTCTGGGAATGGCTCCACGGAAGTCTGTATCTGAACACCGATAGAAAGGTACTTTTCTGTTTATGATGGCTGTGAACACCGCAGTGCCCTTCTGTGGGATTCATAAGATGGAAGTGGTGAATACGCAATACGCATACGTGTTGCTGCTTGAGCCACTAGCATTGAATGCTTTAACTGCTCCTGTCTGCAAATGTTGTGCCTGCAGTTTCACAATTTGGGCTACTTAAACTCTCCATTAATCTGTTCTAAATTGTCTGGTAGGCTGGCGCATCCCTCTTAGAAGTAACATCAAAGCCAGATTAACCCTTTTCTCATTAGCTATTTGCTGGAGTGCACATTCACCTTTTTACCCCTTAAACAGGTAACTTGCTCCCATTTGCTTGCACTCAGCTTTCTGCTTTTCCATTTAGCACCTTCTGGCGACTAAGCTGCCACCTATAAGAAGTCTCACTCTTGCTCAGGGACAGACGAGAAATCTCTGAGGCCCAAAGTCCTTTCTTCCCCACCAAGTGGAGCTCTGCAGGACTCTTTCACAGATAGACAATTTTCTTGCAAACCATGTCTCCCCCACTTCAAATTTCCCACCTCTCCAACATTTCCCAGGGAACAAAAAGCCACGTTGAACTTTGAAAAGGCATCAATTTTAGTAACCAGATAAAAAGGATTATTTGGTGTTCAAGAAAGGGATGCCTACTACCAATGAAATATTAATTGAGCACTGATACCTGTTTTATTGAAATGCTTCCTGGCAACATCAAGGTTATACAAATTTCTAATTCAACAAGTAAATTCACTTGAGTTTGCAAAGGTAAATGCAGTAGTAAATGATTGTATTGGCATTTCAATATACTCTAATTTAAGAAGTTAAAAATAGAGGGTCTTATGGTAGTCATAGGAAAAATATTATGCTCTAGGTACATAATCATTTAAAATATTTTAACCAAATATAAAAAAATTATGAATTAATGGCAAATATGTCATTGATGTGATCCTAGGACATTTTGTCCTCTTTTGTACCAAACGAAATAATGATGACTGAAATGTAAGATTTTTTGTTATTATATAGACCAGTATGTAGATGTTAGTTTTGCATAATTTACATACTAGTGAACAAGTAGTATACATACTCAATGAATTAAATAGGGTGCCAAATATGGTCTCTAAGTACTCAGTATTTTTCTGTACAGATTACATATACTTGTGTTTCTGTTACAACAAAACATGCATCATGTGAATGCATGCACACATTTTTTGTATACATGTCTTTCCACTCTCCTAAATTCAATCTCCCCCTTGACCTCACCCCACCATCCAACTTCTGAAAAATCAACTTCTTAGTTTAGCTTGAGCAGATAACTTTAACAGGCTTGTTTGAATAAATATGCCAAAATACTTTACATTCTGTCAGTATCTAGTCAGAAAATTGTGCATGGAAAAAAGAGATGAAAAGAACTGAGACAGAAAGAAAATTAGTGCCATGGCAAGCTTTCAATGCAGTATCTCGGAGCCAAGTTTTCTTGGTGAAATGACATATTCTCACTAAAATATCCCTTTTATATAATTATGCACTGAGCACACATCACCAAAAGTAACTTTTATTTTTGTTCCTTATCGAGGAATACATATTGCCCAGACTAAGAATGCGGAAACAAAAGCTGGGATAATTATAGCTAATTTCACTTTGGAAAACTCTTATTCTCTAGCAGTCCAGCATACAACCCCCCAAACTAAAGTTATGTAACAAGGTAATATCAACAATGAGAAACTGCATGATAAAATCCTGCCCAAAAGTGAAAAATGCTAATTTTGTCTCATTTAGCAGCTGGATACAGAAATGCTCATTAGTTTTAAGAGGGTTAATCCTTTTAACTTTTGCATATTGATATGCCAATTATGCCTAATTGTACAAGAGGCATCAGTCAAGGTAATAGTGCATAAACACATGAAAGTTATTAAGTACATCCCAACATGTAATAAAGTAGGTGTTAATTGGTAGCTGAGTTCTGCGGGCTATTGAGGTGGATAATTCATTGAGAGATGGATCACTTGTAATTTCTCTCCATAATTCCTTTTGCAGTCTCATGCTGTGATGTTTTCATGCTTGTCAAAAACAACTGCGGCATAGTGCCTTTTGTTAAACACAGCCAATAAAATATGTTAGGCATCATTAAATATACTTAACTTTTAAACTTTTTCAAAGGTACAGTTCTTACTGATAATACATTATAGAGATTCCAATAATTTACTCTAACCACTGTCTCAAGTTCATGGTTGAGGAAGATTTTAGCTGGTTTAGAGTCAAAGTCAGGCAAGTGGTATGGTGCCTCCCAACAGACTCTATTTAAAATGAGTAAGTAAATAAAAGAAAATGTATCTCTCATTAGTTACCTTATCTACGGATGCATTTCTCAGGCCCCAAATATAATCACTTGTTTCCTCATGCTAAATTTGTCTACAACACCTGAGGAAAGAGTGATTAAAATCATATATTTCTCAAGCTCCTGAGATTGCTGTGGGTTAATGTTGCACTTGAAATTCAAGTGAAAAATGGGGAATAAGTATAATCAGTAACATGCTACTCAGCAAGTTTATCTCATTTAATAACTCAGTTAGGAAGCTGAATATTTCATAGGCCCCTACGATATTAGCAGAACACTCAATTAATAGCTCACATGTTTCTGCAGGGTGACTGGGACTCACAGTCTGTCCCCAGCTAACCTATTTCTTGCTCTTGCTCTCACTGTGCAAAACAAAATAGATCTGGAGTCCAAAAGAGTGGCTAACATTGCATAAATAATTTTGTAACATCCTATGGCCTCAGCTGCAAGTTACCACCATTATGGAAGAAAATTAACCAGAGGAGACTCATCGCAATCATTGGGTTTAGTGGCTCAGGATGCGTGCAGGGCCAGGGACACAATTGGCAGTAGAGTTCATCTCTAACTATTTTATTTCAAATCTTCCTAATGACACATTATCGAGACAAAATGGCTTCCTCTCCAAACCTTAAATAGCCATGCCATTTCAGTTGTTTAAGCCCATTCCAAATGAAATCATCGTTTCCACTTTCATATATTACTGGTAGATTTTAAAGAAGAGATTTTCACATTTTTTTAAAAAAGATATTTTTTTTCTCAGTTCATTCTTAGCTAATTTTAGCCTCTGGCTTTTCAAAGTGATGTACTGTATTTGGAAGTACAAACACCACATGCTAGCATAACCTCATTATTTTTATGACACTGAAGCATGATAGTAGAGGCCCTTAAAATGAGTCAAAGGTGCTCTTCAGTCTAGCTCCAAATCCACTTTATCACTGTGGATTAAACCCAGCTCTTCTCTTGTAACTGGGGATATTATTGTAACTATAAGTAGGCAAGATAAAATGCATTACAGAAACGGTTTTCTCATGCACATTAGGAAAACAAATAAAACAAGCCTAATTAGAGTTTTTAAAAACCTGTACGACAGGGAACTTGGAGTGTTTGACTTACAGGTTCAGTGACCTTCCCAGCATCGGTGAGGATCATGGATTTACTTTGGCTCAGCCTGTCATGGTGGCTGTTGGCGTTTTTGATTCTCATTTGCACAGCTCCGGTACCTTGGTGGGAGGAACTCAGTGTTTCCACAGAGGTATCAGAATTTGTGGATTTCTGCATATTACAAGGTTATCCTGATAAAACACAAAAGTATTATGTCATTTGTAAATATAAGCTTTTCCAAGAAAAACTCTTAGTGCAATGCACGTCCTGATTAATCATTAGGATTATGTCATTAAATAAATAAAAGAGCCTGCATCTCTTGAGAAGAGAAGCAGCAGCTAATGTCTTTGTAGTTATTTTATCTATTGGGGTCTCTATATGTGGATAATATATCAGAAGATTTCAGAATTCCTCTGGACACCCAAGGTCTGTGTAATTCTTAATCCATTTAAAAACTTCTTAAAAAAAAAAAGATTTATCTTATTTATTTGAAAGGCAGAGTTACAGAGAAAGAAGGAGGGAGGGAGGGACACACACACCCACAGAGGGTGTGAGGGGAGGGAGAGAACTTCCATCCATTGGTTTACTTCTCAAATGGCTGCAACAGATGGGGCTGCATTAGGGCAAAGCCAGAAACTTCATTTAGGTCTCCCACAAGTGTACAATGGCTCAGGCACTTGGGCCATCTCCCGCTGCCTTCCCATGCACAATATCAGGTAGCTGGATCAGAAGTGGAGCAAACAGGACTCGAATCAGCATCCACATGGGATGGTGACTTTGCAGACTGCAGTTTAACCTGTTATTCCATAATGCCAGCCCCTTAAAAAACTTCTTACAGGAATATGATGCAGTCTCCCTTATATACAAATGATGTTGCTAACTAGTCATCCTTAGGGTATATGACTTTTTTCATTCACAGTTTCATGTTTCATTCACAGCTTCACTGATTTATTATCCATTGCTACACACTATTTTGGTAAATGCAAATCCATATAAATAAGGTCTAATTTAAGTAAGTGGAATTGGTGTAGAGCAAAATAAATCCCATAACTCTACCTGAATTCACAGTATCCACAGGGGTAAATTAAAATATGATTCACTGCCATTTGCTGATGGAAATAGCTTTGTTAGCTTTGTTGGACATAATATTTAGGAAGAATATAAATAAAAATAAAATCAGCAACCTTTATTTATTTTGATATATTTTAATAGAAGGAATCACTCAAGCAAGAAAGTTCAGTATGAGCATACTGCACAGCAGCAACAACAAGGGAAAATAATTTAGAAAAAGAAAATTAAGAGAAATACTCTGGCAGCAAAAGAGGGTGGACTAAGAGAGATTCCCCAAATCATAATCCTCTCCAGGTGACCCTCCCCTGCAGTCCCTCCAAAGAACATATCAGTTCATTAAAAACTGAACATTTACAATGCATATACACCTTGTAAGTTCTTAGAAGCAGGTACTTTTCTAGCCTGATTGTTGTCTCTGATGCTTATCTACAAAGACATTCTATACTAGATCCCAGGAACATGAGTAAAACATTGAACAAAATTATGACTACTCAGTTATAGAAACCAACAGAACATAGAAGAATGATCATATTTTAAGGAGCCAACTGAATTGGTACCTCAATATTTTTTAGAGAGACAACAGAGGTAGACTCATGTAATGGTAAAGTCAGGTGGACACTAAAATGAATGGAAGAGAAAATGTTTTTTATAAAGATTTATTATATTTATTTGAAAGGGAGAGAGAGAGAGAGAGTTTTGTTTTCTGTTGTTTCACATCCCAAATGGCCATGAGGGCCAAGCTGGGTCATGCCAATGACAGGATCCTAGAACTACATCCAGGTCTCCTATGTGGGTGGCAGAAGCCCAATCACTTGGGCTATCTTCTATTGCCTTTCTGGCCTATTAGCAGGGAGTTGGATCAGAACTGGAGCAGCTGGAATTAGAACAGCATGCAGGCAAAGGTTTAACCCACTATACCACAATGCCAACTCCAGACAGCATTTTAATAAGGAGGAAAAGTATTACCTCATAATGAATAATGATAAAGCAGTTGCATGAAAGTTCAGAAAATAAGTTAATACTTATTATTACTACATGCTAAACACTGTGCTGAATGGTTTAATCCTTATAAAATTCTTATGCCATTAAACCCATATTTTTATAGAGGAGAAAAATGAGGATCAAAGACTAATTTTCCCAAGAACAGTGGCAGCAAAGGGAGAAGAAATAAGTACCATTTTTTCCAAAAAAAGACCCAGACTTCCCTCAACAGGTGAATAGAGAGACAGATTGCAGTTTACATTGAAAGTAGTAAACAATGAGCAAGGACAGATGGATGATGAGTACAGTCGCATGGATAAATTGCAACCTCTTTCTGCTGAGGGAATGCAGTCAGCTCCCTCCACCCCCCCCCAAAACGCAAAAGAACAATTATTGTGTAATCTTGCTTATATAATATTCTAAAAATTGCAACCAATATGTGACACATAGTTGATCGGTGATTGCTTAGGCCGAGGGTGGAAGCCAGAGAGGATACACGAATTACAAGGAAACTTTGGAGGTAATGGGTATGTTTGTTATCCTGATTGTGTTGATGGTTTCATAGGCAAATAGATATATTAAAAATGAACATTGTGCACTGTACATTCATACTGTATGATATTTCAATTATAGCTAGCAAAGTTATTTTGAAAGTTGTTTTAGCACTTCCTTAACTCATTTATTTTGCATTTATTTTCATTTTTCTGTGCCTATACGAGTGATATATCCTAAAAGTTATCTAATTGAGAATAAAAGAACTCTCTTGGTAAGTAGGACATAAAAATTTGAAATCATCATAAATATTTTCTAGAAAATTGGATGTCTCTTCTGAGTGTATTAGAGACATAACCAGTGTATTACTCAAGAGACTAACTGTAAGGACTGCATGTTTGTAGCATTTGCCGGGAGAATCACTGAGGTTGACGCCACTATTTTTGACCAAGGCCATCAAGCCGCTGTATTTACATAGCCCAGCTGTGTGCTGTTTGTAGGACGTGCTGCTTCCTCAGCATCTGCAGGAATTTCTCTGACAAATAATTTGCATTCGTGCGTTGACTTTGCAATCAACCCATAATTTGCCTAGTGATGTGTTACTGTCACAAGGTTGGATTACTCGAAAAGCTTCTAATCTGGCTTCCTCGACTGTTTTCCTGGTAACAGAATATGGGTTACTTTGTTAAGATCTTCCTTCTTCCGATCTCTGTCCCTACTACATTTTAATGACAGTTCCTTTAATTTTCTACTCTTTCTCACTCCAGCCAACACTGCTTTCCCACCTGACTCCATCCTCCCATTTTGTTGATATCCATCTACCTTCCTTGTTTCCTATCCGGTTTCCCATGTACAGTGGCCTCCCATTATCCACAGGTAACATGTACTAAGATCCTCCCCCACCTGCAGTGGGTGCCTGAAACATAGACAGCATCAAATCGTATATATACTATGTTTTTTTCCAATATATAGATACCTACTGTAAAATTTAATTTATAAATTAGGCATGCTAAAAGATAGGCAATAATAATAGAACAATTATTAAAAATAAACTGTTATAAAAGCTACATGAATTTCTCCTGTCTCCTTTTCCCCCAAAGTATCTTATTGTAGTTTACTGACCCTTCTAGTGATGATGTGAGATGATACAAGGCCTGTGGGATGAAATGAAGAGAGGCAAATGATGTAGGCATTGTGACACAGCCTTAGTCTACCACACAAGGGTTGCTTCAGAATAAATACTGCCATACAATGACAGATGATCTGATCACCAAGATGGCTACTAAGTGACCAACAGGTGGGCAGTGTATACAGCAGGGATATGCGGACAAACGGATGATCAATATCCTAGTCAAAAGGCAAATAATTTAAACCCTGTGAAACATTGTTTTATGGCTATTCAGAATAGTATCCAATTTAAAACTTGTACATTGCTTATTTAGGGGAATTTTCATTTAATAATTTTGGACCACAATTGATTGTGGACAAATGAAACCATTTGTCTGCAATGTCATTCATTCAATACGTCATAGTTGTTCTCATAATTTAAAATATCTAAAGGCTAGTAATTTGCAAAGCACTACATGACACGGGGAGAATACAGAAAAACAACATCAAATCTCTTCTTAAAGATTTCTATCAGCAGAAAAAAAATTCCTCTAACACTGAGGTTTTCCTAAGAGGCAGGCATATTCTTAGAGGCTGAAGATAATCTTCTTTTTCAATTGAGTGCCCTTGATTTTGGTAAAGGAATAGAAAAACAAATCAATAATTAAATAGTGTGTATCTGTGTGTGTGTGCAGGGTGGGATGGGCACTTGGCCTAGGATAGCCTTTTTTTTTTTTTTTTTTTTTGACAGGCAGTGTGGACAGTGAGAGAGAGAGACAGAGAGAAAGGTCTTCCTTTTGCCATTGGTTCACCCCCTAATGGCCGCTGTGGCCGGCGTACCGCGCTGATCCGAAGGCAGGAGCCAGGTGCTTCTCCTGGTCTCCCATGCGGGTGCAGGGCCCAAGCACTTGGGCCATCCTCCACTGCACTCCCGGGCCACAGCAGAGAGCTGGACTGGAAGAGGAGCAATCGGGACAGAATCTGGCACCCCGACCGGGACTAGAACCCGGTGTGCAGGAGCCGCAGGTGGAGGATTAGCTTATTGAGCCGCAGCACCGGCTCTAAGATATCCTTGTCCCATATCAGAGTGCCTGAATTCAGTACCCAGTTCTGGTTCCAACACCAGTTTCCTATAATTGCAAATCCTGGGAGGCAGAGGTAATGGCTACCCATGTGAGAGACTTGGACTGTATTTGGCTCTCAGCTGTGGCTCTGGTCCAGCCCAGGTTGTCACAGACAGGCATTTGGAGAGTGAAAAAGAGGTGAATGCTCTCTATCTTTCTCTTAAATAATTTTTTATAAGGAACTGAGAGTTGAGTAGTCTAGGTAGTAGTAGTCTAGGTTGGGAGAGGAGTAATGGCATCAAACTGAGGTGAAACCTGGAAATAGAAAGAGGCTATAGGCAGAAGACCAGATCATGTTGGATCTAAATGGGAGCAAGTTGGGAATTTCAGGACAAGCCTCAGCAAAGCAAATGTGTGAAAATACCCGTGATATTATAAGACAGGTATTAGGGCCAGCATTGTGGCATAGGAGGTAAAGCTGCCACCTACAGTGCTGGCATCCCACATGGATGCTGGTTTGAGTCCTGGCTGCTTTAGTTCCCATCCAGCTCTCTGCTAATAGTCTGGGAAAAGCAGTGAAGATGGCCCAAATTCTTAGGCCCCTGCTACCTATGTGGGAGACCTGGAAGAAAAGAAGCTCCTGGCTCCCAATTTCTTCAGGTGCAGCCCTGGCTGTTGTGGCCATCTGGGAAGTGAACTGATAGATGGAAGATCTCTCTTTCTGTAACTCTTTCAAATAAATAAATAAATAAGTCTTTTCAAAGAAAAAGAAGGTACGTATGGAAATGCATCACAAAGGGAAAATAAAGTACCAGGGGAGTTCAAGGCTAAAAGACATGATGAATTCCAGGGAGGAGGTGGCATTTGAGCTCTGTGTGAGTCTAATCATTCCGCTGGACTTGGTTTGGACTGAATAATTGACCAAGAGCCCCACCCCTTATGATCTAACCAGTGCCATAAGTGGCTGGAATTTTAGACACAGAGAGAGAATATGGGAAGGTGGCTTTCCTTGGCAAAATACACAAGTGTCTTCTGTGGATGAATTAAGAATTGAGATAAATTGAGAGGGAAGCAGGACCCCATTTTGTACAGAGGAAGGTGCAGGCGGCAGGAAGGAGAATGAACCCTAATGGGAGTGCGGGCATCTGATAGGCCTGAAATGACAGCTGTGATTCCTGTGCAGGTAGTACTTGTGGTTCAGAGGTGACTTCTTCCCATTCATTCCAATAAGGGTTTCTCAAGTCCAGTAGATGGGGCCATTTCAAGGCTATATGTTGCAGGTTGTATTTGCATCCTACTTAGCAACTTTTATTTACCCTTTTTCAACTTCTGATTTCCTCCTTGGCTACATTTTAGCACTCTGTTAACTGTGCTAGGCACCTGGCATTCCTCTTGAAATGTGGACTGCCAAAGCCAACACTGTAGCACCCACACAGGCACATCTCATCTACAAAGATGGAATTTCTGAAGTTCCCTCATTCATTAACCCTTATATATGTCCTTTAAAAACATTGCTCCTCCATTCAGTGACTCACCTAGATGTATGTGGGAGGATGAGATTAGGATAATTAGCAACATGTCCCAAATTAGACTTCCCTGAACTCTCAGAGAATCATTTACCTGAATCACACTGGATATTATTCTGGGCTAGAAAGGAGAAATATCTTGTAAGATAAGAATGTTGATCAGACTGTTCTATTTATTTCCTGGAGTAAATTCATGATAAGATAAGCATTTGTGACTGAGGATTGATGATTAGAATTATATTTCAGCAAATGATGCCTCCTGGAGATGTGTGATATGATGCCCCTGTCATGGTAACATTGCTTTTTTGAGTTTTTGTGAAATAAGGCTATGGAGGAACAAATCCAGTTGTAAAATCTGCTTCACCTTTACTCAAAAAACTACAATACAATACAATACAATACAAGTCCCAGAAGGGTCGGCATATGTTTCAATAGTTAAGAGGCCTGCATCCTATATCAGAGTGATGGGTTTGAATCCCAGCACCACTTCTGATCCAGCTTCCTGATAATGTGCATTTTGTAAGGCAGCAGGTGATGGTTCAAGTAGCTGGGTCCCTGACACCCATAACGAGTCAGGCTTTGGCCTGGTCCACCTCTGGCTATTGCAGTCACCTAGGGAGTGAACTACTGGATAGAAGTTCTCTCTGTCTTCTCTACCTTCCAAACATAATGCAAATCAATAAATACTTTTTAAAAGAAACCCTCACACCCAGAATCTATCTTGATTTGTTGCCTAGCACTGAGCAGTAGCTGTGCTTCCAGGAACATCTGTATGTGTCAGAGCATAGTCGTAAAGGGAATGGACTTTAATTTCGTGAATATTTCTACATAACTCTTCCAAATTTATTCACAGGGTTTTTACATCACATTCTCTTGTTAAATCCATGTTTTCATTCCTCATTCACCCTCACCCTTCATTTTCCAGACATAGATTTTAAAATCAATAATATTTGTTTATACTTATTTCCCTGTAACTTAACAATATCAGGCATATTGTTAACCATAAGTCATATCAACTTTAGTTGTATTTGATCTACATGACTGCTAAGTATTCTTCTTGTTCTTTCTGGAACATGCCATCCCCTCATAATCATTATCATTATTCTTTTTATTAGATTTTTATTAGAAAAAAATCTATGCCATGTGCATTTATATTCTTACATGAGGCCCTCAGAGCATTTGTGAATGACTAATGAAAATACTGAAGAACTGGCTCATTTTGCATGTGTCTAAGATATCAATTGATTTTATAAAACTCTCCAAAAAAAAAAAAAAATCCCTTCATTAGAAACTGAAATGCAAATCACTTAGGACTGGCTTCACTAATTCTCTAAACTTCCTGATTCTGATACATACTCACAGAGGAGCGAGAATAGCTTGTGATGTTGCACCAGTTCCACTTTCAATCCTTTTTTGAAAACAGGAAACCATGATGAGCGTGCACTTCCTAAGAGGCCACACAAACGTTGGCCCCAAGCAACAGACTTCGTTTAGTGGTGTTTTGGGCTTGATTTCTCCACTCACATTGCAAATAACCAAGTAGCAGTGAAGATGATATTTCATTTAATCATCAATTTCATAGCTGCTCTGCCAATTATTTGTTGCACTCTGTTAATTACACTAAGGCTCAGCAGCTTGCCCCTTTGTGTTAGAAGCTGACTTTTGACATCTCTTTCACATCAGTGGCATTAAAAATAAACATATTTTAAAGAGTTTGTAAGCTAGGACAAACTTAATAGGCTCTATCATATGGCTTCCATGAATAAAACAGAGACTGAGACTCAGGGAGACTGAGTTTCTTTCCTAAGGTCCCACAACCTGCTCATAGTAGTCCCAGGACAGCACCAGGGCCAGCATCTCCAAATATCCTGGTTCAGCCCTAGGCCCCCAAGTCATGTAGAAACCAAGTATGGAAAAATAAAGCAACAAGAATTTCTAAGGAATTCTGGCAGCAATCTACAAGATAAAATGAAGATATCAGGTATATATCATGTAAATTTTTCTCTTTATTTATAAATGTTCTTATGTCTCATGACAAAATAGTAGAGGTGTAATCATGGTTTATTAAAGGTATAAATAAAAAATAAAAATGTAAACTAGTCAATGCCAAATGTCATTGACTGAGTTTCTTACTTAAAAATATGTTTAGGGGGCCAGCGCTGTGGCGTAGCGGGTAAAGCTGATACCTGCAGTGCCAGCAACACATATGGCACATATTCGTTGGTTCGAATCCCGGCTGCTCCACTTCTGATCCAGCTCTCTGCTATGGCCTGGGAAGGCAGTAGAAGATGGCCCAAGTCCTTGGCCCCCTGAACCTGTGTGGGAGACCTGGAAGAAACTCCTGGCTCCTGTCTTCGTATTGGCACAGCTCTGGCCGTTGCAGCCAACTGGGAAGTGAACTAGCAGATGGAAGACCTCTCTCTCTCTCTCTCTCTGCCTTTCCTTCTCTCTCTGTGTAACTCTGCTTTTCAAATAAATAAATAAATCTTTTAAAAATATGTTTAAGTCACCCTCGACACGTCTCTAAATGCAAATGAAAACTGTTTACTTCATAAGAAATAGAAGGCTGATAGTATCCATGCTTTTCACATAGTCTGAGGCCAATATTAAAGTATGCTTGAAGATTCACATATTTTTTTTAAATGAAGAATGTAATATTTCTATTTCAGAATAACCCTTTTGCTTTACTCATTATTTATTTATTTTTTAAAAACGATCACGTTTATCACCACTTAGAATTTGGCCAGGCTATTTGTTTTGAGAAAAGTGTAACTCAAGTTTCAGATTTCTTTAGGTGTTTGGTATTCTTTTCCCAAATAGAAGGGCTCTCTTACAAGACAGGGGTTACCATCAAGACTTGCTGTGGTAAGTCCTCCCCCAAGAAGCTACTGCATGTACCCCCAGGGAATTCCCTTTCCATGGCATTAGCACAGGTTTTCACAGCCCGCCAAGGTAACTGTCCCACCTGCCTAAGAGCGCAGAGGCCCTCTGCAGTGAAATGACCCCATTCCTTTCTTCGCATGTCTGGGAAGAGCTTTTTCTTTAGGCCTGCTAAGAGCTCCTAGAATCCCATAGACAAATATTATTGCTTTGAGAAATTCATTTCTATCCCCTAGAAAGATCTTATGTTGATCTGTGGTAGAACAAATCTGTTTGTTCCCCTATGGAAATGACTTGTGGCCATGGTAGCTCTAGTAATGTGTGGCACAACCTTCGTGTCACACTTTCCTGACAGGTCAGTAATTAACTTGCATTGCAATTGTTTGTCGTCTCCACCACAGCAGCCATTTACCAAAATAACATTTTAATTTCACTTTCCTTCCAGTTCACTTTCCTTTTCTTTTTCTCCCTGTGGCTTCTACATCTCTATTAAGTCTAATTTCCCCAGACCACTTCCATAAGCTGAGAGAGTGCAATAAAACCCTGTTTCAAAAATGTCAAATATAATGAGAAAGGAAGATCACAGTAAAGGAATTTGACCATAGCTCCCCATTGGGTAACATTGTCTTTGACTGGGCAGGTGTTTTATATATATAGGAAATGTGATAATAAGGCTTTGCATTTATTTAACTTATATCAGGGAATCTGGGGGATAAGCTTCATTTCCTGATAAAGTCTGGCAAGTCAGCTGCATCAGTAAATTGTAATACAGTTATTGTCATTGCATGTGGCCTTCTTAAATGGTGAAAATGACAAGTAAAATATATTTTGACAGCAGAATTAGTCCCATATGAATTTGCATGGTAGGCAATCTTGGTCTTTTTTAGCTCTTGGTATCCTGGCACCATCTTGGATGCCTGAGGCATCTTAGTCTTTTAAATTTTTGAAAAACGAGCTACATCCCACAGGTTCTACAAAAATTAGGAGCCTTTCAGTAGAATTAGAGCCAACATGTGGCCCTACTAGGGAGTCTGGTAATCCAGGTAATCCAGGATGGGACTGGGGTCCATTTCAGGTGAAGGTGATATTAGGCCTGGGTGTTGTATGATAAATATGACTCTAAGAGACAGACAAAGGTATGTAAAGAATAGTGCTGAGATGACAAGATTTAAGGGAAACAGGAGTGAATACTCATGCCCAATTGATACAGTGTGGGTGGCTAGGTGGAACAGTAAGAGCTGGTTGGATTTGGAGGACCTTGTCATTCCTATTAAAGAATGTTTGGGTTTTGTCTTACAGATCTTGGGGAATTTGGTGCCTTTGTTTAAGGTATGATCCTTTCCCAAATGATCTGATGAAAACAGATCACAAGAAGAGATCCCTGGCTACTGAGGCTGCAAAATGAATGCCTACTGCAGCATTCCCAGGGGATGTCTGTTCATTGATTTTAAATCAGAATAAATATCACAACATCTCTTTGTAAATGCTGATCTTATAATAGGAGCACCCTGGGAACTCGTAAAACTATTCCAGAATTTTGAAAATCTAACTCTGAATATCTGGGTACAAGTTGAATGATTCTGGTCAGCAATAAAGTGAACAGAAAGGTAAACACTTAACAGGAGTGACAAAATGAAACATTTAAGGAAACAAGGTGTGCTAAGATGCAACTGCATTGCATTCAGAAGACAGAAAAAGAATAAAGTTAGTGGAACTGCTTCTGAAGTTTTCTTTAATGATTATGCAGGCAGTAAAAAATTGAAAAGAAAATAGGAAGAAAATCCCTGTATTACTATGATTAAATTTAGGGAGTATAAGAAATTTTATTAAATGGCAATCTCCTTAAACACAGAGAAGGATCATGAGGGACATAAGTAATGCAATCTTCTCTCTGCTTCCTCTGTCAGTTTTGACCTAATCTAGCAAGAAATGTTGAGCTGTTTTCTGCCTCTTTCGTACAAGTACCAATTAAGGGAAAACAGGGTGACTATCTTAGGGCACTGATGATAAAATGTCATTTAAGTAGAAAACATCAGCTATAGAACAAGTTGCCCAGCAGCCAGAATACACTGACAAAACAAACTGAATCTGAGACATTTTCAGGGACAGGTCTAATTTTCTGATCTTTGTTGGAAGAGTAGCAAGTACAAAAAATACATTTTGACCTGTGATTGTTTCAGTTTATTAGAATTACTTGTTCAATAGTGTTTTTTCATAAATGGCTTAACTCAGTTACAAAGTTAAATTTCATCACCCATTGGTTGCAGTTTTATAAGGCTCCTATCTCTATCTTGGTTTATTCAGAGTTCAAATATGGGGATGTTGCACATTGCATAAGTAGTGCTCAATGGTAATTAAGAGTAATCAGGAATTGAGAACAGTCAGTTATGGCTGACATTTGTTTTACTTAGAAAATTTGTCAGTATATCTGCCAGTCTTCCCTTAATGCTCTAATCTCTACAACTCTGAATTGATTGGATTGGATTTCAATGCCAAATGGCATCTCGAGGACTGGACTATAAGCTCATACTCCATTGTTGTGAATGATGATGCCTATACCACCAAAACAGGCATTTTTCAAAGGATGAAATACAAAGGGCCAACAGGTAGATGAAAAAATGCTCCAATCACTGGCAATCAGGCAAATACAAATAAAAACCACAATGAGGTTTCACATCACCCCAGTTAGGATGGCTATCATCCGCAATAATAATAATAGCAATAATAATAATAACAACAATAAATGCTGGCAAGGATGTGGTGAAAAAGTACCTAATCCGCTGCTGGTGTTAATGAAAACAAGTACAACCACAATGGAAGACATTATGCAGCTTCCTCAGAAATCTAAAAATAGATCTACTATATGACCCAGTCATTACATTCCTGGGAATTTATGCAAAGGAAATTAAATTAGCATATGAAAGAGTTACTTGTACCCCCATGTTTATTGCTGCTCAATTCACAATAACTATGCTATAGAATCAACACAGATGTCCATCAACTGATGACTGGATGATGAAAATGTGGGATATCCATATCTATATCTATATACACACACACATATATATATATATGTGGAATACTACTCGGTCATAAAAAGAAAGAAATCCTGTCTTTTGTAACAAAATGGATGCAACTGGAAACCATTAGGCTTAGTGAAATAAGCCAATTTCAAGAGGCAAATATCATATGTTTTCCAATATCTGACAGTTAATACAGAATACAAAAAAAAGTATGAGAATGAAAAGGACATCTTGTGACTTTATTGTTGTTTCTAGCCCTTCTTTATACTCCTGTGGAACTGTGGTCTTTCTACTTTTTACTTGTTGAATATTATTATTAGTAGTGCATTAAGCCTGTGATTATAGAATGGATTGAAATTAACTTTTTGTAAAAATTAAAGAAAAAAGAAAGGAAAGAAGGAGGGAAGTATGGTTATCTTCTTAGAATTTTATGTATGAAATTCATGAAATATTTTCTCTTTACATTATAAAAATTAAAAATAAAAAATTTGGAGTATCTCCATTAATGCATTTAAAAATCAATTATTTCTTCCTTGATTATTTATGAGTGAAATGTGTTTTAAATAGCTTCTATGTAGGAGTTTTTGCATGTGTGTGCTATGTGTACATGTGTATGTATATTCTTCAATGAACTGTCATAAAATGAATATACCCATATGATCACAGCCAAACCAAAAACACAGCACAATCAGCATTCTAGAAGCTCCCTGAAACTGTCCCAGTCACTTCTCATCTTATCCACCAAAGATAGTCATTATTCTGTGTTCTTAGATTTGCAAATTTTTGAACTTTATATAAGTGGAAACTTAAATTATACACTTTTTCTTGCTGGGATTATTTTTACCTCACATCTTACTCTGTGCATAGGATTGCAGTGCAATATTCCTTTATGAAGTGCCCATGCAAGATGCTTGCTCATTTCTTTCAATTAGGCTGGCTGTCTTTTTCTCATGGATTTACAGTTGTTTCTATATCCTGGGTAAAAATCATTTTTTAATATTTTTTTTGCAGTAATTAACCTTTCCTACTTTGTGTTGCTTTATCAATGTCATAACAGCATCTTTTCATTAATGGTTTTAATTTTTTAATTTTTTTTTTTTTTGACAGGCAGAGTGGACAGTGAGAGAGAGAGAGACAGAGAGAAAGGTCTTCCTTTTTGCCGTTGGTTCACCCTCCAATGGCCGCTGCGGCCAGCGCATCTTGATGATCCAAAGGCAGGAGCCAGGTGCTTCTCCTGGTCTCCCATGCGGGTGCAGGGCCCAAGGACTTGGGCCATCCTCCACTGCACTCCAGGCCATAGCAGAGAGCTGGCCTGGAAGAGGGGCAACCGGGACAGAATCCGGCGCCCCAACCAGGACTAGAACCCGGTGTGCCAGCGCCGCAAGGCAGAGGATTAGCCTGTTAAGCCATGGCGCTGGCTAAATTTTTTAATTTATTATTATTATTATTTTTTAAGAGGCCCGCGAGCACTAGAGCAGGGCCTAGGGGAGCGAGTTAGGTGTCGGGGTGGGAGGCACACATGCACAGTGCTGCGCAGCCCAAGATGGCGAGTTGGGGACAGTGCTGAGCTCCGGTGCCCGGCCGAATGCAGGGCAGAATGCAGGCCGTGGCCTGAGAGAGGCCCGCGGTCAGGCCAGCAGGCCTGGCCGCACTGCACTTGTTCTGCCTCTCGCCCGCCCCAGGGCACGCAAGAGCCAGCCCGGCCTTAATTTTTTTTGACAGGCAGAGTTAGACAGTGCGAGAGAGAGAGAGACAGAGACAGAGACAGAGACAAAGGTTCTTCTTCCGTTGGCTCACCCCCCAAATGGTTGCTACGGCCGGCGCGCTGCGCTGAAGCCAGGAACCAGGTGCTTCCTACTGGTCTCCCATGCGGGTGCAGGGCCCAAGCACTTGGGCCATCCTCCACTGCCTTCCTGGACCACAGTAGAGAGCTGGACTGGAAGAACAACCGGGACAGAATCCAGTGCCCCAACGGGGACTAGAACCCGGAGTGCTGGCGCCACGGGCAGAGGATTAGCCTAGTGAACCCCCTCATTAATGGTTTTAATTTTAATGTTTTTTTTTAACATGGTTTTAAATTTTAATGTTATCAGATTCACTGTTTCTTGCCTTTTATGATTAGGTTTTGTTGTTGTTGTTGTTGTTGTTGTTTTTTTTTTTTTGGTCCTCTTAAGAAACCTCTGCCTACTTAAAGGCCATGAAAACTGTTTCATGTTTTTCTTTAAATTGCATTTTATCTCAGTTTTTATTTTTAGGGTAACTTACTTACAGATAGTTCATATATAAAATATAATTTTAAATAGGAAGGACTTGTAATCTCTCATTTATTGAGGTGAGAAAAGACAAGGAACTGGATGTGAAACGATAGTTATGAGAGTGTTTTCCTAGCTGCCAGTGGTGGCAAAAGCGCAATTTGAAAAGTACTGGCAGTGCTCAATACTTACATAGATCTCTGGTCATAGTCTGGGTCAATACTGGCAACTGGAGATACAAGGACAATAGGAAAAGCTATCTAACAGATAGAAAGAAACAACCATTGGTAAGCTGAGCAGGGTGATTCTGAGGCATTGGGATTTACAGAGCCTTGTGTGCTAACAAGTTTGTTACCACACGGCAGTTCTCCATCCTGGGTATTTGTTGAGGTCTGCTTAACTATCCGTTAGAATGACAGGACCTCAGTTCTAACAAGGAGATGAGGCAGCAAATAAGCAGGTTACTAGTTTGGATGAAGAGTTCTTGTAAAGATGGAGGACATTTTTGAAGAAAATTCACAAATATTGCTATCTCCAAAGGTGTCCGTCCATTCAACAAGCCATGAATATCAAAATAGTGAGAAAAGATTTGTCGGTCACAATGATCAAGTTGAAAAGTTTTGACTGAGTTTTTCACTTTTTGTTTTTGAAGATCTTCAAGGTAGTACATCCATTATACGTCCTAAAATGTATCCTTTTTTTTTCTAGGCTGAATACCTGAAGGTTCTCTTCACTCCTGGAGTGCTTTGAAGAGCTTCAGCTGTATTATCACAAATGTAAATACAGGAGTTACTGGGTGTGGGGAAAAGGACTAGAACCTCCATTTAATAAAACACACTTAGTTTCACTTTTCAAACTGGGATTCTCAGTTCTCTTTCCCCATGATATGGGAGGGGGATAAAATAGTTAAATGTGTAACCTACCTAGCTAGGTTCCCGTTAATTGAGTGGAATTATAAGTTGAATTAGTGCAATCAAATTTCCATCTTAATTTAGGCTCCTCAGAAAGCGAAATATAGCATATTTTCTTGGTCACACTGAAGTAAACAAAGAATGCACAAGTATTTACGTCTTAACGTGGTTATCTGGATGATCTATTGAACATAAAACTTATAGAACACTATTTTCTCTGCGTGTAGTACCTTTATTCACTTTTATCCTTAATCATGGCCACTTCTGAGATTCAGAGAATCTAATCTATTAATAGAAAACATGTGATAAAATGTGTTATAAAACCACACCCTGGATACATTTCCCCACCTTGTGCACTGGTAGACTTCATGCGTGTATGTGTATGCATGCACCTGTAGATGTCTGTTTAAATTATTATCACTGTTATTATTACCACCCTTCTTTGATCCACTGTAAAACAGTACATCCATGCAAGTGTATATGTTCTGGTCATATCAGACATCAGGTAATTCAAAAATATAATTCAAAACAAGGTTTAATATATTCATTATTACTTAGTAAAATAAGCTTTGGAGACATCTCTTTATCTTTAAAAAATGCTTTGGGGCAGGTTGGCAACAGGAGAAAGTTTGTGCTCTCAAGTTAGGGAAATGAACCCAGTAATGAGAGCTAGACAGATAAAACAAGGACCTAAATCTGTAGCTATACTGAAATGGATGTTTTTTCAAAAGATAATGTTATGCTCCAGGCAATCTCTGAACATTTACTTGGATTTGTTGAATATATAGAAGTTATTTGGGAGACTCTTGCTCAAGAAGAGGTAGAAAACTGGCAATCTACCAATCAAATTCAACCCACAGACATATGTTGTTGGACCTGAACAGTGTTTTGGAACGTTTTGAATCAGTTTTAAATTGAAAAATAAGGGTTGGTTCTTTAACAAAGGAAGTAGGAAAGAAAAAGCAGGTCTAAGTGTCTTCTCTTGAAAAATCATAAGATGTGGCAAACTGATCCAGGAGTACCTGATAACCACCAGCTGGAGGTGGGGATCCCCGAAACAGTGCAAGTTCTCTCTGGTCCCAGGTCCTCTCCTGCCCATTTCTCTTGCATAGCTTTGGGGCACTTGTGACTGTGACCCCTGGTGTCACTCTCCTCTAAGAACATTGCTTCTTTGATGTATGGGGTGAGCAGAATTTGTGCTGTTTTAAAAGCCAACATCACTTTTCAATATGTTATTCTTTTTAAGTAAAATCTGGTAGTATTGGAAATGGAGAACAGAAAAAAAGGACTGTGTTTGTACTACTGCTTTAGAAAAAGGTTCACCACACATTAGCATTATTTTATTTGTTCTTACAATTTCCTGAACACGACTCAGTTACACAACGTAAGGAACTGGGGTATTGCTAAGCATGTCCTTTTGCCATCTCTCCCATTTCTGATATCCTTTATCATTCCCATCTTCACATGTATCATTTTCTGTTTTCTATTTGAGCTTGTCTCTCTTTGACCCAAATTGACTCCTTAAAGTCTAACATTGTATTAGTTGATGTTGTCTGTATTGCACTATTGAGCTTCTGTTGCAGACGAAAAGGTACAATCTGAAGTCCTCTGTCTCTAACTCCTCTAGTACCAAGGCATTTCAAAGCAGGATCAGATTTGCCACCATGCTTAGAATGATTGCTATTCTCAGGTATTTACTTCTCTGGTGTTTTTCCAGGACCTCTGTACATCTGCCTCATGAACCAGCTACATTACTATCTCACCACTGCAGGCAGAAATTGGAATTAAAGTCAATGACTACCTACTATATTTGGAGTTGCTCTATGTGATAAATATGAATTATTCAAAATTAGAAGAAATTTTTGGTGAAAACACATCTTGAACTGTTAAAATTAAATTATGGAAATTAAAATTTCCATATCAACCAAAAGTTGATCAACAAATGAAGAAAAAGTTCTTTTCTTCCTCCTGGCTATATTCTACTCCTCCACACAATTGTATTAAGGAAATGAAACTAATAGCAAGAAATGGCTTTTGATGTGTTTTGTAATCTTGTTGTAATACTTAGAATTGAAATACAACAAAACTATCCCAGCATGCTTTTTATAGTATAGTGAAGGTGGAAATAAGAGTTTCCATTTTATTCAAGACAACTGCTGTTATTCAAGACTGGCACTGTTACCATTACTACTTCATTCAACCTTTTTAGGGCAATTATTAAATGCTACTCATGAGGCAAAGCTCTTTACATTCATAATTTTTATTTTTCATTCTGAGGAAACTCCCCACTTTACAGATGAAGAGACTAGGCTCAGAAATGTTATGCAACTTGCCCAAATTAACAAATATAATGTCTATCAAGTGCTAGAGCCCAGGGCTATTTTTTTTTTCTGAATTCTCAGACTGTTCTTAACACTTTTACTATTTTTGCAAGGAAGAAAAAAGTTCTGGACTAGAATTTGAGAAAAGCATGTTCTAATGCTTACAGTTGAGCATGTTTCAATACTTCTTTGTCTTCACACAATTCAATTTTTCCACGCTTTACTGCTTTCTATTATATCTATTAAAACCTCCTGCTTTGCTCATTGGCTTGCTGGAAGGATCAAGACAAATAATGTATGCAAAATCACTTTTAATACTCTGGGTAGAACATAAATATATGATAGACATTTTTATTTGTATCATTTAACTTGAACTCATCAATGAACCCATGGGCATAAATAGGTAAGGTAAAAGGGTAAGAGAAACAGCATGAATATATGTAGAACTTCTTTGTCATAGCCTTGGCAAAATGCAGGAGGTGACTGGTTAGTGACTATGACAATGAAAATGGAGAGAAAGGAATGGATGCCACTAATGAGGCAATTGATTGAGCATATGGAATAAGTGTTAAATAGAGATCTATGGAGATTCCAAGCTTACTTGGTTTAGGTGATTTCAAGAATACAGGCATCCTAAGTGAGATTAGAAAGCAGAAGGATTTTGTGGGCAAAGTTGTGGGTTTAATTTGTGCCATATTCAGTTTTAACTGTGGGTGGGATCTCATCGAAAAGGTATCAGTCAGCAATTAGAAATGCGAAATAATCTTGGGAGGGAGGCCAAAGACAGACTTGGAAATGTAAGCCCCATTTTAATGGTATCAAGCCATAAGAATGGATAAGAATGACAAATGCATGTTGTGGGAAGATAAGATGTTCTAGAACTAAAATATTCAGTGCAAATGTGAGCTATCCATGTAATTAAAAAAATTCTGGTAGTCACATTTGATGAATGAAATTAGATAAAATTATTTTTAATTAATTAAATGTGAAAGTTTAATAATGTGAACGTACCATCAATGCAACACTTTTAATGAGTTACTTTACATTTTATTTATACTAAGTCTTCAAAATGTGGTCTTTATTTTACATTCAGTTTCAGACTAGCCATATTTGAAGTGCTCAGCAACTGTGAGTGGCCAGTTGCTACCATATGCAACAACATTGATTTAAGAAGGAATCTTTGGGATATAAGGGTTAAGGAGAGACAGAGTATTCAAATGAGACAGAAAAATGGTATCACCGAAACTAAAGCAAAAAGAAAAATGTTTGCTTCCTCGCCTGTTTTATACATGTCATTATGAAGCAATATATGTAGAAAACTAGCAACAAGTTTTCTATGGATGAGATTATTTTAGACATCAAGCAAAGTAAGGTCTTAGAGCATTTTGGACTCCATAGCTTCATGAACTCAAGTTCAATATTGTCTAACTGTTGAACCTTAACAAGCTTTGAAATTGCAGCATGGCATAATGAATAGAACATTGATTTAGCATTACTCAGGTCTGCCTACAAATCATGACCCAATCTACCAAACAGCTCTGCACATTTGAGTACTTAATCTCTTAACATTAGCCTCGTTAGTTTTAAAAAGGGACTATTAACTCTTTTAGGAGATTTTTGTGGACACTGTATCCTATTAGGTATGCAAAATACCTGGCCTACTATACACTGAAAAACATGATAGCTATGATGACCATTATTAACAATCCCACTCTAAAAATTTATATTGACAAATATCCCATACCACTATAAGCATCTTGAGAATATGGAAATATTGTGTCTTTGAGGTAATATCACAATACTCAGCACATTGTTGCAAATACTATTTGGATAATCAACATACATTCCCCATCCCCCATGGATTCCATTTCTTTCAGGAGAACTATCAAAGTATAAATAGGTGGTATATTAGTCTTTCATTTTTACCACACAATATTTGAAGCAACGACATTTACAAAGAGGAATGGTTTACTTAACTCACAGTTTGGGATTTGGAGGCTCAAGTCCAGGATGGGCCAGGTCCCATAATTTTGGCATCTGGTGAGGGTGATGATTGGTCACAGCAGAGCAAGTGCACAGGAGGGATCAGATGCCAGCCAGGAGGCAGCAATAGCAGCCGGCCTAAGCTCAGGCTTTACAGACTTGAGAACTTTTTGGAAGGCAAGTCCCCAAGACCTAAGAATAAAGCTGAACTCCTAAATATCCCACTCTCTTAGTACCATTAGCTTACAACATCTGCATGAGTTTAGGGGCCAAATCACATTCAAACTGTTACAGGTAGTAGTATATGGAAGCTCAGATTATTTGAATTTCTCAGTGAATTTAGCAAAAAGATGAATGTAGAAGCCACTACCCATGTCTACTGCTTAACATTCTAAGGTAAATTAATTAAGACTGAAAGATAGATTAGCCGAAACAGAAGTTTCCTCTGACTCAGCACTCAATTTCCTGAGCATTTTACCTTTCACAGTTATTTTAAAATGATGTCCTGTTCTGAATCTAAGCTTGGAATTACACCAGTAAAGAATAGAAGAAAATGTTCTCTGCATTTTAGGATATGAATTTAAAGTAAACATAAAATTAGTCAATTTTAACATCATAGTTTCAGCAAAAGAGCTTAACTTTTAAATACTTTAAGAGGTGGTTGATGGGTCTACCAGTTGATGGCAATATATTTTCAGGTAATGAATTATTTGATCTGATTTTCAGAAACGCACCCTAGGATATAACAGACACAGAATTCCAAGCCAACTACCAGTTTATGTAACATGTACCACAAATAGTGTCATTGTTTGAAATATATTTCTAGATTCTCTTCTTTTAGATTATTTCATTATTTAGATGTGAGAAAGTCACAAATCTCCAGAAAATGTTTTCAGATTCTAAGACACATAATTAACTTCTATAAAATTTACTCTTATTATTTATTATAAATGTATCACTTTACTAGATATTTGGTATTACAAAAACAGATAAGGTCAATACTCTATAGATAATAAATCCTAAGGTTAAAATATCTGCTAAACAACTTGGTACTTTAATAATAAATTCTCCATATCCAAAATGATATTAAGGAAAGCAAAAGTAAAATAATGAGGTAGAGAGGGCTGCAAATCATGAAAAAAGATTAAATTTAATCTTAAATAGAATAGAAAGTTGGAAAGTTTTAGTGGAAAAGTTATATGGTCTAAGTCTTAAAAAAGTCATTCTGACTATTCCTGATTGAATGATTATGTTGTAAAAGTAGAAGCAGGGAGAAGAAACAGGGGAATTCTTTAGTAGCACCAATGAAAATGGTAGGAAGTGAGTGAATTCAGGATATTTTAGTATACATTTATCTCTTGTTTATCATCTAACTCCTTCCTATGAATTGGAAAGCTGTAAATAAAAGCCTGAGATATCCAATCAACATTTATGAATACAAAAATACATCAATGCAACCCTAAAGGATTCTTGTAAATAATAGTAACAAATTGAAAGAAAATAGTTTGTATATAAAAAGTGACTTTATTTATTAAATATTAATTTTTATCCTTTTCTGCATCATTTTTCTTCACCAATTTTTTCAACATATGTGAGTCTTAGAGTTTTATTACCCTCAAAATGTACTTAATAATAAATTACAGAATACAAATCACCTTCAGTGCCAAGAAATCCTGACGAGAATTTTGCAGAAATTGTCACGATTGGGACTGGCACTGTGGTGCAGCAGGTTAACGCCCTGGCCTGAAGTGCCAGCATCCCATATGGGCGCCGGTTCAAGACCTGGCTGCTCCACTTCTGATCCAGCTCTCTGCTATAGCCTGGGAAAGCAGAAGATGGCCCAAGTCCTTGGGCCCCTACATCCAAGCTCCTGGCTTCAGATCAGCACGGATCCAGCTGTTGCGGCCAATTGGAGAGTGAACCATCGGATGGAAGACCTATCTCTCTCTCTCTCTCTCTCTCTGCCTCTCCTCTCTCTGTGTAACTCTTTCAAATAAATAAATCAATCTTTATTTTATTTTATTTTATTTTTGACAGAGTGGATAGTGAGAGAGACAGAGAGAAAGGTCTTCCTTTGCCGTTGGTTCACCCTCCAATGGCCGCCGTGGCCTGCGCGTTGTGGCCGGTACACCGCACTGATCCGAAGGCAGGAGCCAGGTACTTATCCTGGTCTCCCATGGGGTGCAGTGCCCAAGCACTTGGGCCATCCTCCACTGCACTCCCAGGCCATAGCAGAGAGCTGGCCTGGAAGAGGGGCAACCGAGACAGATCCGGCGCCCTGACTGGGACTAGAACCTGGTGTGCTGGCGCCGCTAGGTGGAGGATTAGCCTGTTGAGCCACAGCGCCGGCCATAAATAAATCTTTTTTTAAAAAAAGATATTGTCACGATTTCAATCTTCTTGAGGTAATGTAGACATGTACAAATCAGTATTTTTCCATATATTTCATGTGAGTGTGTCTCTAACTTGAAACTAGAGAGTGAATTGGTGAGAGTGGTTTTGTCTAAAATTTGACATCATCAAAATTTCGCATATTGTAGTCTATTCACTCAGTAAGCTTTTGCCAGGTTGGGGGTGGGGGAGGAGTCATTATGCTAACAAACCAGAAAAAAGTAAAAATTTAAAAAGTAAAGATCTATATGTTGGAGAAAGAAAACTTTTCAAGAGCTATTATTGAAAAAAAGTTAAGTAAACTTATAATGGAAAATAAGTCTATATTTTGTAGGCTCCACTAAAGGCTTGGTATTTGAGGCTATAGGTGGAAGGGAATGAGTGAAGTCATCTATAATTTCTAGATTGTCCTGAATAAATGAATGATGGTGCAATTAAGAGAGAAAGGGGAAAAAAGACACATTCTGGGTTGGGAACAGGTAAAGGGCCTTTAAGAGATTTGCTTTGAAAAAAACAATGGGGAAAGTTGGATGCAGTTCATTAATTCAGTCTTTGGATTTCTACTTTTTAGTCTAAGCACTTGTGTTCTTAGTTTATTACTATATGATCTTATTTGTTACAAGTATATCATACTAATATAAGAGGTTAATAATGGAGAAGTTGAGTGTGGGATATATGAAACTTTGTACTACTTCAAAGTTTTTGCTTTGTAAAACTATTCTGAAATAAAAAAGGCCACCTAAAAAGGAAAAAAAATGAATATATTCACTTGACATCTCCATGAGACATTCAAGTGGAGATGATGAGTAGGCAACAGCATTTATAGTTTGAATCTAAAAAAAAAATCTGATGTTGAGATTAATTAGCATATAGATGGCATTTTAAGTCATCAAACTAAATAATATCACATAGGAATAAACTTAGAACACAAGAAGTGAGATTCTTGGAAAAGTAAAAATACAAAGACTGAAGTCAGGGTATTCCAGCATTTTGCAGGCTAGAGGATGAGGAAGAGTGAGCAAAAGATTCAGATCATCAGCTAGTTTGGAGGAAAACTAGGAGAATGAAACCTCCCAAACATCAAATCAAAAGAGAAATTCAATAGCATCAAATCCAACTTCGTGAACATCATGAAGATACATAAATGGTCACTAAACTGTTAAAATGAAAACCATTAGCATTCTGTCAGTTATATGTATTATAATATTTCTATGGAATTGGATTTATACTTACAGATTCATATTTAATTTTTAATTTAATATGCTCCTTAGATACTTAAAAATGTTTTCTTTGCTAGATAACATACCTAATTCTTTGCTTTCTCAATAATTCTTAGGACAACTCAAGAAACTTATTTAGACCTCAAAATTATTTACGGAATGGAATTGATTGAGCTAATGCCTACAAGAAAGGGAAAGAATAAGTCTTTCAAAATACACAATTGTATAGTGTGCTACTGCTAAGGTCAATTTTTAAAAAATGTTTAATTATTTATTTGAAAGGCAGAGTCATAGAGAGAGAAGGAGAGACAGAGTGTGTATATAGAGAGATATTCTATCCACTTAGCCACTTCTCAAATGGCAGCCATGGCTGCATGGGTGGCAGAGGTCCGAGGATTTGGGCCATCTTCTGCTGCTTTTCCAGGTGCACTATCAGGGAGCTGCGTCGGAAGTGGAGCAGCCAGGACTCAAAATGGTGCCTATATGGAATGCAGGCCCTGTGGGCGCCAACTTAACCTGTTGCTCTACAGCACCTGCTTTTAAGGTCAATTTTTTTTTTTTTTTTTTTTTTTTTTTGGACAGGCAGAGTTAGTGAGAGAGAGAGAAATGTATTCTTTTTTCCCTTGGTTCACCCCCAAGTGACCACTACGGCTGGCGCCTTGCGGCAGGCACGCTGCGCTGATCTGAAGCCAGGAACCAGGTGCTTCCTCCTGGTCTCCCATGCAGGTGCAGGGCCCAAGCACTTGGGCCATCCTCCACTACCTTCCTGGGCCACAGCAGAGAGCTGGACTGGAAGAGCAGCAAGCAGGATAGGGTCCGGTGCCCCAACCTGGACTAGAACTCAGGGTGCTGGCACTGCAGGCGGAAGATTAGCCAAGTGATCCTTTAAGGTCAATTTTTAAAATAAGATTCTGTCTAACTTTTGGCATCCAGGAAATACTGTTATCATATGAACTCCACACTATTCCAGTGCAGAAAGAAACTATTAGGCTTGAATTCCCTCAGCTTCTCACTTCATCTTACCTACATCCAATTCATTAATATTCGCAGTCATTAAAGTGTTCTTGCTTCTGCTGAAGGTTATTTGTCTACTTAAGCTAGTGATTACACCCATCTGTCTTAGTCTCCTCTGAGACCTGCCAAGTTTCTGGATGTATTTTCTTTATTTGAATTCCTTCTCCTCTCCTTCACTTGAACAGTCACATTTCAATCCCTTTCAGCTACTGCCTACTTCGATCTTAATATTATGAATGCTACTCCTAGCTCCTTACTTCTTTTGACATTTCTTACCAGGGTTTTAACATCACTAACTTTTTCGTTCCATTGAGAAGGTATTTATTTGGGAAAGAAAAACAATTGTAGATTTATAATTTTTTAAAACAACAACCTTAATTGAAATAGCAGACATACCAAATAAAACCATAATTGAGATACAATTTCTACAAAATGGCAAAACCTGAGAAGTTTGGCAACAATCTGTTTGAAAGCTATGGAACTTCTATCATATTTTTTGTTAAGTGCTAATAGTTCAATAAGATACAATTGATGTGAAGGATGTTTTTGAAAATACTTTCAAAATAATTTTGTCACTTTTCTCATGAATAGTACTTCTGAAAAGTTATTCTGTATATGTATTTTCTCAAATACAGATAACTACATGAAGACATTCACTATATGAAAATTGAATACCATGACTCTTTAGATAGCAGACTATGATATGTCCATTTAATGGACTATTGTATAGATGTAAAAAAACAGCATTCAATAATTTCTTATCGGGGGGGGGGGCGGCTAGTGCTGTGGTGTTGTAGGTGACGTTGCCACCAGCTGTGCTGGCATCTTATATGGGCACCAGTTTGAGTCCCAGCTGTTCCACTTCTGATCCTACTCTTTCCTATGGCCTGGGAAGGCAGTAGAAGATGTCCCAAGTGCTTGGGCCCCTGCACCCATGTGGGAGACCCAGATGAAGCTCCTGGCTTCAGATTGGCACAGCTCTGTCTGTTGAGGCCATTTGAGGAGTGAACCAGCGGATGGAAGATCTCCCTCTCTCTCTCTTTCTCTCTCTCTCTGCCTCTCTGTAACTCTGCCTTTCAAATAAACAAATAAATAAATCTTGAAAAAATAATTTCTTATGGAAATATTTCCTAGAACATTCCCATTAGAGAAAGAAGAAAAAAAAAAAAAAGAATAGCCAGGAGCCAGTAGTGCGGTGTAGCGGATAAAGCCACCATCTTCAGTACTAGCATTTTATATGAATACTGGTTTGAGTCCTTGCTGCTCCACTTCTGATCCAGCCCCCTGATAATGGCCTGGGAAAGCAGTAGAACATTGCCCAAGCACTTGAGACCCTGCCACCCACATGGGAAGACCCAGGTAGAGTTCTAGTCTCCTGGCTTAGCCCATCCCAGCCCTGGCTACTGCAACCATCTGGAGGGTGAGCCAGCAGATGCAAGATCTCTCTGTCTCAGACTTTCAAATAAATAAATAAATAATTTAAAATAAATGAATAAACAAAACAAATAAGTGTGCATAGTAATTTATCTGTAGTATTACAGGGAGGATATATACACACACACACACAAGTGAGTATATATAAGTATGCTTTTGGTATAAAGAAGGATTCACAAATGTATAAAAAGTAACTTCCTGTTGGGTTAAGGTGGAAGTGAATGGGGTAGATAGAAGTTGGAGTAAGAGAAATATTTTCTTTGAATGTTTCAAATTTTGGCTTAATTTTCACTTTTAACCATCTCAGTATACACCAATTATCAAGTTAAGAACAAAGTTAATAAATAAAACATTATTATAATCACAACCTATATGAGAATTTCAGGCATCTGGCCAGGTAATTCAATGCCTTTCAATAGTATATCTCCCTTCATTGACTACAATCTTGTATGCTAACTACCCCAAGGAGTATGTCACTTAACAGCGAAATAAATAAAAGAAGCACTTAACAGTGAAGTAAATAGAAGAAGTAACCCATCTTTCTACCAGGTAAGTCATCAAAATACAAAAGTGTGGACACCAATGTGTCTACAGGTTACAATCTGCCCAACAGGCCTGCTCTCTTATGATTTCAGACTGTTTTTCTCCTCTTACTGTATGTCCAGCTAAAAATACCAGACAATTCACTCTTCCTTGGAAATTCTTTGTTTCTGTATGATTTGTCTTGACATATCCCCCCACTTTTAGAATGTTTCTCATCTCCCCAGTGCTATACTTGTCTAAAAAGACCACAAGAACTCCTTCAAAACTATCCTGAATTCCCTGACACAATATGATGAAACTGCACAACACTATGAAATGCTCTAGCTTGTGGCCTGGTGCAGAAGTAAACAAACAAACAAACAAACAAACAGGGATACAAAAATGTTAGATGAATTTCTGCACCCTAATAGACCAGTCTTTGCATCTTTTTATGGTGGCTGACAGTTTTATGTGCATTATGTTTGTTAATAGTCATGCCAGACCAGAAGTTGTTAGACTACAAATGCGAGGGATTGTCATCTTCTTAGCAGCTGTTGAAAAGTATTTTTAATTCCATTTAACTGAAACTTATGTTTCATTCAGATCTACTTCTTTTTTAAAATTTATTTATTTATTTCAAAGTCAGAGTTACACACAGAGAGAAGGAGAGGCAGAGAGAGAAAGAGAGAGGAGAGAGAGAGAGAGAGAGAGAGGGAGAGAGAAAGAGAGAGAGAATATCTTCCATCCGCTGGTTCACTCCCCCAAACAGCCATAATAGCTGAGCTACACCAATCTGAAGCCAAGAGCCAGGAGCTTCTTCTGTGTCTCCCACGTGGGTGCAGGGGCCCAAGGACTTGGGCCATGCTCCTTTGCTTTCCCAGGCCATAGCAGAGAGTTGGATTGAAGTGGAGCAGCCAGGACTTGAACCAGTGCCCATATGGGATGCCGGCACTGCAGGTGATAACTTTATCTGCTATGCCACAGCGCCAGACCCCAGACCTACCTTTAAACTAATACTGCATTTCTGTCTGAGTGTAGACTTTGAAGAAGTTAGAAAGTAAGGCTTTGAAATGTGAAACTATGTGGCTCTGTAGTGGAGTTCCGTGAGGTTTGCCCATGCAAAATGTAGTCCTGGGGTCAGCGTTGTGGCCAGCAGGTTACGCCTCTGCCTTCAATGCCAGCATACCAAATCAGGGCTGGCTAGAGTCTTGCTACTCTGCTTCCTATCCAGCTCCTTGAAAATGCGCTTGGGAAAGCAGCAGATGGTCCAGATCATTGAACTCTCAAACCAATGTTGGCGACTCAGAGTTCTGGGCTCCTGGCTTCAACTTGGCCCAGGTCTGGCTGTTGTGGCCATTTAGGGAGTGAACCAGCTGATGAAAGATTTCTTTCTCTGTCTCTACCTCTCAGTGACTACCCTTCAAATAAATAAATGAATCTTAAAAAAAAATGTAGTCACATTCTTTCTGGGTAAGCCTTTTAATCTCTAATTCAGGGAACTCCTCTTTTCAGGTCAGAGTCATTGAGGTACAAGGGTGTGTGCTCCTCAATGCAAGGATAGCCCTGAGACCCAGGGCTGGTCACACAGGCTGACTGTGCCCAGATTCATCAATGCTTCAGCTACTGCCATGTGACCAAGTCCAATCAGATCCAAATCTGAGACGCTGCTGTGCTGATTGGGAAAAGACTCTTTTTGTCTGTTTGCTTTTGCAACCAAGTTTGAGGAAAGGATCACATATAAACCTGATGCTTCCTGTCAACTTAGTGGAAATTTCTTCCAGAGACTATTCACAACACAGCAAAAAGAGCTCAGGAATGAGAAATTGATATTTACTCCTGTGAGAAATCTGGATCTAGCCTTTCCTGACCTTGGTATCTTTGTATCTCTTTTGCCTAGGCTTCTTTTAATCCAGTTCTATCCTTTGAAAACAAAGAGATTCTGCTCATAATAAGCTAAAATTGAGAATACAAGTACATTTCAAAGTCTAAATATATGTTTATATTACAGTTCAAAAACTATGCTTCTGGCACACAGAGAATTAACTTCAGGATATTTATTTTCTAAATACATCTATAAAGCAATACTGGTTATGTCAAATAACTTAAGTGTTTTGTTAGATAAAAAGCATTTGAAAATAATACAATTAATTTTCACCTGCTAAAAGAAACATGTATATTTCTTTAGGAATATCTTAGAGAAATAGATATATCTTTGTGATGGATACTTCCTATGAGACACTTTAAAAGTTCTGGGATTTTTAAACTCATCTTTAATATTTTTAGTTAATTAATTTGAAAGAGTGACAGAAAGAGGAGGAGACACAGAAAAAGGGATATTTTCTCTCTGCTAGTTTACTCCCTAACTGCCCACAACAGTTGAGAGTAGGCCAGGCCAAAGCCAGGAACAGGAAATTCTTCCAGGTCTCTCACATCTGTGGCAGGAATCCTAGTACTTGGACCATCAACTTCTGTCTCTCAGGTGCATTAGCAGGATCCTTGATCAGAAGCAGCTGCAGCTCTCAATCCCAGATACTCCAGTAGGGAATGTGGGTATCCAAAGTGGTGGTATAACCACTGCTCCACACAGCTGGCCCAGAAATTCTACATTTAAGTGCCAGACAGGACCAATGGTTGACAAAGCAGTCCCTTTGCTGCAGAAACTCTTTTGCCAACTCTTTGCCATGGCATGGGTCTCCTGACTTGAGCATGGAGTCTTCAACATTTCACTGAACTTTTGCATCTTGTCTTCTCAGAGAGCTTACTAAAATTCTATTACAAGGAGAAGGTGCAGTTTGGCTAGGAAGTCAAAGCTCTGTGGCCTTCTCTTGAAGGTCTGGATTGTTTTTGTTAGAATGTGGCATGAATCAATTTTAAAGTGGGCGGGAATATATTGGAAGGAGCAAGATGAGGTCTATCCCTCTGCTAACCAAGGCCATAGACCCTAAATGAGGACCAGAAAAGGCTGCTCCAGAATGGAACATGAAAAACGATGAAGAAGAGGAATAGCAAGGATAGATTTTCTTCTCTGAATTTTGCTTAATGCTGGCTGCAAGAAGATGGGAGAGGGAGAGGGAGATGGGAGAGGAAAAGGGAGTTGGGATGGGAGTTGGGGGAGAGGAGGATGGGTATGGGGGAAAGAACTACTATATTCCTTAAGTTGTATCTATGAAAAAAATGCATTTATTAAATAAAAAAAAGAAAGTTATGACATTCTTTAACAAGTCAGCTTTGAAATGAGTTTCCAAATGAAATTGTCTGCATTGTTTTTATTTTATCAAATCTGTTTCTTATTAAACCACTTAATATATATAAAGGTATACTAGTGCACAGTAACTCATTTGCATTTGACTCTCTTAAGATGCGGTCTGTCCATTCAAGAGAATATGTGATACTTATTTTTAAAAACAATTCTGAGAATGTCTTCACTCACCCATCCTCTCTACTTGTTGCTCTTTCTAAATTTCCATCAATAAGTTTAATTCATTCTTAATTTTACACTTCTTCCATAAAACACTTATATTTTAATAACAGTTTTATGAAAAAGAACCCACTCATTTCTACAAAGAATTTTGTTTTCAAAACTATTAAATAGCTTTAGAAACTTTTGCGGACTTTCTTCAATGCCAGATGCTTAGCCAGATATTCACTCTTGCTAATGTGTAAGGACTATACATGTTTATTCATGTGTTGCTCTTTTTATAATAAAATAAAATAAAGTAATATACATATCAACCAAAATTATCTGAATTATACAGCTTCAATAAATGCAGAGGTTCTGAATCACAATATTGAAGAGGGATTTAAATAATGCTTTCCATTGTGAGGAAATGCAACAAATTGGAAATCTAATCAGAATATCAAAACAAATATATATTACCAGGATCTTCTTACACACTAACAATAAAAAAATGTATTGAACACCAAGTCCTAATCTCTGTTTTACCCTGATCATTTTAATAGCCAACAAGTAGCTAGCTTTCAGTATTGACAATTGAAGAGATCTTAAAATGGAGTGTGTTATGATGCCTAATACTTTCCTACTAAATTGACCATGTCAGAAAAAAACATTTATATGTGTCTTTCAATATAAGGCAATAAAAGAAAAGAAAATTGTTGCCACTTATCAACCCTGTAACCATTTTTTAATAATACAAAAAATCGGTGTTGTGGGGACCATCACTTCCCCTAGCCAACAGCACAATAAAATAATATTAGGGAAGAGTGGATCATATCTTGGGTTTTATTAAAATTCTTTCAGAAATCTACAGTCAGATTTATTTTTGGTATTTGTCTCTGAGATTAGCAATATTTTGACATTTTCTACACATATTTTATAGGATGCAAAGACAATCTAAAATCGAGAAATCAGTATGAGAGACCATGTGAGTTTATGATAAATAAATTCTTTCACTTCTAGGGTATATTGTTTTGGGATACCTCAAAGAAACAAAATGTGAAAATTACATAAATAACAAAAGTCTACCTCTAATTTGCCTCCTTCTTCAGTGAAGTTGGCTGTGAGTTCTCTTTTAAACACAATGTTTTGTTTATGAATAAGAAAGTCACCCTCTTTTCATCCTAAGTCTTAAATATAATTTAGGAGAAATTTTTAAGGGTCATGATAGAAAGTTTTCTATTTTAATACTTTCTTGCTTTTTAATGGCTAACAAGCTACATATTTTAGAAACCTTTTAAAGATTTTACTGTTAACTTAAATACAATGCCCTAAAGAGGTTATCTTTCACACTGACATTCAAGATATTTTATTGCTATAAAATACCTTTTTTTCTTTTATTAACTGCATCTTGAATAATGCATATTTTCCCAAAACCATCAGTTAAAGGTGCACATTTTTCTACTAGCTATTTCCAAAAGCACTTTCAAATTAAACTATACCTATTCAATCTTAAACATTTTTGTGTAAAATCATAACAAATAATCCTAGTATTTCACTAGAGGACTTCAGAATTTGACAGCTGTAAATACACATAGGGGAGAAAAAGATTCTTTTCTATACCAAAGGAAAGAAGTTGATAGTTTAATAACAGGTGAAAGCATCACATTTTATAGAAATGTTTATATGTTCACACCAAGATGGAGGATACTCTTCTAAACATTTTCAAGTTTAAATTTCACATACATTATAAAGCAAACACTTACCTTGTCTCAGCGATGACTTGCTGTTGAAACTGCCATCAACTTCTAACTGTTAATAAGTCTTTCAACAAAAACGGAAAACAGTGAAGTTACATGTCGTAAGAATAGGCCTGTGTTGAATGCTGTTTAATTTCAGTACTGAAGAAAAAAAAAAGGCGGGGGGTGAGGACGAGTACAAAACTCTTAAATAAAACCACTTCCTGGGTAGATGCAATTAACTACACATCACTACTCGATTTGAAGAAATTACCTTGTATAGTCAATAATATGACTTCTAAATGTGATTATCAATTTTCAAACATTACATATTTGTATAATCTTCACTAATTTTGATTTAATGGGGGAAAATGTATAATTATAAATTTAGCACAGTGAGGAGCAAGCTGCTAAGCCCTGAGGAAACTTCCTCTTTTTCTGCCTTCTAGCAAGACCTTAAAAATTAAATCTCCACCCTGGTCTGGATAAGCTTGAGTGTGTTCACCTGTCTTCAGAGGCTCTGAATGTTGACTTGGGAATCCAAGAGGCTGCCTCCAACTCAGAATTTGTACTGCTGTCTCACTCAAGAAAGGACCCACCAAGAACTGCTCCACTTAAGAAGTTCACAGGGTGTGAGCAGGTTGCGTCAGACCCTCTGAGAACAGCCCAGAGCCCAGCTGCATCTGAGTGTCTCTATGGGACAGGAAGGTGTCCAAAACGCACCTGCTTGGTGTTGCTCTGGCTGTGGCTCTCACTCCCATGTCCTGTCTGCCTCTTTCCCATGTAGTTGTGAAATCTGCTGACAAGCTTTTACTCTACCTGACTGGCTCTTTGTGTGGTCTAACTTAAAAAGAAACAATAAAATAAAGGACCCAAAGGGTATCATTGTGGCATGCTGCTGTGCCAAACTTCAGCCAAATCAAGGCATATTTTTAAAGGGCTTCAGCAATAATCATAGGATGTGAATCTTTATTGGGCCATGGAATTCAAGAAATAAGCTCTTAGATTTCCAGGCCTGGCTTGTTTTTGGAGCTTTGCAAGATATGCATAAATGGAAAAGCTTGCTTTCCTAAGAAATGAGTTAAATTAAAAATTATACAAACCATTAGAACTGAAATCTGTGTAATAGCTCAGTGGGATCGAATGTTTGCTATACAAAAAGAAAACCTTTGGAAATATATTTGTTATATATGAGCCGTGTAAAGGATGACAAGCTCTTGCCAGGTCGTCTCATTTCACCAGGACCCTCCCTTTTGAAATCGCATTTCAGACCAATCCTAGAAATCCCAGTTAATTTTAATTCTATAAAGGATATCTTTAAGTGGTATAGTCCCGGTGATGTTTTTTTCATCTGACTTCTCTTTCTCAACACAATGAAGAAAGTGGAACGAGAACCATATCAACAGTGAGGAAATCAGAATGTAGGCCTCAATTCTGACAGCCTTTCTTTAACCTTGAACATGTCGTTTTCACTGAGGTTTTCTGAAATGCAGTTTATTTCTCCATGAAATAGAACATGCAAATAAAAACATCCTATCTTAGGAAATATAAGAAGTGATTTTTTTGGGGGATGCTACAAAGAATTGTAGACATATACATTAGTATTATCTGGGAAAGAAAGGCTGATGCTTCCCAAAGAGTATCAGAAAATTTCAATATTTTTAATTTGTCATAAGCCTTTCTGAAATTGAGTAAGACTCAGGAATCTAGAACAAGGAAGATATGTTAGGCCTTTCCTTTAAAATATATACCAGACACAGACATCTGACTAGGAAAAGATATAGAACAGCAATATCAGGGCTGGTGCTGTGGGGTAAAGCCACAACCTGCAACGCCTGCATCCCATATGCCAGTTCGCATCCTGGCTGCTCCACTTCCCAACCAGTTCCCTGCTAATGTGCCTGGGAAAGCAGAGGAAGATGGTCCACATGCTTGGGCCCAATGGAAGACCTGGAAGAAGTTCCTGGCTCCCAGCTTCAGATTGGCCCTGCAATGGGCCATTTGGGGAGTGAACCAGCAGATGGAAGATCTCTCTTTCTGTCTCTGTCTCTCCTGCTCTAACTAACTCTAACTTTGCCTTTCAAATAAATAATCATAAAAGTAAACAGCAACATACACTATGATAACAAATATACACACCTACTTGAAGGGGGAAATGATATTTTACACATGAACAAGCATACATTAAATTTAGACATAATTACATTTTTGTATAGGTTAGGAGTTAGCCATTTAGACATTGATACATGGGTTTGGGCTCTAGGAGATGTGCTTACTATGATTAAGGCTTTAGGCTCTTCGTTAGTACTTTGGCATCTGGCTGGATATATTCACTTCAATATCTAATATTCGTTAATATTTGCTATGAGTCAAACATTGTACTGAGCATCTTATGTCATTCTGCCTTCCAATCCTCCCAACTTTGTTAGCTAGTAGATGTTATCATACTCATTTTACAAATAAGGAAACTGAGGTTACTTTGTTTCCCAAATTAGAAAGTACAGCCAGAAGTCAAACTTGCCACTCCGATCTCAGAGCCCTGTTTGTAAATTGTTCTGCTATCTCATAAGCACTGCTACACAGCCCAACTCTAAGCAAATAATATAGAGGAAGTTTCATTCCTTATTTGCCTCTTCAGAGACTAGAATGATAGACTTACCTTGCAGAAATAATTCCTGGGAGTAATATTAAAATCAGGTCCCAACAATATTCTCTAAATTATAACATATCAGATAAATTAAAAGAAACTTTGTATAAATAGAAATATACTATGTTCATTTAAAAAGAAACAGTAGAAATGTATCAATCTGTTCCAATTATTCTACAAATAAGATAAAATCCCAATTATAATTGCAACTGATGTTTAAAGAATGCAGTAAGATCCTTCAAGACTTTCCACAGAAAGCTAATGTCCAAGAATACTTAAGTTAATTTTGAAATAAGGAACAAAGGCTGGTGACTTGCCTTGTTCGATATTTGCACGCTCCAAAACTAAGTACTAATAAAAATGTTGCAGGAGTAGCTCAGAAAAAGAATGCATTTGAGAATTTAGTATATGACAAAGATGGGATGATGAGATAAACAAAAAGGAACAAATTGGCTTAGTAGATAGTGTTAGCAAGACTCATTCAATAAATAGAGGAAAATAGATTTGGGGGCCCCTACATCAAACTGTATGCAAAGATGGTCTCCAGGTACATTAAAACCTACATTTCAAAGATGAAATTATGAGGCCGTTATAGTAAAATGAAGGAAAATACTACTGTATAGTAGAGCTTTCTTTCCCAAGAAACTACTTGGTGTTTGCAATATCTACTAATTTATTAAGCAATTATTTTATGCCATGCAATGCAGTAGGCTTCAGTTATACTTGATATATACTGAATGTCTATGTCATCTCAAATTTTATATATTGAAATCCTTATAACTAAGGAGGTGGTGTTGTAGGTTGGTCCCTGGCTAGAGTTGGTGCAAGTTCTTTTCTACCTGCAGGAAAGAATTCAAGGAAGATACAGGTGAGGATGATCTTGAAAGCAAGATTTATTTAAAGCAAAGTACACACTGAAGAAATTGGTGCAGACAAATTGGAGAAAGAATGAGCTGCAACCTACAAGTTTCAGACCATCGTTTTACACTATCTGGAGGCTTGGGGTGGTGTCTGGGGTGAGACTTACTATTCCAGGGGATGGGTTGGAGGTAGGGCTTGAGTAATGCCCATTTCCATACCCTTTGAGATGTGTCATGATGTCAGGCACATTCTGGGAGTGGGAATGTCAGCCACAGTAACTGTTTTATAACAACTTAAAGGCAATTGTAGGTTCATAGTCAGTAGCCATATTGGATGTTTCCATCTGGCACTGGTAAGTTTGTAACATTGAACTTCCAGTTTCTATAAAGGGGTGTGGGTATAGGTGGTGTATGGAAGGGATTTGGGTGGTACACAGAAAGGGTGGTTTGAATAATTCATGTTGGGTGGTCATGTAGATGGGTCATGACTATGGCAACCCAGGCAAGCCAGACAGGGAAGCAGGGCAGGTTTGGGAAACCTCAGCTGCCCCTGCTAACACTACCTCTCTGCCTACATCAGTGGTGTTTAGGAGGTGAAGCCTTTGGGAGGTTATTAGATCATGAGAGTAGAGCCCTCATGACTGGGATAAGTGCTATTAGAAGTGAAACCCCAGAGAACTAGTTCTTATCTTCCACCGCAGGAGG
The DNA here is from genome assembly GCF_033115175.1 of Lepus europaeus. NCBI lineage: Eukaryota > Metazoa > Chordata > Mammalia > Lagomorpha > Leporidae > Lepus > Lepus europaeus. The sequence goes on along the minus strand of NC_084827.1, from coordinate 84,434,370 downwards.
ATGCAATAAAGTAGGTATCTTCCATAGAGGAAATGAGCCCTCAGCAGGCAGAGAATTTGCTGGGCCCATGATCTTGGAGTTCTCAACCTTCGTAATTATTAGAAATATATATATTTTTTTTATTTTGAAACCACTCAGGTAATGCTATTTTTTTTTTGACAGGCAGAGTGGATAGTGAGAGACAGAGACAGAGAGAAAGGTCTTCCTTTTTGCCATTGGTTCACTCTCCAATGGCTGCTGCGGACGGCGTTTTGTGCGGATCCGAAGCCAGGAGCCAGGTACTTATCCTGGTCTCCCATGCGGGTGCAGGGCCCAAGGACTTGAGCCATCCTCCACTGCACTCCCGGGTCATAGCAGAGAGATGGACTGGAAGAGGGGCAACCGGGATAGAATCTGGTGCCCCAATCGGGACTAGAACCCAGTGTGCCGGCGCTGCAAAGTGGAGGATTAGCCTGTTAAGCCACGGCGCCAACCAGTAATGCTATTTTCTTACAGCCACTGACAAGTCCAACACAATTATAAGCTGGTTGGAAAAAAGTAAATAATACTTATAATATATAATTATAATATATATCATAAGTATCAATAGATAGTAATCATTGATAAGTAAGAGCAATGGAGAACACAAAGCAAGATTAGTAAACAGCAAGTATACACACTTTCAAGAAAATGATACTCTAAAGGGAGATTAGTTACAGAGTAGATATATAGTCACTTGAAGTAGAAGAAGTCACAAGAGAGGTTTGATTTATTTGTTTTAGATGAGAGAATCATAGCTTAATTCTATGCTTATTGGAATGATGCAGTAGAGGGGGAAATTTCACTGATGCAACTCAGAACATTGTGACTTACGGGGGCAGTCACTCTGGGTGGGTGAAAGGAGACATAGACTAGCCATCAGCATAGACATTTTGTAACAACAGAAGGAAAAAGGAAATATTCAGATGAAGGTCTTTGGGTGTGACATTTCTGGTAACATTTGATGCAAGAACCAAAAAGTATATGGGAGAGAAACTGACATGTACCTGGAGAAGAGGGCCCAAAGCAGAAGGAAGAGTAAATGCAAAGTCAAAGAACATTTAGAAATTTGAAGAATAGTAATGATATCTGTAGCTTTTGTTGTTGTTGTTGGAAAGCAAGGAATGAGAAGTAGGTTATATAGGGCATCAGATGCCAAGGTGAGAACCATAACTGTTTGTACGAATTATTATGCCAGGGGGAAGAATTTCAGGAGAAGTGTTCAACTTACTTCTGCCCTCTTCACCTCTGTAAAAGAACTATAATTCTATTCTCCGTTTATTCTATTTATCTCATAATTTGGATTTTATAATGAAGAGAGGGGATATTTTCCTTTCATTTGTCTAACTGTTGACAGGAGAAGGCCCAAGGATGCACTCCTGACTAAAAAATATACTTCTGGAGCCTCACTTCTCTGTGTATCAGCACCTTTGTCAACTATACTTCACTCTTTCCAATGAACCCATATTCAAATTGGAAGGTATAAGTAATTGATGAAGATACCCAGTAGTGTGCCAAAGCAGGTTCAAATAAGTATTGAAATCACAGATTTTAGCAAACATTGTAATCTGAGGCTTTAGATGTCAGAGATTTGGTTCTTAAATATTTCTCACATATTACTGAACTTTTCCTCTATTGATGGAGTGAGCTAACACCATACCTCAAAGCAATAGAAAGTTTATATCCAAGAAATCATGTTCTCTTTTACATAATTTTAACTAAAAAGCAAAAATTGTATGTATTTATGGTATACAACATGTTTTATTTTATTTTATTTATTTATTTATTTATTTTTGACAGGCAGAGTGGACAGTGAGAGAGAGAGAGACAGAGAAAGGTCTTCCTTTTCCGTTGGTTCACCCTCCAATGGCCAGCGTGGCCGGCGCGCTGCGGCCAGCGCACCGCACTGATCCGAAGGCAGGAGCCAGGTGCTTCTCCTGGCCTCCCATGGGATGCAGGGCCCAAGCACTTGGGCCATCCTCCACTGCACTCCCAGGCCACAGCAGAGAGCTGGCCTGGAAGAGGGGCAACCGGGACAGGACCGCTGCCCCGACCGGGACTAGAACCCGGTGTGCCGGCGCCGCAAGGCGGAGGATTAGCCTACTGAGCCACGGCGCCGGCCCTTGCTTTTTTTTTTTTTTTTTTTTAACAATAAAACAATGTTGAATTTTGTCAAATGCCTTTTCTGCAAACCATCTCTCTCTCTCTCTCTGTCCTTCCCTCTCCATAACTTTCAGACATAGAGTTAAAGCAGTTATTTCAAGATTTTAGATTATAATTTCTCACAAATGGGTTTCATACTGAAGCACAATAGAAGTATTTTCATCTTTTTTATTCAAAAGTAGTGTTAGGACTTTTATGAAAATACATAATAAAGAGGCTGAAGAGCCTTGTTTTTGTTCAGCAACAGAAATGAAGATGTTTAGGACACAGAGCAAATATAAATAGTAGTCTAAATCTGCCAAACTCGGCAGTTACCACAATGATGTATTTTCCTCTAAAACAGCAGTCAACAAAAATAAACAAAAATAAATTAATGAGATTGCTTTACAATCACTTTTAAAACATGCATGGCAAAGAATAACTAACATATTCACTGAAAACTATGCCCATCTAAGTTTGTCAGGGGTCTTTCATACATGTGTGTCCTATTGAGTGACCAAAGTATTTCTTCTTACTTTGTTCAGAATGACTCCGCTGAGCAGAGTTTTTAAAAGTTCATGTGAAAGATTAATTTGTGACAAGAAGTTTTGAAAAGATTTATTTGAAAAGGAGATTGACAAAGAGAGAGGGAGAGATAGAGATCTTCCATCCACTGGTTCTTTTCTCAAATGTCCACAACAGCTTGGGCTGGGCCAGAACAAAGCCAGGAGCCAGAAATGCCATCCGTGTCTCTCAGTTGTGTGGCAAGGACTCAAGTCCTTGAGCCGTCATCCACTGCTTCCAAGCACATTCAGACAGAGACATAGCAGAAGCAGAGCAGCAGGGAGTTAAAGCAGCATTCTGATAGGGATATGGGTGTTGCACAAGTTCATGTAACTTACTGCTCCACTACACCTGCCCTATGCCAATAATATTTGAAAGGGCTCATGAAGATATAAACTGGTACAATGTTGCGTAAGTGCTCTGTGAAACTTCTGTGCCTTTGTGTTTGTTTTTATCCTATTGACAGATAATCCTCCTGGTTCTCTTGCATTTCTGGCCATTCATTAACCAAAGGCCATAATGGTTTTTGTCTGGATTTTTTTTTTCCAGAGATGTGTCTGGGAAATACTATTGTAAAATATAGTATTCCAGAACAAAAAGATTTTGTTCACTGCTGAGAATAACCAAATATGTCTCCAGTGTCAGCCAAGGTTGGCTTGTCTTTTTTTGTTTTTTAATTATTTTATTTTATTTTATTGAGAAAGGGGTGGGGAGAGAGAGACAAAAAGAGAGAGATAGAGATTGATTTTCCATCCACTGGTTCACTCCCCAAATGATTGCAATGTCCAGGGCTGGGCCAGACCGAAGCCAGGAGCCAAAAGTTTCTTCTGGGTCTCCCACAAGGATGCAGGTATCCAAGGGCTGTCCTCCAGTGCTTTTCCAGGTTCATTAGCTGGGAGGTGGATCAGAAGTGCAGCATCCAGGATTCAAACTGGCATCCAAATGGGATACCAGATTTACAGGCGCCAGGTTTACCCACTATGCCACAACACCGGTTTTGATTTGTCTTTTCCACATGATTGGGGTTTCCAGATTTTAAGTTCTGTTAGATGTGACACAAGCATCCTTTTTTGAATATGGTCAACCTAAGTTCATTACCCCCATAGGACCTGAGAGGCAATGGAAATTGATATAAACATGGAGCTCATGATGCTTGCTGTACCCAGAGCAAAAGTTCTTTCCCTGATGTAGGAGTCTGCTGTCTTCTAAAACGCACCATTTTCAAAACTTTAGCAGATGTACTTGTTATATCGTATCTGGGGGAAAATTTCAGTCTCTTTACAGTTTTCAATCATCTGATTCTCCCAATATAGATTGGTATTTGTAATTTTCGTTAATTAATCACTGGTCATTTCATCCTTTCTTCCTTATTTCTACTCCATATTGTTTTCTCATTTTTGCTTTTACTCAATCTGACCTCATCCCCTGCATACAGATACCATATCTAATACCAAATTTGGCACGTGATCTGTTTGTGGAATGGACTTTGCACTTAAAAGTTCCTATCATCTACAGAACTTTCTCCCTGAGTTTATCATTATACAGTAGATGTGCATTATGCTGGTTAATTCAGTGTTGGGTTTCAATGATACATTTTTTTGTAAATTGTAGGAGATAGAATTGATTATAGCAATTTTATGAACTATATTTTTTAAGTGTTTGCTGCACCATTTCCTTCTTTCTAGGGGATTTTCCTCTCTTTTCCTTTTGATGTGCGGGGCCATTTAAGTCCTCAATGCATTTCTGGGAAACTAAAACCCCAAATCTAAGCCTGTTGAACCTCTTGTCACACAAGTATTTGAAAGAATGATACTTAAGGGAAATAGAAAATGACACTTCCCCCCTCATCTTTTGAAGACGAAATGATCCTCCCCCCTTCAATTCTACCAAAAGAGATTCCCAGCTCATTTTCCTTAGCAAGAGCTTTAAAGTGTAAAAAACTCATCAAACATCTTTTCCTCTGAGACAATGTCATCTGAGTTCAAAGGATGTACACAGCTCTGCAAAACTGCTGTCTTGTTTCAGTGATAAGGCTTTGGCTTTCATTTTATGTTTGATTCCAAGAAAATCAAATCTGTTTTTATGTACACCAAAACTAAATAAAGAAATTAAGAAAAATAATCTATTTCTACAGACAGCATGAAGAAGGGAAAGTTTCAAGTTACAAAAATATCCTTATAATGACTTCTAAGCTAGGTTACATTCTTACCAAGATATGCTTGGTTATTTAGACTGAAAACATATATCTATTCTTGTAGACAATGAAGGAAATCTCTACTGTGGCTCCTGGGAAATAATACTGTTTTCTTCCTATAGTTACCTCTTCAGAAAACATTTACTGGCTAACTAGAAGACTGAGGACATTGCTTGCTTATTCACTTTACTTTTCCTTGAAGCTGGCCAAAAATCCTACACCATAATAACTATAATTTTAGTACATTTCTATGAAAATTTCAATGTCAATGACCTCAGAATTTCTGGGCATGAGGTACACAAAATGTTTTTTAAAAAATCCCAGGACATGCGATCTTATCTCAGTACATTCTAATCCATTATATATAATAATACGCATTATAACATTTGAGCTATATTAATTTATTCACATTCAAATACAATTACCAGATTTTAAGAAATAAACTATATCTCATTCATATTCAGAAGATAAAGAATTAACAACCCTTCATTCAAATTCAGTTATAGTAATTCAGCTATGGAAATTGGCAGGTTATATTATTTCTTCCAAAGTAAAGATATAGTTATATTTTTTCAAGTTAATATATAAGACATGCTTTCAGAAAGCTCGTGGAAAAATGGAATTAAAAGATAACTTTATTTTGATGCCTCTAATTTTTGAAATTCATACATAATTTTATATAACACACATTTTCCATGAACTTGTTGAAGACGATTCACATATGTCCTGGTGAAATGTAAATACTTTCAGAATGAAGGAGGTTGACTCTTTGACTGCTCAAGAAAGATTCCCTACCTACTGAAATAAACTTTCTTAAAACTCTTTTGGTATTTTACAACCATTACCATTGTAAGTTGAGTGAAGATAATGTACCAAATGGACTTTGTAACTGCTCTGTCTCTCTCATACCCTTCAATCTCATTTAAGATCCAGTCAAGTTTTCTGAACACATGACTAAATGAATTAAAATTAGTAATACTCAAAAGATAAATTGAATTTTGAAGAACATCACAATCTGTCTGGGGCTGGTGCTGTGGTATAGTAGGTTAAGCCTCCACCTGTGGCACCAGCATTCCACATGGGTGCTGGTTCAAGTCCTGGCTGCTCCATTTCTGATCCAGCTCCCTGATAATGTGCCTAGGAAGGCTGTGGAAGATAGCCAAGTGCTTGGGCCCCTGTACACACGTGGGAGACCCAGAAGAAGCGCCTGGCTCCTGCCTTCAGATCAGCTCAGCTCTGGCTGTTGGGGCCCTTTGGGGAGCAAACCAGTGGGAGGAAGACCTCTCTGTCCCTCCCTTTGTCTATAACTCTGCCTCCCATGTAAGTAAATAATTTTTTAAAAAAAGAATCTGTCAGTGTCATCATGAGCTCTCCTACTATTATCCAGTTACTATATTTTAGTTTGTAATTATGTCAGTGTATGTAAGTTACAGATGAAAGTGTAAAGATGAGTTATTTTAGCATATACCTTTAAATTTTAGTTTATTCATAATTATCCTTGGTTAATTTCACTGTGTGATCATTTGATAATAGTTTAAAATATGTTTATTTAGCAAGTATCTCTTGAGAATTATGATAATAGATACTTTCGCCTTTGTGCATTCTTGTATCTCTTTGCCTACATATTCTCAAGATAACTGCCTTAGTTCCTGCATTTATGCCTGAGTTCCTTGCAGCATGAAAAGCAGTGAGCAAAAAAGCACAATGCCAATTGTTATTCTTAACAATTTTGTTTTTATGATGAAATAATTATATGTATTGAGATTATATACACACATAGATTATGTGTACACACACACACACACATACATCACATTCAATCCTATCCAGAAGTTAAAGGAAGTGCAGTTCCATGATTAAACTAAGTCCAGTTTGGGATATTATGTAATCAGTTAGCTCATTCTTTATTCTGAAATCAAAACAGAGCCACTAAAAGTTTTATGTAGTTTGTGTCAACAAATACCCTTCTTGTAGATGGATTACAGCTACTTTTATTATTCTACTTAATTCAGGAAAATCCTTCCTGAAATATTGGCTGATACAAAGCAATATCAAACCATAAGAAAATGCTGCCAATGTGGGAAGACATAACTGAGCCTTCTTGCAGTTTGTAGAATTGCATACAGGGATCCTTCACAGTTGGTAGACATTCTGCCGTCTAGACTCAAACTTGCTGTGTGTCTTCCACATCTCATTATGCAAACTTTCTTATTTGGCTTTACTGATTAACTGGTGTCTCCATCTCTTCTCCCTCTTTTTTCATTTATTTTAAGAGTAAAGTCCCTCTAAGACAACATAAATGGGTCACAAATAGTAACAAATCACAGAAGACCTAGGATTCTATTATTGCAAAATTAATGAAATGGAGGGGCTATCCTGTCATCTAGCCAGCTGAAATTCTGAGATCTTTTTTAGCTAACCTCAAAATCAGAGTCAGTTTATTCTATGATTTGGTGCCACCTTGTGGCATTTGTTTACATGAGCTTAAACACAGATGGAGACATCATAGAGAGTTGACATCAGCAAGATGGTTGACCAAAGGAGCCTGGCGCACTACTTTCAAAATAAAAGGACCAAAGCAAGAGGGAAAGAGCAAGCTCATTTTAATGGAATGTTTGTGGCAGAGTTTTGGAGTACAGTTGGGATGTGGCGGAGACATTGGTGATCAAGAAGGTTCACTATGACCTTTTAACAAAGGGAACTAAGCACACAATATTTGCCTTTCTTCCATCTCTTGAGATCAACCTTGAATCAACAGAGACTTCATTCACTGAAGAAAGAGAAAATAGGAGGCCCCCAGAAGAGTCCACTTTTGCCATAGGCACCTAAAGCATTTATTGCTGGAGAACCCTGCAGCTTTTCAAGCTCTGAGCCCAGTTGTTGGAGCTGCTGAGTTCCTACACTGAACAGCCTGGAGAAAAGATTCCAGCCATGCTGTGTCCCCCTGATGCACAGAGCCACCTTGAGACCCTAATCTACCTGATATTGTATGAAACAATTGGGCTGCTGCCTCCAGTAGCTCTGCTTACTCAGCCCTGCAAACCACCTATGAGTTTACTATAACCCTCCCATGGCCCCAGGATGCTCCTGGGAGTTCCACCATGAGTGGCTTTGCCTGTAGAAGTGCACAAAATACAGCCTGGTCTTCTCTATCCTGCTGCCCCACAAATGCCCAGGTAGTTTTATCCACACACGCTTGGCCATAGGAAGCAGCCCCAATCACCCTCCTGTTACACCAGAAGCAGATATGTAACCCTATGCATCCTGAGCATTACGAACAGCCAGGTAAACATCAAGTGGCCCAAACAGCGAATTTTCAAACTAGCAAGAGGATAGCGTCAAGCTACTTCTAAGATATACTTAGACTAATAAACATCAGACTTGTTAGCAGAGACCATACAGTTCAGAGAAATATTTCCAGTCTAGAATACTGTGCTCACTAATGCTAAGTGAAGGAGAAATAAAGACTTTCCAAAACATGCAAAAACTGAGGAAATCCATTAATACCAGACTATTGCTACAAGAAATGTTTAAGAGAGTCCTATGCTAAAAGTGTAAGGCTGAGAGCTATCATCCTGAAATCACACAAAAAAAGTTCAAAACTCAACAGTAGATCAGACACACACAAAAAAGAGATTAAAACTCTATCAATACAAAAAATCCCAGCAAACCATAAAGATGTACAAGAGAGGGGAAATGAAACAAAAGATGAGTAAAACAACAAGAAAAAAACATTATCAGGATGATAGGAATAAAATCTTATTTATTAATAATAACCTTGACTGTAAATGAATTGAATTCTCCAATTAAAAGACATAGAATGGCTGAATGCACAAAACCGCTAGACTCAACAATATGCTCCCTGTAAGAAATTCACTTTACCAGTAACAGCACACAATGCCTGAAAGTGAAGGGATGGAAAAGTATGTACCAAACAAATGGAAACCAAAAGTAAACACAAGTAACTATACTTACACCTGATAAAATAAGCTTGAACTAAAAAAGCATATAAGGAGACAAGTCCAACAAGTTGAATTAAAAATTGGAAACATACATCCAACACTTGCACACTTAATTGTATAAAGCAAACATTATTAGATCCAAAAGGATAGACAGCCTCAAATACAATAATAGGGCATTCAACATCCTATGTCCATCATCTGGTAGATCATCCAGAAAAAAACTTACCAAAGAAATATTAGAATTAAGCTACAATGGCTATAATACATTTATAGAACATTTTATTCAACAGTTGTAGAATATATGTTCATTTCATCAGCACCCTTAAGAATAAATCATATGTTAGGACACAAAAATCAAATCTCAACCAATCAAAAAAAAGTGAAAGCATACCAGATACCTTCTGGGACTACAATGGAATGAATCTAGAAATCAACAACAACAGGAATTCTAGAAACTGTGCAGCACATGAAAATTAAACAGCTTTTTTTTAAACAACCATGGATCAATGAAGAGATTAAAGCATGAATTAAAGGACTTCTTGAAATTCATAAAAATGAAAACACAACAAAACCAATAGGACACAACAAAAGCAACACTAACAGGGAAGTTAACAATGGTAAGTGCTTATATTTAAAACACTGAGAGAGTAAAGGTACTGTTTCAGTACTAGTTACAGCATTACTTCACATTACACTTTGTGTTTCTGTGTGGGTGCAAACTGATGAAATCCTTACTTAGTATATACTGAATCGATCTTCCGTATATAAAGATAATTGAAAATGAAAAAAAAAAAAAAACCTTGGTTTTAAGTTGGAAATTGCATAGAAAATTAGTCAATTTTTAAAAAATATCATGTAGGATCTCTGTCCTTAATGTGTTGTACATTGTGATTTCATGCTATAACTAGTACTCCAACAGTGTTTTTCACTTTGTGTTACTATGTGGAGACAAACTGTTGAAATCTTTACTTAATATATACTAAACTGATCTTCTGTATATAAAGAGAATTGAAAATTAATCTTGATGTGAACGGAAGGGGATAGGGAGCAGGAAAGGGGAGGGTTGCGGGTGGGAGGGAAGTTTTTTGGGGGGAAGCCATTGTAATCCATAAGCTGTACTTTGGAAATCTATATTCATTAAATAAAAGTTAAAAAAAAAAACACCGAGAGAGAAGCCAGTGTTGCGGAGCAGCAGGGTAAGCTGCCACTTGTGATGCCAGCACCCAATGGGAGCGCCAGTTCAAGTCTCAGTTGCTCCTCTGTAATGTGCCTGGGATAACAGTAGAAGATGGCCTAATCATTTTTTGACAGGCAGAGTTAGACAGTGAGAGAGAGAGAGAGACAGAGAGAAAGGTCTTCCTTTTCCACTGGTTCACCCCTCAAATGGCTGCTATGGCCGGCACATTGCATCAGTCTGAAGCCAGGAGCCAGGTGCTTCCTCCTGGTCTCCCATGCGAGTGCGGGACTTGGGCCATCCTCCACTGCACTCCCGGGCCACAGCAGAGAGCTGGAATGGAAGAGGAGCAACCGGGACAGAACTGGTGCCCCAGTGAATGAAGATCTTGGCTCCTGGCTTTTGCCTGATCCAGACCCAGATGTTGTGGCCATCTGGGGAGTGAACGAGCGAATGGGAGATATTGCTCTCTGTGTCTCTACTTCTCTTTCTGCAACTCTGAGTTTCAAATAAATAAGTAAATCTTCTTTAAAAAAAAAAAGTTTTCCAAACCAGAAAAGCCCAGGAGCAAATGGCTTCACTGCTGAATTTTAACTTTTAAAAAACTTGTGACAATCCTTCTCAAACTATTCCAAAGCATTGAAAGGGTGGGAACCTTCCCAAACTCATTCTACAAGTCCTTACATTTTACAAGTATTATTCTGTTGCCAAAACTTGAAATCACAGGACAATATTTCTGAAAAACATAAACTCAAAATTCTCAACAAAATACTAGCAAACTGAATACAAAACTCAGCAAAAAGATTCTAAACCATGATCAAGAGGACTTAATCCTAGTAATGTAAGGGTTGTTCAATATATGCAAACCAATAAATATAATATACACCATCAACAGAATGAAGGACACAAAATATATTATCATTTCAGTAAAGGCAGAAAAAGCATTTAATGAAAATGTTAAAAAAAACTTCCAAAAAATTAGATATAGAAGGAGTGGATCCAAAGAAAATAATACCTATAAATGACAAATCCACAGTCCACATCTTACTGAATGAGTAAAAGCTAAAATTATTTCCGCTCAAATCAGGCACAAGACAAGGATATCCTCTTTCACTGTTCCTATTTAATATAGCATTGGAAGTACTTGCCTCAATAATTAGCTAAGAAAAGAACACACCCAGATAGGAAAGGTAGAGGTCAAGTGATACCTGTTTGCAAGTGATATTTTATTTATAGAAAATCATAAAGCTTCCATCAATGAACTGTTAGAACCAAGAAACAATTCAGTAAAGTTGCAGAATACAAAACCAACATACAAAAATCTTTTTTTTTGATACACTAACAATGAAAGTATTGAGAATGAATTAAAACAAGTACATTCTCATTAGCTACAAGAAAGATATCTAGTATTAAATTTAACCAAGAAAATGAATGACTTCCACAAGTAAAATTACAAATCATTGATGGAAATAACTGAAAAGGACACAGACAATGGAAAACATCCCATGTTCATGGATTGGAAGAACTGATATTGTTGAAATGTCCATATTACACAAAGCAATTTAAAAGTTCGATGCAATTCCTACCAAAATAGTAATGATGTTGTTTGCAGAAATAGAAAATAAGACTCCTGAAATTTCTAAAGAATTCAAACATACAAAGGAATCTTGGGAAAAGAATAAAGGCTAAACTAAAATATCTGACTTCAAAATGTATTAGAAATTAACTAAAATAGCAGATATTTGGAATAAAGACAGACACAGACACTACACAAACAAAATAAAGGTTATAGAACTAAATTCACATATTTATATGCAACTGATTTTCAACAATACAGCAAGAACATATGTTGAAGAAAAGAAAATCTCTTCAATAGATGCTGCAAGGAAAACTGAATATCCACAATTAGAAGAAATAAACTGAGGGAAATAAGAAGAGAAAGGGAAGTTGGGAATATCATTATATTCTTAGAATTGTATCTATGAACTATATTGAATCTTAAAAATTAATTAAAAATTAAAATAAAAAATTAAAAAAGAAGAAAGAAACTATATTCCTATTTATCACCATATAAAAACAACAGAAAAAGGATCAAGAAACTTTATAACAAGAAGAAAATAAAAAGGAAATCATTCAGGGCTAAGATCTTTTGATATGATCACAAAAACACAAGCAACAAAAACAAAAATTGACAAATGGAATTATATCAAGTTAAAACAATTCTGTACAACAAAGGAAATAATTAAGTGAAAGAAGCCATAAAATGGGAGAAAATATTTGTAACCTATTAATCTCAGAAGTGATTAATTTACAGAATATATGTGAAATTGAAACAACTCACTAGCAAATGAAAGCTCAAATAATCCAAGTTAAAAAGGACAAATGATCTGAGTAAATGTTTATTAAAAGCAATGTTTATTAAAAGAGGATAAACATGGGACAGGCATTGTGGCATAGTGGGTAAAACAGGCGCCTGCAGTGCAGGCGTCCCATATGAGCATGGGTTCAAGTCCCTGCTTCTCCACTTCTGATACAGCTCTTTGCTATGGCCTAGGAAAGCAGTAGAAGATGGCCCAAGTCCTTGGGTCCCTGCACCCACGTGGGAGTACTAGAAGAAGCTCCTGGCTCCTGGTTGCAGACTGACTCATGTCCGGCCGTTGCAGCCATTTGGGGAGTGAACCACCAGATGGAAGACCTTTATCTGTCTCTTCCTCTTACTGTTTGTAACTCTACCAACACCTTGCTCTCTAAGCTCTCTTTTTGAATTTCAATGTTCCCTGAGTTACAGAAACTCTAATCTCAATGCATTAGTAAATATAGTCATGAGGAAAAATTAATACTGATTTTAAATTTTGTGAAGAATTACAGAAGAGTAAAGTACATCTTGGTTCCTTGGTTCCTTTCCCTTCTTTTTTAAAAAAAAATATTTCTGCTTTTTAAAATTTTTTTAAGGAATAGTGATGGAGAAAGAGACAGAGAAACATCTGTCCACTAGTTCACTCCCCAAATGCCTGTATCAGCCAGGTTTGAAACACGCTGAAGGAAGGAGCCTGGAACTTCATTTGAATATCCCACATATGCGACAGGGACCCAGGTACTTGAGCCACTCACTTACTACCTCTCAAGGTGTATTTTACCAAGAAAATAGATTGCAGCTGGAGTAAACCCCAGGCATTCTGATATGAGATGCAGGAATCTCAGATGATATCTTAATTCCCTTCCGCAATCCCTGCCCCACTTCTGTGTTTTCCTATGTAATTTATAGTGTCACCAGGATAGTGTAATCTCTCATTTTTATTGTTGATAGTACTTCTTTTTTTAAACTTTTATTTAATAAATATAAATTTCAAAAGTACAACTTTTGGATTATAGTGGCTTTTCCCCCGTAACCTCCCTCCCACCCAGAACTGTCCCATCTCCCACTCTCTCTCCCATCCCATTCTTAATCAAGATTCATTTTCAATTATCTTTACATACAGAAGATCATATTGGTATACATACTAACTAAATTTTTTCAACAATTTGCACCCACACAGATACACAAAGTATGAAGTACTATTTGAGTACTAGTTTTACTGTTAATTTGCATAGTACAACACATAAAGGACAGAGATCCTACATGGGGAGCAAGTGTACAGTGATTCCCATTGTTGATTTAACAATTGACACTCTTATGTATGACATCAATAATCACCCGAGGCTCTTGTCATGAGCTGCTAAGGCTATGGAAGCCTCTAGAGTTCACAGACTCAGACCTTATTTAGACAAGGCCGTATTCAAAGTGGAAGTTCTCGCCTCCCTTCAGAGAAAGGTACTCCTTTTTTGATGGCCCATTCTTTCCACTGGGATCTCACAGAGATCTTTCATTTAGGTCATTTTTCTTGCTACAGTGTCTTATTTTCATGCCTGAGAAACTCTCATGGGCTTTTTAGCCAGATCCAAATGCCCTAAGGGCTGATTCTGAGGCCAGAGTGCTGTTTAGGGCATCTGCCATCCTATGAGTCTGCTGTGTATCCCACTTCCCATGTTGGATCGTTCTCTCTTTTTTAATTCTATCGGTTACTATTAGCAGACACTAGTCTTTTTTATGTGATCCCTTTGACGCTTAATCCTATCATTATGATCAATTATGAACTTAAACTGATCACTTTGACTAGTGAGATGGCATTGGTACATGCCACCTTATGGGATTGATTTGGAATCCCCTGGCACGTTTCTAGTTCTACCATTAGGGGTAAGTCTGAGTGAGCATGTGCCAAACTGTACATCTCCTCCCTCTCTTATTCTCACTCATATTTAACAGGGATCACTTTTCAGTTAAATTTAAACAGCTAAGAATAATTGTGTGTTAATTAAAGAGCTCAACCAATGGTATTAAGTTGAACAAAAAAAATACTAAAAGAAATAAAACAGTAAATTATTCCTCAACAGACAGCACAAGGGCTGTTGAGAAACAAGTCATTGTTTCACATAGAGTCTGTTTCACTTCTACAGGTTTCCTTTTAGGTGCTTAGTTAGTTGTCACCGATCAGGGAGAACATATGATAGTGTCCCTTTGGGACTGGCTTATTTTACTGAGCATGATATTTTCCAGATTTCTCCCTTTCTCCATGATGTTTTACCAGATTTCATTTTTAACTGTTGTATAGCATTCTATAGAGTAAATATCCCATAATTTCTCTATCCGGTCTACTGTTGAAGGGCATTTGGGTTGATTCCATGTCTTAGCTATTGTGAATTGAACTGCAATAAACATTGAGGTGCAGACAGCTCTTTTATTTGCCAATTTGATTTACTTTGGGTAAATCCAAGGAGTGGGATTGCTTGGTCATGTGGTAGGGCTATATTCAGCTTTCTGAAGAATCTCCAAACTGTTTGGCATAGTGGCTTAACCAGTTTGCATTCCCACCAATAGTGGGTTAGTGTCCTTTTTTCCCCACATCCTCACTAGCATCTTTTGTTAGTTGATTTCTATATGTAAGCCATTCTAACTGGGGTGAGGTGAAACTTCATTGTGGTTTTGATTTGGATTTCCCTGATGGCTAGTGATCCTGAACATTTTTTTCATCTGTCTGTTGACTGTTTGGACTTCCTCTTTTGAAAAATGTCTGTTTAAGTCCTTGGTACTTCTCTTAAGTGGGTTGTTTGTTTTGTTATTGTGGAGTTTCTTGATCTCTTTTTAGATTCTGCTTATCGGTTTATCGGTTTATAGTTTGCAAATTGGTTGCATAGTTTGTAAATATTTTTTCCCATTCTGTCTGTTGCCCTTCACTTTCCTGAGTATTTCTTTTGCAGTACAGAAACTTCTCAATTCGATGTAATCCCAATTGTTAATTTTGGCTTTGACTGCCTGGCCTCTAGGGTCTTTTCCAAGAAATCTTTGCCTGTACCTGTATCTTGCAGGGTTTCTCTGATGTTCTCTAATAATTTGATGGTGTCATGGCATAGCCTTAGATCTTTAATCCATGCTGAGTAGATTTTTGTGTAAGGTGTATAGTAGGGGTCTTGCTGCATAATTCTCTACGTGGAAATCCACTTTTCCCAGCACCATTAGTTGAGTAGACTGTCCTTGCTCCAGGAATTGGTTTTAGATCCTTGATCAAATAGAAGTTTGCTGCAGATGTTTGGATTGATTTCTGGTGTTTCTAATCTGTTCCATTGGTCTATCCATTTGTTTCTGTACCAGTGCCATGCTGTTTTGATAACAATTACCCTGAATTATATCTTGAAATCTGGTATTGTGATGTTTCTGGCTTAGTTTTTGTTGTAGAAGATTGCTTTAGCTATTCGAGGTCTCCTGTGCCTCCATATGAATTTCAGCATCATTTTTCCAGATCTGAGAAGAATGTCTTTGGTATTTTGATTGTATCACATTGAATCTATAAATTACTTTTAGGAGAATGGACATTTTGATGATATTGATTCTTCTTATCCATGAGTATGGAGGATTTTTCCATTTTTTGGCATCCTCTTCTATTACTTTCCTTAGGATTTTGTAATTCTCATTGTAGAGATCTTTAACACCTTGTTTAAGTTTATTCCAAGGTATTTGATTATTTTTGTAGCTATTGTGAATGGGATTGAACTTTGAAGTTCTTCCTCAGCCATGGCATTGCCTGTGTATACAAAGATTGTTGATTTTTGTGCATTGATTTTATATCCTGCTACTTTTCCAAACTCTTCTATGAGTTCCAATAGTCTCTTAGTAGAGTTCTTTGGATCCCCTAAATAAATAATCATATCATCTGCAAAGAGGGATATTTTGACTTCTTCCTTCTCAATTTGTATCCCTTTAATTTCTTTTTCTTGCCTAATTGCTCCGGCTAAAACTTCCAGTACTATATTGAATAGCAAAGGTGAGAGTGGGCATCCCTGTCTGGTACCAGATCTCAGTGGAAATGCTTCCAACTATTCCACATCCAATAGGATGCTGGCCATGTGTTTTTCATAAATTGCCTTGATTGTGTTGAAGAATGTTCCTTCTGTACCCAATTTGCTTAGAGTTTTCATCATGAAAGGGTGTTGAATTTTATCAAATGCTTTCTTGCATCTTTTGAAATAATCATGTTTTTTCTTCCGCAGTTTGTTTATGTGGTGTATCACACTGATTGATTTACAGTTGTTGAACCATCCCTGTATACCAGGGATAAATCCCACTTGGTCCGGGTGGATGATTTTTCTGATGTGTTTTTAAATTCTATTGGCTATAATTTTGTTTTGGATTTTTGCATCTATGTTCCTTAGGGAAATTGGTCTGTAATTCTCTTTCTCTGCTGCATCTTTTTCAGGTTTAGGAATTAAGGTGATGCTGGCTTCATAGAAAGAATTTGGAAGGATTCACTCTTTTCCAATTTATTTGAATAGTTTGAGAAGAATTGGAGTTAGTTCTTTTTAAATGTCTGGTAGAATTCAGCAGTGAATCCATCTAGCCCTGGGCTTTTCTTTGTTGGGAGGGCCTTTATTACTGATTCAATTTCTGAATAGATTATGGGTCTGTTTAGATATTCTATGTCTTCATGGTTCAATTTAGGTAGGTTGTATGTGTCCAGGAATGTATCCATTTCTGACAGATTTTCCAGTTTGCTGGCATACAACACTTAGTAGTAATTTCTGATGACTCTTTTTATTTCTGTGGTGTCTGTTGTTACGTTTCCATTTTCATCTCTGATTTTATTGATTTGGGTCAATTTTGTTTATTTTTTCAAAAAACCAGTTCTTTTTTTGCTGATCTTTTGGAATTTTTTTTTATTCAATCCTGTTAATTTCTTCTCTGATTTTAATTATTTCTTTTCTCCTACTAGTTTTGGGTTTGGTTTGCTGTAGTTTTTCTAGATCCTTGAGATGCATTGATAATCATTTGTTTGGTGCCTTTCCAATTTCTTGATGTAGGTACCTATTGCTATATACTTTCCTCTTAACATCATAAGTTTTGATATGTTGTGTTGTTATCTTTATTTCTTCCAGAAAGATTTTGTTTTCTCTTTTTATTTCTTCTATGACCCACTGTTCATTCAGGAGCATGTTGTTTAGTCTCGATGTGTTTGCATATGCACTAGGGAATCCTGAATTGCTAATTTCCTTCTTCATTCCATTGTGATCTGAGAAGATGCATAGTATGATTTCTATTCTTTTGAATTTGCTGAGACGTGCTTTATGGCCTAGTATGTGGTCAATCCTATAGTGAGTTCCATGTACTGCTGAGAAGAATGTGTATTCTTCAAGTGTAGGATGAAAAGTTATGTAGATATCTGTTAGGTCATTTGATCTATAGTGTTGATTAAATCTGCTGTTTCCTTGTTGATTTTCTTTCTGGTTGATCTGTCCATTGCTGAAAGTGGAGTATAGAAGTCCCCCAGTACTATTGTGTTGGAATCTAAGTCTCCCTTTAAGTTCCTTAACATATCTTTTAAATAAACTGGTGCCCTGTAATTAGGTGCATATATGTTTATAATAGTTACATCTTCCTGTTGAATTAATCCCTTAATCATTATATAGTGTCCCTCTTTGTCTCTCTTAACAGTTTTTGTGTTGAAGTTTATTTTGTCCGATATTAAGATAGCTACGCCAGCTCTTTTTCGGTTTCAGTTGGCATGCAATATCTTTTCCCAACCTTTCACTTTCAGTCTGCATGCACCTTTGTTGGAGAGATGTGTTTCTTCTAAGCAGCAAAAGATGGGTTTTCTAATCCATTCAGCCAGTCTGTGCCTTTTAACTGGAGAGTTGAGGCCATTTACATTCAATGTGACTATTAATAAGCAGTGACTTTGCCCTGCCATTTTTCTAAAGATATTTCTAATATATAGTTTGAATTTCCTGTGATCTTTTACGGAGAGATTTTCTTCCTTTACCTTCCTTCTCATATTGATGACTGTGTTTCTGTGTTTCTGTGTAATACATCTTTAAGCACCTTTTGCAGGGTTGGACGAGTGGTGACAAATTCTTTAAATTTCTGTTTGCTATGAAAGCTCTTTAGTTCACCTTTATTCACAAATGAGAGCTTTTCAGGATATAACATTCTGGGATGGCATATTTTTCTCTTCATACTTTGGCTATATCTCACCATTCCCTCCTTGCCTGTAGGGTTTCTGATGAGAAGTCTGCTGTGAGTCTATTTGTTGATCTTCTGAGAGTAATCTGGCATTTCTCTCTTGCACATTTTAGAATCTTTTCTTTATATCTCACAGTGGTGAGTTTGATTACAATGTGTCATGGCGAGGATCTCTTCTGCTCATGTTTATTGGGAGTTCTGTGTGCTTCCTGTACTTGGATGACTCTTTCTCCAAACCCAGGAATTTTTCTGCTACTATCTCACTGAAAAGGCCTTCTAATCCTTTCTCTCTCTCTCCATGCCCTCAGAAACTCCTAGAACCAGAATTTTGGGTTTTTTAATAGTATCCAATAGATTCCCAAGAATATTTTTTAGACTTCTAATTTCCTCTTCTTTTCTTTGGCTTGACTGTGTACTTTCCTGTGCTCTGTCTTCTAAGTCCAATATTCTCTCTTCTATCTCACTGATTCTGTTTTTAAGACTCTCAACTGTCTTTTTTATTTGTTTTATTGAATTCTTCATTTCATTTTGATTTCTCTTCAGTATCTCAATTTCATGTTCTATTAAATTCCTCATTTTGTTTTGATTCCTCCTTAAGATTTCTTTTTCATGAGAGAGATTTTCTTTCATGTCCTGCATGGATTTCAGCAGTTCATGCATTTGTTTTTGGTTACTTCTAAATGTTCTTATCATAATTTTTTTGAGTTCCATTTCTGGCATTTCTTTTATCTCGTCATCTTCATAATCTTGTATTGATGTGTCATGTTCTTTTGGGAGCGCCATATTATCTTCCATGTTCTTGTTTCCTTGGTTGTTGCATTTGTTGTTTGGCTTTTGTAATTGGACAGTCTGCTTTCAGTGACTCTAGAGGCTTGTGGTGGGTGTGGCCAGAGATCTCTGTTCAGTTCTTCAGGGTTGAGGGTGTGCCTAAGGTGACAAACCCAGGTTTGGCATGGTAAATCTTCTCTCTTTCTTTTCTTTTCTTTTCTTTTTTTTTTTAAATCAGAAGCGAAGTAATTCCACTCAGCTGAGCTCTTCTCCTTGATGGTGATGTGTGCCTGAGCACTAGCCCCAGTGGGTATAATATTCATCTACTCTGTCCCAAGGACCACACAAAGGATCTGTGCTGTTCTCAGTGTAAGCTCAGATTCCCCTGCAGAGTCTCTCACTGGGTAGCCAGGCCCGCCTGAGCTCAATTCTTAGCCACACCATGAGTTCTCCCACACACCCCATTTTATTTTTTTTTCACAGTCCCAGTTCATAAACTGCACACATTCACTAGGTCTTAATCTCCCGTAATTACTCCCCACCAGATTCAGGTTTTTCTGTTTGGCTGATTGCTGGGCACAGCCCCAAACTGTCACAGCTGTTATGTATGTCCAAAATGGCGCCCACCCTATCGGCTCATAAGTTTTTGTAAGGTGATTGGAGAGATAGAGTCGTGTCCATACTGTCCCTTTTATTTTTTATCTCCTCTAGTTAGGCTGATGTACTTTCCCCCATGGGGCTTCAAGCTTCGTTCTCTCTAGGCTTTTCCTGCTGCTTTTCCACCAGTGTCTCAGGCTACTGTGGTTTCATTTCTCCTCTCTTTCCAGCACTGGTGGGGAGGCTCTCGGCAGCTGGGGTCCTGAGCTGTGGGCACCCATGCCCTCCATGTAGGCCTACCATGTCCCTCTAATTACAGAAGAGTTTCCTCTGTTTTTTCCCTAATTCTTCCATGAGACTACACTATCTTCACCTTTATTATCCTGTCTTCTCCCAGACTATCAGTAAGTGCCCTCCTTATTCCACTATCTTGGTTCCAAGGATAGTATTTCTATAGTATTGTAAACTAAGAACCATATTTCATAAAATCACATTATGGATGGATTCTTAAAATGTGAAATTGGTGACTTCATTTATTTCAGAAATTGGGCTCATTTCAACCCTACTGGAGTTAGTATCACTTGCTATTGACACATTCATATAAATGACCTTCAATTGCTTCTTCTCTAACATGCAACTGATGCAACAGGTGCTCCTGCCTTGAGGTGGAACCATATTTTACAGGGCCTTGTTCTCATTCTCATCCAGCTATTCTTTTCCTACAAAGGGTGAGGAATCCACAGGGTCAGAAAAGTGTGCCCCATCAGAGTCCGTGTCTCTGTTACACCCAGACATCTACAAATACTGAAAATTTGGGAATTTCTATCCACAGAACCTTGAGCCTACTTCAAATTTTTGCTAAAGCCTCTTACCTACACCTTTCTGTATTTTATTTATTTATTTATTTATTTACCTACATCTTTCTTTCTTGGAACTGGCTACATTGCCAGCATCACTAGCCTCAGGACTGAGTAGAGGAGAGCTGCTTTGGTGGAAAGGTTGAATGAAGCTTGGATGTGCATGCCCATGTGGTCCCTCTAACTGTGAGTAGAGTCCAAGGAGAGAACAAAGAACAAGACACTAACCAACCACCAAGGGCAGTGGTTTGACTCTAACATTGACTAAAATTTTCCAGGTCATTATGAAGGAATATATATCAAGGTGGGAAGACAAAATTGTGTTTTACTTAAAGGCTTATTAACAATTTGTTTCACAGCATCTAAATATTTAATAGTATGACATAAAGTTGTGTAGCTGTACTGCTGCCCTGGGCTGTGCAAATGTTAGGAATGGATTTAGGAGGTGAATGGAGAGAAAAAGAGCCTTATTTTCATGGGTCTGTGTTACTCAACATCTTTGGACTTAGATATGTCTACATGCAGTACTTCATTTTCCTTCATGCCTCCCTCTAGTCTCTACCAATCTCGGTGAAGTTTCAGTCCTAAGTGCCTTCTGTGTTTTAAAGAAAAAGCTCAAGAGAGAGAAGCTGGAAAATGAAAATTCAAATCACAGTAAATTGAGATGTAAAGTGGAATTAATCAACTTGATGAAGCGTGACCAAATAAAAGTCAAAGATCGAATGTACCAACTCTGCCCTCCTCAACTGAGGCAATGATATAAAACAACTGGGTAAGGAAAGTATGGGAAAGGATTAAACGAAGACAAAATATCTTCTGAAAATAGCTAATAGTCAATTGTTTATATGATTAGAGATAGCATACAGTGCTATAAAAACATTTTTTCTCTTAAATTCTAAACTTATTCACAAGATACAAAAAGCAAAAATACCTTAATGGTCTCTTAAATAGTCTGAAACACATGGAGAAATTGGGTACATAGGTTGATTATTCAAATAATCTTACTCCCCCTCAAGAGCTCAAATAACACAGGGTATATGAGTAGCTTAACAACATCAATATAAGTATCAAGGTTTTAGAGTTTAAAAAGAGTTTGCTAGAATTGAGATTAAAACATCTATGCAATTACAGTGTCGCTGTACTGTGGGATGTTTTATTCACAGTAAGCTATCATGCTAACTTTGGTATTATATTATAAATCTTGAAACTTTTGATGCCACATTGGTAGAAATACAGTATCTTAGCTAAGAAATGAAAGTGCTTATGTATAGATTAGCCACACACCAAATATATCAACTATATATAATTAAATTTTAAATGCATGGTCTGTGTGTTACTTCTAATCTTTGCATATTGTTTGATTCATTACTTAAAACTGAACATGAAGAAAAAAATAACTTTGAAATGCATACCTCAGAGTATTATCAAGTACTTAGCCCTTGATGCAAATATCAGAGAAAAAAGAAAAGATAGGATGAACTCTCTATTGGAGAAATACTGAATTGTTGCTGAATAGAATTATAAATGCCACAGAGATGATGCTTCATTCTGAAACAAAACAATTGTGGTGTCATTTACTTGTTATGTGAATTTTTGCTCAATAGCTATAAAATATTGCTCTAGAAGTAATTTAGGAAGATGGGACCACCTTGTAGCTGACCAGGTCACTGTTGTGTCATGTCTTAGGTTAGAAATTGTCCAGGAAATAATATGTTTTAAGCATTGGAGTCTTTTTTCCGCAGCAAATTATAGCACCATAAGTTTTCATTTTCCCCAATGTCTTTTCTGCTATAATAATGGCTTGAGGATTTAAATCCTATGCTGTTATTGTGACTTCAAAGCCTTAAAACTGCAATTGAATGAGGCAGTTCATCTGTCATTATTCAAATATGAAGCAATTATGATGAAATAAAGATAAAATTCCATTGAGAAATACTCCAATCAATTTTCACTTATATTTAACTAGAAACATAAAACGATGCTTAGAAGAGTAAGTTTAGGTTATAAAATTGAAGAATAAAAAAGCATGAATTACTGATCTATAACTGAGTCATTTGTGAAGGTTTCAGGGCATGTAAATAAAATGTGTCACCAATATTGAGTAAAAGTTGGTTGTACAATAAACACAAATCAAAACAAAAGCCAAAAACTAATAGAAAATTTTAATCTTCATTATTTAATTGGTAAAAGCAGTGCTAAACTTTTACCTACCAGAAGTCTCTTGTGTAATATTTATGTTAACACTTGTGTCTAACCAATTCAGTAGAAATTTTTAAGTTATATGATTTTAATGCTGTTCAGAAAAAAATTAATTGCAATGACATACACCTGCCATAATATCAAACAAAAATATTTTACTCAAATTAAGCATTTTTTTCCTCACTTGTACCAACTGCACTATTTTCTAACTCTTTCTGTTAATTTCATTTTCTTTTTAATCTACATCTTAGTTTCCTACTGTATAAAGGATCAAATTGACCCCAAAGGCCATCCAATACAACACTCTTTAGAACACACTTTAGTTGTGTTCTAAAAAGAAATTAGAGAAAGAAAAAACAAAATATATGGCACTAGGTCATGTAAGGATTTTATAAATGTGTTTTTCATTAACTATTCTTCCATTCACTTGTCACAATTTTATTAAAAACATTTCTTCATTAATCTTACTAAGTTCTCATGCTCTCAAACTCATAAGCATTATGTTCTATTTTTATTTTTTCTTTTAAAATATTTATGTATTTGAGAGACACACACAGAGAGAGAGAGAGAACTCTCATTTGTCGGAGCCCATAATGGCTGAGGCCTGGCCAAAAACTCAATCCAAATATCCCATGGAGTTGGCAGGAACTCAACTACTTGAGTCATCATCTTTTCTCCCAAGAGTCTATCTTTCTGGATTAACAGGAAGCTATAATCAGGAGCTAAAGCCAGGAATCAAACCCAGGTACTGTGATGTGGGAGGTGGACATCTTAACTTGCACCATAGTCACTAAGCCAAAAGCCTGCCACATATTTTACTATTATTTAGCATGATTTACTATTTTCTCACATATTGATTTAGTATATATTTCTCACATTGTTAGAATCTATTAGTAATTTGTATTTTAGCTATCTAAACCTTCCTACATTAAATGAATAATAAATACAGTGAGTGAGTTTAATGTATCTAGTAAAATACACAAGCTGTTATATCTACTGTTTTCTATCTCTGCCCAAGACTTAGGAGATGAGTATTAATACAATGGCTAAAGATGAAAAGAGAGAAAAAAAAAAAAACTTACAATGGAAACACAAATAAGCGAGTCCTCACTTTAAGTATGAAGTATTTGGCAGCTCATAAAACCCTACTATAAGAAACAAGGATTGTACCTGTCACCAAGGATTTTATTAGCATGTTAAGTCTTAGTTGAGATTTGAAGAATGAATATAAAGTTATTGAAGAGTTGGCTTAGAAATGGATCATGGCAAATGCCACAAAGCAAGGGAAAAGATTGTAAATTGAGGCTTAAAAGTCGTCAACATCACTGAATTCCTGTAAA
This sequence comes from Lepus europaeus, assembly GCF_033115175.1. Lineage (NCBI taxonomy): Eukaryota > Metazoa > Chordata > Mammalia > Lagomorpha > Leporidae > Lepus > Lepus europaeus. Next base: position 84,410,007 of record NC_084827.1, on the reverse strand, counting down.
TAGTAACAGTTATAAAAAGATACTCAATCAGGACATATATGCCTTTTAGAAGACAATTTTCACCATAGTGTGGAGAACTCAAATGGTAGGATATGATCCAAATCAGTAAAATATGTAAGAGGCAGATTTTTATTAATCCCAAGGTAATTTAAAATAATAATTTTTTGAACTATGACCCTAAGTATGAGAATGACCAAAAAAAAAAAAAAAAACAAAACAAAACAAACAAACAAACAAAAAAAAATGGAAAAAAAATTCTAAGGGTAGAATCACTAAAGTTTGGTGAATGATTACATGTGAGAGCTGAGGGAAATACTGAGGGAAATCAGTCAATAAAGGACTATGAAGCTTGGAAAAATGGTTGAGTGGTGTTGTATTAAATGCCATAGACCATGAAAGAGAAAGAGCAGGACCAGATCTGTGAGTCTTAGGGAGCAATTGGGAAGATGATGAGTTCAACCTTAACCATGTTGAGAATGAGATGTCAGCAAAGTTCTACTGTAAACCTGTTCTCAAGAGATGGGAATGGCATCCCTGGAAAGTTCTGAACACCTTCCAGATGACCGGTACTGGAAAGATGAAGGGCACAAGCCAGAAGTGAAGAAGGAGGGCGCTGAGATCAACTTGGCACCTGTTACAGTTTCTCTAATGGCTGATGCAGTAGGAAGGGATTACATTAAATCAGCTCACTGAAGAATACAGGAATTTTGTTTCTAAGCTCTAGTAAGAATGCTCAGAACTTAGATAAGAAATGATAAAAACAACAAGCTACTGGTAATATTCACTTTGTGATCAATAAAAAATTGTTTCCTTTTCTCAGTAAAATCAGAGATATTTGCCGGCAAATTCTGGTCTTGATGCTTACTTGACCTTCCACAAATCACCTGACTTCTTCTGTGTCACTACAAATATAATAGATAGTAATAATGAAGCCTATTTTGCTGAGTTATTGAAAGGCTTGACCAAATATAGTGTGGATAAATGCCTAGGATATTGCAGATCTAATGGTGACTAATGTCACCAAGAAGCCCCCAAAACAATGTGAAAACATGCATTGGCACAGGTTACAATATAGTTATTAATATAAGCCTTGGAAAGATTAAACAGCAAAATATCAATCCAAGGTCAATTGTTGATAGAAGAAAAAAACAATGTGAAAGAAATAGTGTACCCCCTTTGTAACAACCCTTGAATGTTGTGGTTTAGACTAATCATCACTTTCTTGATTGCTTGAAGTAATTAAGGTATAAGACCCCCACACACACCTTTTTGAAAGTCAATGCTGAATAGAAAAAAAAGGTGTTCTAATTGTCCTTCAATTCGTTTTTTAAATCTGATTCCAATACTAGTATCAGTAACATAACCTGGGTGTGTTGCTTAAGCTTTCGGAGCCCTAATTCGGAAGTAGAGATCACTAGTCTTTATCACATAGCATGGTTGAGAGGTTCAAATGCATGATACAAAGGCCCTTACTGTAGTATCTGGCTTATAGTGAAAATTTAGTAATGGTTAGTTAGTAGTTGCATATTTTAAAAAGCAGAGATACTAATTTTATTATAAACTTTCCAATCAATACCTCATTAAGTGCTGGCAACAAAGTATGAGCTGGGAGCAGGATTTTGTTGCAGTAGTTCAGAGGTCATATGGGATAACACATTCTATATCCATGTGCCTGGTTTGAGTCTCAGCTCTTTTGTTTCTGATCCAGCTTCCTGCTTATGCACACCTTTGGTGGGGGAGGAGAGGCACAGGTCCTTGGGTTCCCACACCCACATGGAGATCTGTATTGAGTTCTGGGCTCCAGGCTTTGGCCTTACCCAATGCTGGCTGTTGCAGGCATTTGGAGAGTAAAACAACAGATGGACAATCTCTATACGCCTTTCAATTAAAGTGAAAATGATAAATAAAAAGCAACTTGTTAAATTGTGAGAAAGATAATACTTCTACTTTCTTCCTTTTTCTTTTTTTTTTTTTTTTTTTTTTGACAGGCAGAGTTAGTGAGAGAGAGAGAGAGAGACAGAGAGAAAGTTCTTCCTTTTCTGTTGGTTCACCCCCCAAATGGCTGCTACAGCCGGCACTGCGCTGATCCGAAGCCAGGAGCCAGGTGCTTCCTTCTGGTCTCCCATGCGAGTGCAGGGCCTAAGCACTTGGGCCGTCCTCCACTGCACTCCCACTTGGGCCACAGTAGAGAGCCGGACTGGAAGAGGAGCAACTGGGACAGAATCCGGTGTCCCAACCGGGACTAGAACCCTGGGGTGCCAGCGCCGCAGGCAGAGGATTAGCCTAGTGAGCCATGGCACCCGCCAATACTTCTACTTTCGATGACATTGTTTCCGGACAGCGGAAGTAGGAAGTTTAAGTATTTAGGGAAAGGATAATATCCACAGAATGACTTTTAAGATTGTGAGCCAGTAATCACACAGATCCAAGAGAGATATATAGAATAAATTGGATATTATTTTCACATCTACTGAAGTTATATGATCCTAAGATAATGTGAAAAACTATCAAGCTCAAAGGTCTGCAGACCTGGGATTGAGAGATGTTCCATAAAATAATACCAATTCTAATTAAAAGTCATTCCTCAGTAGGGATGACAAACTCTTGTTTCTTTTGAAAATTTGGTAATGATATGATGTAAATCTGTATCAAATCCAAACACCTGCCCATTTTAAGTCCAGAGGGTTCTGGTGGGTCCTACATATAGAAGTGGCAAGTTATGTCAAATCCTGCATAAGGACACATTCTTTTCTGGCCAATATATTCTGGTCTTTAAGAAGCAGAAAATTGAATGGTGATTCCAAAAACTTGACGAGCAAATAAATCCTACAACAGAGTTAGGTGTTACCATTGTTCCATTACAGATAATATTTTTTTAGTCCGGGGCTGATAGAGAGTTAAATATCAAAATGATTAAAATAATCACATTCATGGTATTATTATTTTGCTGTTAATATTAAGCACGTGTTGCATACATATTATTTCCCAGATATCTGAAAATTTGGAAGAAATTTAGCATGCTAGAGTCATAATTCAGGCCTGTATGTCCAGTTTAAAACATAAAAGTATGTAATTGATTTAAATTTGAGAACTTAATTTGAAATATCAATATATTTCTTTGCATTTATAGGATATGTTTTGTCTATTTTTAAATCTTGATCTCTTCATAGACTATATGCGAAAATGGAAAGAAAAAGATGTCTGGCAAGAGATCACTGAACCCTTGACTTGAACATTCAGCAGAGTGGGGTGACAACTGGATTCCCAGAAGAGGTCTTAACACCACTAAAAGTATACAGAAAATTGCTTAGGTCGTTTAGCAGGAATACAGATTTCTTCCCAGAAGAAGGTTGTGATTTAAAAGGTCTGTCCCAGGCCAGGTTAGGGACAATTTTCCTTATATACATACTTTAAATCACTAAATTTATTTTAAAGTTCTTGACTTATCTATTGAAAATGGATTTTGTGAGCTGATTATAAATCTAAGAGTTACTAATTAAGGAGATTATATATATATATATGTATATATATATATATATATTTTTTTTTTAAAAAGTTCATACAGATTACATTTCTGGTCACCAAAAAACCACCTGGAAGTACACTCCCTCACCAAAAAGAACACAAAAATTTATCTAGTAGGATTAGCTATTTACACATATTTCTATATACACATGTGGTTATGTATACGTAAGAATTTTCACTTGAATTTTATGTTTCTGTGTTAACCATTCATGTCCCATTGCTCTAAATGTAGGGCATATATATAATTTACAGGAACACTAGAATTAATATGTTTTTAGAGTTCTATTCTTTTTATAAAAATTATGGGTGAATGGTTGGAGTAGTGAAATGGTATAGACTTCATTATTTTTATCAAATGTTCAACTGAAGAAAAGATTAAATACGCAATTGATAAGTAAGAAATGAAATGCATTAAGGGACTTATTTTTGAACTAGGATTCTGTCTTATTTTGAAGAATGCAGTATATTTCAAATGGTTAAATTTCTAAAAACAGCTGTCTTCTAAATAAGACATTGGGACAATGTATACTGTGCAATAATGCATAGCATACTACACTGCTAGTTGACAAAGTGTAATGTGTTGCTTCTTGTGTTTTTTGCTGACCAGTTGCAACTTGTGTACTTGGGAGTAAGGTAGTTCTGCAAACACTTGAAGTGGTAGAGAATCCACAAACACACTGGGTTTTCCAACTATCTATACACTGATTATGATTTGTTGGTGGTAAACCTTCAAAATATGTGATCCCGACTAAGGACACCATGAAGGAAAACAGACTAAATTTGTGTTTGCTGAAACTAACAATAACAATGAAAAAAACAAGCAAGAAGACTGTATGATTACAAATTCAATACAAATAATGAAATTCTCATGGTAAAATGAGTAGATAGCATATGTGTCACTGTTGGTATGAACTACAGTTTAGTGGAGTCACTTTCAACATTTAATGGTGGAAAAAAATAAATAAAGAGTAGATCTAGATGCTGGCACTGTGGCATAGTAGGTTAAGGTTCTGCTGTGACGCAACATCCCATAAGGGTGTCAGTTCGAGTCCCGGGTGTCTACTTTTGATCTAGTTCCCTGTAAATGGCCTAGGAAAGCAGTAGAAGATGTACTAACATGAGACCCAGAAGAAGCTCCTGGCTCCTGCCTTTGGGTTGGCTCAGCTCTAGCCGTTGAGACTTTTGGGGAGTGAACCAGTGGACAGCCTCTCTCTGTAACTCTGCCTTTCAAACAAACAAATAAATCTTAAAAAAAGATAGATCTAATGCACCTCAACCAAATGCATTGGGTAACTTAACAAGTTCAATGGTGGTGTGAATAAAAATGGTATTGTCTATTGTTCATTTGAATAATTGCTATGTGTATATACCCTATATATTTGTGAACAAAGACAAGAAAGATCTCATAAATATGTTGGATTTCAAAAAAAAACACCTTCTTAGCATACTAAAACAATGCAATGAGAAATCTTCAGGAAAAAAGAAATGTAATACTTCCAGACTTACTATTGTCTAAGATGATATCAGATTTGCTATGAAAAGCTATATTACTCTATAGCTATGTTACTCAAAACAACTCATGTTGTATAAAAATAATAAAATTTTGTTAAAAATATAATGTAACACTTTGGAATGTTTTGCTCATTTCCACCAAAAATCAGTAACATAGGTTTCCCAGATGAAGGGAATGTACAAGAAGTCACTTGTTTGTACATTGAGTACAAAGGGTTTTTGTACACAACATACAAATGTTACTTGATGTGGTAAAACGATATCAAAGGTTATCCAAAGTAGCAACATCAATCTAGGGGGAGAGAAAGGGAATGATTTAAAACCAACTGTAGTAAGTGATACAATCGACTCCCAAAGATATCCGTGCCCTAATCCCTACAACTACAAGTATGTTACTGATATGGAAAGGGGGACTTTGCTAATGTGACTAAAGTTAAAGACCTTGAGATGAGGAATAGTATCCTTGCTTACACAGCTGGGTTCAATCTAATCATGTGGATCCTTAAAAGCTGACGGACTTTACAGACGTAATGTTGCTAGCTTTAAAGCTAAAGGGAGGGGCCTAGCCCAAAGGAACCTGGGTAGCCTCTAGAAACTGGAAGAATCAAGGAAAAAAATTCTCTGCTAGAGCTTCCAGACATAATTCTCTATCTACAGCCTGATATCAACCAGTGAGACCTTCTTGGACTTCTAACCTACAGAACTGTAAGATAATTAGTGGTTTTAAGTTCCTACTTTTGTAGTAATTTGTTACAGCAGTAATAGTAAACTGATACCTAGGAAAGAACCTGAACAAAGCAAAGGTTAATTGAAGAGGGGTTGAAATATAGTAACAGAAGCAGATGGCAAGTTGAAGGAATGTGAAAGAATTTAGGGAGGGAGCATTGAGGGACAACAGAAATTGCTATTAGATAAGCATGATTTTCTTTTTGACTGCCTGCTTACAATAGATTTGTAAGATTCTTCGACATTTCTGATGTTGGCAGAATATTAAAATATGTGACAATTGTCTGTATCTCCAATTAGCAGAAAGGGTTATTTCCAGATACAGCAAGCAAGTATGTAACCCAAAGGTGCTAAATAATGAGCACAAGCAAAACAGAGGCTTTGGAACTAGTAAAAGCAGGCTGACCTCGCTCATCAAGGAGGACTTAGGTACTTAAGGGCTGTGAAACAGATGGTCATTTAAAACAAGTTATTCACAATTTTGTTAATTATTATATCTAAAATGTATTAAGCTACAAGGGAGGATATTGTAATATTACTACTTAAGTAGACAAATTATTTTTGTGACAATGTCAGGTAAGAGGTGATTATGGGAGAATGCATTTTTTAATTTTTTTATTTTTTAAATTTTTATTTAATGAATATAAATTTCCAATGTACAGCTTATAGATTACAATGGCTCCCCCACTCCATAACTTCCCTCCCACCCGCAACCCTCCCCTCTCCCGCTCCCTCTCCCCTTCCATTCACATCAAGATTCATTTTTTTTTTTTTTAAAGGCAGAGTGGATAGTGAGAGAGAGAGAGAGAGAGAAAGGTCTTCCTTTTTGCCGTTGATTCACCCTCCAATGGCCGCTGCGGCCAGCGCATCTCGCTGATCCGAAGCCAGGATCCAGGTGCTTCTCCTGGTCTCCCATGAGGGTGCAGGGCCCAAGGACTTGGGCCATCCTCCACTGCCTTCCCGGGCCACAGCAGAGAGCTGGCCTGGAAGAGGGGCAGCCGGCACAGAACCGGTGCCCCGACCGGGACTAGCACCCGGTGTGCCGGCACCGCAAGGCGGAGGATTAGCCTGTTAAGCCATGGCGCTGGCAAGATTCATTTTTAATTCTCTTTATATACAGAAGATCAGTTTAGTATATATTAATTAATGATTTCAACAGTTGGCACCCACAGAGCAACACAAACTGTAACATACTGTTTGAGTACTAGTTATAGCATTAAATCAAAATGTACTAGACATGATAGTTATCTTAATGAGAAAGCCCCAGAGGCCTAAAGGGTTAAATACTTGTAAAATCCTACAGGTGCTTTCAAAAATACTGTGAAGTAAGCAAGTGCCTCTTGTTGGTTGATGAGTTTATAATTTTAAACATGGCGACTTAAAGTCTTTTGTCATCCACAGTTATATATGATTTGCTGCTCATAAAACTAAAGCGTTGTTGGTTCTGTGTTTAGCTGTCCTCCTATAGGTTCCTATGGACTTTTTCCAGCCACTTCTATTGTATTCAGTACTTTGGGATGGCTCTGTAAACAGATGAAGCCAATAATGTATTAACAGTACCAACTGAGAGAAAGTATGGTTAACTGAGGTTACTAAAAACAAAAAGCAATTCAAGTCGATTGGCAATCTACAAAGAGAGTTAAAGATTTTAAAAGCTATTAAAATTTCTATATTGGTCTATTTTATATGTGTGTACATATTGTATGTCCACATGGGAAAATTTTATTAAGAATTTTATTTTAATTGGCTTATAGGTAAGATTGTGCATAAATTTAAGCTGCTAAAATTAATCAAAGATACATTTTAATTTGTGTGACCTGAATCTCTGCATCATATGTTTTATACTTGTTGGAAGGAAGAAACTAAAAACATTTTATATGGTTGTGCTTAAGTTTACTGGTTAAACAAAGTACACCATGTTAGATATTTAAGAGGTGTTTTCAAATACATGATTCTTAAAATTTATAGAAGGCATTGGACCTTCTGGTAGATGTTTTCTTAAGTTGTTATCTAATGGTTGAAACTGTTTGCTAAGTATTCATGTAATATTGCTATTGTCAGCAAGCGATCTAGGACTTGCTCCCTCATTTCTCTATTCTAAGCCCAACTTGTTCTTTTATTTCTCTATTCTCCTCAAGGTAGGAAACTAATTCTATTATGAAGGAATCTGTAGGACGCACAATTTAATCTTTAGACCTTACAAAAGAGAAGGCTAACATTTTTCTGTAATAGCATAGCCAAAATAAGAGCTTAAATAATAATCTCATAGCTAGATTTACTTTGCCATCAGTGAAGTATACAGTAAGTAGAAAAAAACCTCCCTTTCAGACCAAAGGGAAAGAAAGTTTTTAAGTGAGAATATAATTTTCCTCATGGGCATTGTCTACCTTAGAAAAACTACTACAAAACGTGCCTGTGACTATGGACTTGTAGTTCAGGCCACCGAAGATTAGAGATGGGACACGGGCATTCCCTTGACTTGCATCCTCTGGTCTGCTTTAACACAAACCAGGAGGAAAAGAAAGCTAGGCATCAGAAGCAATGGGTAGCAGGCCTATCAATGGGTGATCTGTACAGTGATCTGCCCTCAAGGAGACCCAACAGGCCAGTCCACTGCAGTGACTTTCAATGTGGGAAGCCTGGGCTTCAGTAGAAGTCAACTAGTGAAGTGCCCTGGCAGCTCTGCCAAGAGCTGGATCACTGGAAATGGACCTGCCTTGGAGTCGAAGGATGCCCAGGTCAGAGCCACAGATCTTATTGGCTCTAAGCTGAAAAGCCCTTCACTCAGCCCAACTTCCAAAGTGACCACTGCAGCTGAAGGGACGGCCAAGTAGGGTCAGCAACATTGCAGGCAGAACTGTAAATTTCTTGTTAGAGATGCCACCTGCCTTTACCTGGCTAGCTCTCCTTCCAGGCCAGCTAAGTAATGAAAGTCAACAGAGTGCCTTCCCCTAGGAGGTTCACACCTCCCTTAGGATGTACCCCATGTGAAGAGATAGATAGGTCTGGGCCTCTTAACTCACAAGGCCTAAAGCCCACCAGATTATTATCAAGCCCCTTCTGTCAGGTTCTATTTGCCTCTCAATCAGAAAACTTAATTGTAGCTTAGACAGCACCTTTCTTAGCTCCTCTAATAATGACTCTGTCCTTTGTTCTAGGCCCTGTCTAGTGCACTTGGGCCTCATTCCTTTGTAATCATAACCTCTACTCTACCACCAATGGCTCTACTCCCAACCTGTGTGTACTGATGGTCCTCTTCCCCACTTAATGCTGTATAATTATTCAGACCTGGTTAATGCCACCCTTAGGATCATTTGTTTCTATCCTCACCCTGTCTTTTATGACCTTATCTAAATATGATCAGAGTCGGCAAACTTGGAAGGCTTCCATAGCCTTGGCAACCCATGACGAGAGCCTAGCGTGGTTACTGGCACCATAATCTAGAGTGTCAATTTGTTGGGTCAACAACAGGAGTCACTGTGCACTTGCTCTTCATGTGGGATCTCTGTCCTTAATGTGCTGTACACTTTGATTTAATGCTATAACTAGTACTCAAACAGTGTGTTTCAGTTTGTGTTGCTATGTGGGAGAATGCATTTTTTGCACATTTATTGTTAATAATCTATTACTATAGATGGGATGAAATTTTGGCACAGAGTGAGATTATCATTTCAGCTACTCTCTTGTCAATACATTGTTTTCAAGGCTTACTGGATTAGCATGAATAATAATTTTAAAAAACAAAACTGCCTGTGTGTCTTTTTGGCTGAGGGACTTTGACTCGGAGACCTGAGAGTGAGAGAGCATTAATACTCAAAGAATGGCTCCATTTTTCTGTAGGTTTTAGGAGGTGAGACTCAGTTGGTGTCAAGAATCTCAGTTGGCAGTATGCTCGAATTACATTTTATTCTCTTGAAAGTTAGTGTGAGAGCAGTTGGAACAGCAAGTGATCACACAGGTGAACTTCCCTACTCCCTGCTTTTAGGGTGGAATGGAGACTGGTGTGTGGTCAGGGTTGCTCAAGTACTTTTTGCAATTCAATGGATACTTCTTCCTCTCAATGATAAATCTCCCTTTTTTGAGTAAAGCATGTCATTATTTGAAGGGAGTGAAGCTAATGAGGGAATGTCCTATTTTATTTCAAGAGAAAAGCAGGTTTATGTGGATATTTACACAGCTGAACAGAACAATCAGGGAATTATCTAAAACCTTGTTGTCCCCATTGAGTGGGACTGCAATCAAGAAATATGGGATCCTTGTAGAAACACAGGACAGAAAAGCAACTTAAAATTAACAGAGTTAGAATTTCTGGGTTCTAGCATTCAATTATTTTGTTCTTGAGTTTCTACATCTGAAAGATGCAAGGATATAGGATTCCAGGGCCTTGGTGACCCCTAACCAAACTGTAAATCTTCAGAGGAGCCCACGTGCCTAGATTCTTTAAGAAAGCCAGTGAGATAGATTTTCCTATAGACTTGGAAAATGAGATATTTTGTTTGGTTTTCAGATACAGCATGTAAAAAATAAACCTTGTCTTTAAACATTAGAATTCAATTCAGAGTGGGAGATGCTTGTTCTAGGGAGGTGTTTAGGAAGTGTGGAGGAATTTGTGTCAGCCTTGTCATATCAGTATTGGTCCTTCGCTCCCTGAGTGGAATGGAGGACTACATCAGTCACCCACACGCTATGCTCTTTATTTTTAATCTTTTTTGATGGAGCACATTTAGTTCATTTTTGAAAGTGAAACCTTCTATATGCAATAATGCCACTGCACTTAGATGGCACCATTTCCTCTCTGACTCACTTATTCCTTCCCTTAAAGGAAACCTGTGAAGTTGAGTCATCTGAGGATTTCAGAAACTAAGAGAGGAAGTCTTCATCTATTACCTATGTTGGGATTAAAAAAAATGCTCCAATTTCATAAAACTTGGTAAGTTCACACCTATGTAACTCATTCTTAGAATTAATGATATCATTCTATATTTCTGGTTCTTGTTCTTTTTGAGATGGAATCATGTTTCCCTGTTTCTATATCTATTGCCAATGTTGGGTGCAGGATTCGAAAACAGGATTTTTAATGATTAAATGATTAAATCAGTCTCCTGCATTTATGCAGTTAAATTGATTTCAGATATACACCTTTAAAAATAATATATATGGATTTGTTTGTCTGAATACGGTTTCTGGTGAATATATTTGCATTCTATTGTATTGGTATAGCTAACCACACCAGTACATCATCCTACATGATCTTCCACATAATGTTTGTGATACCTTACCACCAAGAAGTTGAGTCTTTGAACCTTTTTCTTAGTTCTGGACATGCTCTTAAACTTGTTTTCATCAACAGAATCCAGTAGAAGTGACAATATGAAACTTGCAAAGTTTGAAAGATATACAGCTTTAGCTTTAAACACTAAGAATGCTAATGCTTGGGATCTAGTCATTGTTAAAGAAAACCTAAGCATCCATTGGTGGGGATGGTATGGTGTGTGTGTGGGGGGGGGGGGTGAGGAAGAGGGGTGGGGGGAGAGAGAGAGAAATGGACCACACAGATGAGTCTCATCCAATTCCTGACATATAGAGTTATGGACAGATAAAAACATGTGGATTTCTTTTCCAAATTAAATTTTAGGGTGGTCTGTTATACAACAATAGATGAACTGAATATCTATTTAGGACAAATATCTAGAAATAAAATTATGTTAATAGTTTAAATGAGAATAGCACTTCTAAAAAACACTAAACAGAGGCATTTTGGCTTCCTGAAGTCATTCCTGTGACTGTTCACAGCAGATTTTAGTGGTTTTGGAAGAGACAAATGCGGTTTAACAAACTTCATAGTTTAGCTTGTAAATTTAGGCTTGCTTTTTGTCTTCATTGAGGCTATAATTTATAAAATCAGGAATTGTTTTCAGGGAAGAAAAGGATTCTGCATCCTCCAAAACTCACCTTAAGTAAACATAGTAAGTGAGTCTGGCAGACTAGGTATGTAGAATTATTATCTAAAGCAATGCTTCACAAGCTTTAACTTGCATTAGAACTCGGATGGTCTATTTAAAGACAGATTGCCAGCCCCACCCTCAGAGGTTCTAAATCCCTGGGGCTGGGGTACAGAACAAGAATTTGCATTTCAACAAATACAGAAATCTTGCTGCTGGTTTTTGGTCTGGGCACCACACTTTGAGAATCACTGCTCTAAGCCATCAGAGTGAGAAATGAGAATTAGAGAATGCTGTACACAGGGCATCTACTTGAAGAGAGCCAAAAAAAATTTTTTTTTAAAGTGGCAAGAGTTCAAAAAAAGATTGGGCTGAGGAGAAAGGGAAGCATGAGAAAGTCCCTCAGTAGTTTGATTTATGAGTTAAGGGGAGGGAGGACTTTTGCTCTGATCACATTTTAGACCCTCTGGGTGGAAAACTCTCATCAGAGTGACTCATGCCAAGTTGGGGTAGCTACGGAAGAGTGGAAGTGGTGGTACAGCACATTGATGTGGAGGAGAGCCTGAGATAATCATTCATTCCCACCTCCAACACATGCAGGAGGTTGTTGGCATTCATGGACTTGGGTGTGAACAACTCTTTCCAGGTGGGAAATCAGAAGGTAGGTAAGTGTTAATATGCTGCATATATTTCCCAAAGTGGACAGCAGAAATAGTATCCAGCAAGAAAGATATCAGGTAAGAAAAAAAGGCACTGTTGCAAAGTCAAGTAACAACAAATAAATAAGAAGTAGCCGCCCTCCCTACTCCCCACTCAGTACTATTAGGGCACTTAAGTTCCCATTCCCCCATATTCTTCAGCTATTGATATGTCTGGGGAAAATATAAATAATGATAATAGCTAATAATAACTTATTCAGCATTTATTAACTTAATCTTAAGAATAATTCTATAATGTGGGTACCATTGTTGCTCCCATCTTACAGATGGGGAATTTAAAGTACAAGAAGATTAAAGAACTTGCCCAAGGTCATACACTAGTTCAGTGGCAAGATTGACAATTGAACACATTGGGATTGCTGAGATGACACGGTTAACTGCTATAAAACACAGATTCTCAGGCTTTTAGTTGAAACTTTTGAGTCTATTTATGATTAAAAGTTTAGAATTTTTCTGAGTTTATGAGTATTTTCTGAGTATATGGCATATGTACTCTATGATATATAACATTCCTAGTGGGACTAGTGTATCAACATTTAGGTTCTGCAATACATTTACAGCAAAACCTATGGGTTCATATTCATGTTAAGTTCAATGAATGAAAATAACAGATTTATGTGAACTTATATCAAATGCATTCAGATCAGATCACATTTTGTCATGAAATGAGTTAAGAATATCTGTAGTTAACAAGTTTCATTCCCCTCCTACTTTTCCAAGTGACTTCAGAGGATTTTGGTGCAACAGAAATTTAACAGACATTGGGGGGATCAGGATTTTTTTTTTCATAATTGAGTTGTCATGTTTAAATTTTTAATTTTTTAGCTTTACCACCAATTTATATGACAATTTAAACTTTTTCTTTTTCTCTTTCTATGTAATCCTTCATTATTGGGGATTGGCTTTGTTTTGATTGTCTCTCAGTATTTAGCAAATATCCCCAAATTCCAAAAAATTTTATCCCAAGTTTGTTATCACAGGAGTAAAATCAACACACCTAATGAAGTTTGCTCTAGAAATGGGGTAGGGTTTGACTTAGTGAATCTTCTTGCTTTATGTGACATCACCTGAGGACATTGAGTTGTATTCAACTGGAGAAAGAAGTTGTCTACTGGGGCCAGGTTTTCTTTATTCACACATCAGGTGCTTCAGTGGAAATGGCAAAATGGCTTGGTTCTGCTGAGTCTGCCAATGGGAATGCTGACATGTGCCATCTGCACCATGGCGGTCTTAGGGCAGTGGGACTCTGGGCTTGGTAGCCAACTTCTCCTAGAGAGGGCCTTCTGAGAAAATAGAGTACAAAATGTAGGGCTTCTGTGATAGTCACAAAAGGCCCACATCCTACTGGCCAAGGAAGTCGCTAAGGTCAGCTCAGATTTAAGAGAAAGAGTCTGATCAATTGGAGGAGCAAACAAGTAGCTTGACCACTTTTAATCTAGTACATTCATCCAGGAGAAAAATAATGATTATTCTTTAGCAATGAGTTTTCCAGGTTCAGTAGATCTACTTATTAGTTTATTCTTAGTAGAACTGAATACTTTATTAAATATTTATTGATCATGGGCAATATTTATGAGTGCATGTGTATATTGCCTATTTATGTTCTTTGCCCTTTACTAGTTGTTTAATTTTTCCTTACTAATGTTAAGAGCTCGGTATAGTTTTTAATGTATTTAGGAATTCTTTTCAGCTTATTTACTGAGTATAGATATTGAAGCACTAAAATAAATTCAAACTAAATCTTTTATAGAGAGGTACAAAGTTATGGAATAGATTTGATCTTATTTAATGTGATTCCTTGGGAAATTTCAAGCTTGGTGATAAGAAACCAGATAAAAGTCCTTGAGGCATGCACAGAACACATACATATGGAATTACAAGATTTTGCATAATTATCAAAAGTCATATGCTGTGTCTTTTCCATGTATTAACTCATTTATTCAAGATAATTTAAAGATAAAAGAAGCAGAGGAGTTGACAGGAAGTAGGTTCTTACATTCATGAGGCATGCATTGTACCAGCCAGTCTGATAAATGGTTTGTGAAAAACAGTGTTAGAATATTTAATCCTTACAGCCTACCCATGGAGTAGAAACTAGATTATTTTTCATCCCACCCACAATGATACAAATTAGAAAATTGAAACATAGATTAGCTTAAGGAAAGTACCCTAAATCACAAAGCCAGTAAGTCCTGGAGGAGTAATTTTAACTCTGTTTCCTTTCCACTCCCTTTTTTTTTCTTTTTTTTTAGTGGGAGGTAAAATAGCAAGGTTTATTAGGAAGGGACATCTGTAAGGATGGATGGGCACCTCTCCTGACAGAGCCTGAGAGACTGGGGAGGAGGAAGGAGGGAGGTTACATGTTGAGTGGAGAGATTACACCTGAACAGGCCAGGCGGGCAGCTCAGCAAAGATGCGGAGAGCTGAGCGCACAGTGCAGTTGAGGCCAGGGGTTTTTAAGGAGATGGGTCTTGCTTCCCCACCTCTGCTCCTCTTGGAACAAAGGGCTTTTTGGATGTAAATAGAAAAACCTCTCTTGAAGGTCTGAAACAAAGGACTTTATGGATGCAAATGTTATCAGACAGGAGGAAGGCAGCAGGGTGTTTGAGCTGCAGATACTAGGCTGCACTTGGGAGATTGTGGAAGATTGTCAGGCAGAAGGGGTGGGGACCTCCACCTGGCAGGTTATCAGGTAGAAGGGGGCAGGGCAGGATGCGAGGGCCAGGCTGCCCCTGAAACATTATCGGGATGACTTTGAGATGCAGATGCATATGCTGGACATAGATGTCTTCTCTTTAGGCCTGTTACACACACATAAGCTCATAACTGACTTCCTACCTAACATTCCCCCCTCAAGAGGTAATACCCAAAATTCTTCTTTTGGGATTATGGATGGAGTTCCGTTTTCTGTAACTTCTTCGAAACTGGCATGTGGGCGTTGAGGAGGATTTGGGTATTTTCCTCTTGCTATCTGTCTTATGGTGTGCAACAGTGGCCTTGGAAAGACTGTCCTGCTCGGTCCAGAGGGCTGCTCAAGTCGTCCAATGGAATGGGCTGGAAGCCTTGTCTGACGACCATTTGGAGTTTGACAGCCTTTAGTCTGTTAGAGACAAAAGGAACAAGGGCATTAAAAACATAAGGTCCAAAGAGAAGCAGCAAGATTACAGAAGTTATTGGGCCAAGGAGAGGAAATAGGCAGGATTTCCATGACCAGATGTCAGGCCAGAAATCCCAGCCCTGCTTGGCCTGGTCCTGGAGCTGTTTGGAATTGTCCAGGAAAAGTACAAATTTGGGTTTGTACCTGTCCAGTCTGATTGACCCAGAGACAACATTCTTCCTGGAGCATGGCACAGATACCTCTCAGAGCAGCAGTTAGCATGTCTAATATTTCTTTCTTTTATAACCTTTTGTGACTTCCACACACCCTCTTCAACTTACTTTAAACATTTCACCATTTCCATTGCAGTCTAGAGTAAACTAGCCATCAGGATAAAGTCATTCTTACAAACCATGTCCTTTCCTTATTTAAAAAGCTCTTTCCTTTTTAACCCTTCTTACCAACAACACTCTTTCCTTCTAAACCTTTCTTACCAAGCACACATTTTTATACTTGATGTTTTTTATGGAGCCTGGTTGGCTCTTCTTACCTTACCAGAAGACTGAGGTCTCCATATTGAGTGAAGATGCCTTACAAATCCCTTGTGTGATCTAGAGCTCTGGTTAAGGCAATCAGTTCTGCTAGCTGAGCAAAAGTTCCTGGGGGCAGAGCATGCTTCAATAACGTGCCATGCTGTAACTGTTGCATACCCTGAGAAGCAGGTCCTGTCTGACAAAACTGTTTCTGTCTGTGAACCAAACCTCATCTGCGCTAGTCAGGGGGCTGTCTTTTAGGTCCCTTCTGCTGGCATAGATCAAGACTATAGACTTGATCTATAGTCTCAATACAGGAGTGGAGGGGACCACTTTCCCCTGGAACTGGCATTAAAGTAACTGGGTTTAGAGTAGAGCAATGCCTTATTTTCACCTGAGTTTCCACTCCCTTATAATGCCTCCCCAGCACTCACTCCAGAGAAACCACCCAGCCTGTAAGCAGCCTCTATGTTGAAATGTTATTCAGGTCACCATGAAGAGCATTTAAAATACACTTGTTACAGCCATCTATTTCTATTCACAGAAATATGACAAAATGTACAGCAGACACCTAAAAATGTTGGAGATGTAAAAAATCCATTTTATAGGAATCATGAAAATCATTTCACTAATACAGAAACCAAAAAACTGTCAGCATAGGCGGTATAACAGATGTTTTCCAAAGAAGATACTTTCTGCATGAATATAATGTTTTCCATTGACATACACTTGCTGAATAATATGTAAAATACTGACACCTAATGTCAACTTTTTGTATTATAACTCCAGAAGATTTTTCAGCACATAAAATTTAGGAAGCTCTTAAAGAATTAATGTAAAAAGTCATGGTTTTTCTAAATAAGAGCATTAATTATCTTGTGTATTAGTAGGATAACATTCTTAAAAATTAAAGGTAGAAAAAGTATCTCACTGGCGCCACGGCTCACTAGGCCAATCCTCTGCCTGTGGCACTGGTACCCCGGGTTCTAGTCCCGGTTGGGGCACTGGTTCTATCCTGGTTGCTCCTCTTCCAGTCCAGCTCTCTGCTGTGGACCGGAAGGCAATGGAGGATGGCCTAAGTGCTTGGGCCCTGCACCCACATGGGAAACCAGGAGGAAGCACCTGGCTCCTGGTTTCGGATGGCTGTAGCAGCCATTTGGGGGGTGAACCAACAGAAAGGAAGACCTTTCTCTCTGTCTGTCTGTCTCTCGCTGTCTAACTCTGCCTGTCAAAAGAAAAAAAGAAAAGAAAAAGCATCTCATAGACGTTTCAAGGTTACAATAAAGCCACAGGCACACAACTGAATTAAATATCAGGGACATGAGTGTGTTATTGATAACTCAGCCAACTAGAATTTTAATTCATGGATCAGTAAACTTCTCTGTAAAGTAGCAGAGGTTAAATAATTGAGCCTTTGTAGAGGATGAAATCACACAACTACATGGTTCTGCCCTTTTCTATAGTGTGAAAGATGCCATAGGCAGTCTATGAATAGAGCATTGCTAAGTTCCAAAAGAAAAAGTTGTAATGAAATTTGGACCTCATAGAATTTTCATATGCCATGAAGTACTTTGTTAATTAAAAATTTTGAAAATTTAAAAGCAATTCCTAGCTTGACAGCTGAACAAAAGCAGATGGTGGACTGGATTTGGCCTGGGGCTGCAGTTTGCTGGCCCAGTTGTAATAACTTCTCACTGACTGGTCAGTGTAAGACAAAAGAGAAGAATATTCTCTCCCTTTTGGATGAGAACAGATTAGATAGAAGGGACATTCAAATGTCAAATGGACACTTTGGTTCGTGATGGTTATGAGTCCTTTCTGATTAATGTTGTTGGGTGGGTTTTCTTATATTAACTGGATTAGCTAAGAGAACTAATTAGCTAACTTTTAAAACTGCTCACAACTCCACATTTTTGTTTCATTAAATTATATAGTGATCAATTTGAAAAGGACCTTAGGAAATTTAGAAAATGTGTTTGAACTTGTAAATAGGAAATCTTGACTATCAACTGTGTCTCTCAAAACATGAAACTCATTTCCACAGTGGCCCTTCTTGCTCTTCAGAATGCTTTCCCCTCCATTCTCAATTCCTTGTATCTCATCTTACTTGGTAGGGCCATCTCAAACTACCCAATCTATAAATGTTTCCCCTTGGTATTCTCTGTGCACACTGTTCTTTTTCTTAAGATTTTAAATATTTATTTGAGAGGTAGAGTTACAGACAGTGAGAGGGAGAGACAGAGAGAAAGGTCTTCCTTCCATTGGTTCACTCCCCTAATGGCTGCAACTGTCGAAGCTGTGCCAATCCAAAGCCAGGAGCCAAGGGCTTCTTCCTGGTCTCTCACGCGGGTGCAGGGGCCCAAGCACTTGGGCCATCTTCAACTGATTTCCCAGGCCAGAACAGAGAGCTGGATTGAAAGAGGAGCAGCCAGGACTAGAACCAGCGCCCATATGGGATGCTGGCACCACAGGCAAAGGATTAACCTACTGCACCACAGCTCCAGCCCCGCACACTTTTTCTTTACAATCCTTTCCAAAATTGATAATCATTTCCTATGTGCTGTTTACATAGTGTCTGTCTCCTCCCAGGCTCTGAGCATTCTGCAGCTAAGGTAATCATACACTTTTTGCTTTTCTCTCTGTTCCCTCTGCCTAAATGGGGCAGTGTCTGTAGCCAGAGCTCAGTGAACATTTCTGAAGGCTAGGTAGGCAAATCTGATGAAACCAGATCTGCTGTGTTTGAGGTGCTCTTGTGAAAGACCTGGGCCTTCACCTTCTCTCATTCTGTCCCTTTCTGCAGCAATCTTAAGGAAACTGTATAATTTCATGTTATTTTTTAAAGATTTATTTATTTATTTGAGAGGCAGAATGAGAGAGAGAGAGAGCGCGAGAGAGCGAGAGAAACCATTCCCTGGTTTGCTCCCCAAATGGCCACAACAGCCATGGCTACGACAGACATGTGTAAAAAAAAAAAGGCTTTGTGATAGAACTTTAGAGATAACTAAGTGCTTCCTTGTATGTTTCTTTGATAAGTGAATGGAATAAGTTATAATGTTCGTTTATTTCACATTTGAGATGGATGTTCAAAATTAGTACTTATGTGTTCATCATGCAGAAAGTGAAAGGTGGGAAAAGTTGTAAATGGTTTGAATCAAGCAAACTTTGTGTTCTCTAAGAGGATGTGGTCTTTGGGAGAGTGTTATATATTTCCTAAATTTGTGGATCTGGAAACCATACTGACAGGCTTGGAACCCAAATTTACCACTTTCCAGCACTTTGATCTTGGATGAATTACTAATTTCTCCTGCTTTATGAATTATATGAATGTACTAGTTGTATTTATCTCTGAGGGTTATAAATATATAGAATTAGATGAATGAATGGCACATATTAAGCACACAAACAACTCTAGTTCTTATCAAGTTATTACTTATAATAAAACAATAACACTTATTAGAAAAATACTTGAGGTTTTTAAAATCTAAAAACAGTTATGGGGCAGGTGTGTGGTGTAGCCATCAAATTGCCATTTAGGATGCCTGCATCTCCTATTGAAGTTCCTAGTTCCAGTCCTTTCTACTCAATGTAGCATCCAGATTCCAGTTAATGCACATCCTGGGAGGGAGCAGATGATGGTTCAAGTACTTGGACCCCTACTACCCATGTCAGAGGCCCAGACTGAGTTCTTGGCTCCTGACTTTGGCCTGGCCCAGCCCTGGCTGTTTGGGGCATTTGGAGAGTAAACCAAATGATAGGAAATCTCTAACCATCTGTCTCTGCCTTTCAAATAAAAAGTAAAATAAACAAATATTTTAAAAGCTTTTTTTAAAAAAAAAAGAAATTCAACTGATATGGTTGGAAAAGGGCTGGAATTGTGCTGAATTGGAGAAGAATTTGTTTTTTCACTCATGGAGTTCCAATTGTTTCGATTATTCCCCATGTCTCTGAACTCAGTCTTCAGTTCTAATGTGGTTCATTCAAAAGATTAAGTACTGTGTTAACCTTAGGGAATATGAAAATAATCAGCCGTGATACAATAGTTTGTTGATTCAAAATTATATTTTGCAGATTAAGAACCTAGGGCTATGGGGCCGGCACTGTGGCTCAGCGGGCTAATGCCCTGGCCTAAAGCGCCGGCATCCCATATGGGTGCTGGTTCTAGTCCCAGCTGCTCCTCTTCCAATCCAGCTCTCTGCTGTGGCCTGGGAAAGCAGTAGAGGATGGCCCAAGTCCTTGGGCCCCTGCATCCACGTGTGAGACCCAGAAGAAGCTCCTGGCTTTGGATCTGCGCAGCTCTGGCTGTTGCAGCCATCTGGGGAGTGAAGCAGTGGATGGAAGACCTCTCTCTGTCTCTACCTCTCTCTATAACTCTACCTATCAAATAAATAAAATAAATCTTTTAAAAAAAGTTTATAAAAAAAAAGAGCCTAGGGCTAGCTGAGATTCAGTGTGGGAGTAGATGATATCTGGCTTAGTAGATTATACCATGTCAGAATTTACCATTTTGAGACTAGATATTAAAGTCAATTCTCTGACCCCTAATGTCTCAAGTGCCTTCCAAATACACTCCTTATGAGACCTCAAACCTCTCATTCCATTATGACATCAAACTCAAACCTAGGTTCTTGTTATCTAAATCATATTCTGGTATGGTTAGTGTGTTCGAAACTCCTTTACTATGGCCCCTTTCAACCTAAAATCCAGAACATTAAGAAGACACACATGCAACAAAATATAGTGAGACAGGGACAAAAAAATATCTTAGACATACCCAATAAAACAAGGTGAGAGCTTAGAGAAGACACACAGCAATAAGTGGCACAGAGAATTCTGAAATCCAGCTGACACAGGCCACAACTTCCTTGATTAGGACTCGGTTTTACTTCCTTGAAGTTGTTCTCTGTAGTAGTTTCTTGCACCTTCTGGCCCCTTGTTTCCACATTCAGAGTCTTTATTCCTTTTAAATGACAAATAACATGTTTGAAGCTGAATATCTTTCTCCTTCTTGCTATATTCGTTATCCATGGGTGTGTACAAATTACCTGAAAACCTACTGTCCTGAAACAGTAAGCATTTATCATCTGTTCCTGTGGCTCAGACATTAAGTGTAAATTTAGCTCAGTCATTTAAGTAAATCTTGCTTAAAGGGCTCAAGTCTGTAGGTTTGCTGGGGTGGTATTCATCTCCAATAGGGCTAGATTCAGTTCCGCATGAACTTTGGATTAAATATCTTCATTCTTTGTTGACTTTTGGTTCTCTTAGTTTTTTGCCACAAGGCCCTCTCTGTAGGGCAAAGGTCAATATTGCACCTAACTTCCATGAAGCTGAGCAAGTAAAAGAGGAAAAAAGCTAAGAAACACAGAAGCCAGAGTCTTTTGTAATTTAATCATTTTAAACACTTTTGCCAAAATCTTTTCATTAGAAGGTGGTCACTAGATTCAGCTCACATTCAAGGGGAGGGAAACGGACAAGGAAATGAATGACCAGAAGCAGGGACCATTGAATCATTCTAGAAGTTGCTGGTGTGTTGTTCATAAAAGTTTGGTTATTGTTTATATCCCTCCTCTATACTCCTGAGGAACAGTGGCTTTTTTTTTTTTTTTTTTACTTACTACTTGTTGAATTCTTTATTTGATGGAGGGACAAACTTGGGATTACAAAGTAAATTGGAAGTAGATCATTGTAAAAGTTAAAATAAGAAAGGAAAGAGGAAGGAGGGTAGGAGTGAGGGAGGAAAGGAATGTAGGGTGGGAAGTCATTATTTTCTTAAATTTACATGGAATTTGTTCTCCTTTTATAAATAAAAAAGTTCCTTGAGAAACCCTTACTTAAGGAAAATCTAAGATTTTGAGAGGAGCTGGCGAGTTAAAGCCACAGCTTGCATCAAGAGCATCCCATATGGGCACTGGGTCCAGCCCCTGCTGCTCCACTTCAAACTCTTTGCTAATGCACCTGGGAAAGCAGCAGAGAATTACCCAAATCCCTGGGCCCATGCACCCCTATGGGGGATCTTGAAGAAGCTCCTGGATCCTGGCTTAGGCTTGGCCCAGCTCCAGCTGTTACAGCCATTTGGGGAGAAAACTAGCAGACTGAACCCACCCTCAGTCCCTCTGTGTAACTCTGCCTTTCAAATAAATATTTTTAAATTTTGGAAAAGGACGGGTTTACTAGCAGCATTCCCTCTAAAATATTATATAGAAGGATGTTTAAAGAAATAAAAAAGCTCACCAAGTGTTTTAGGCAATTCCATTTAAGAGCATTAATGCTAACTATGCAAACATTCACCTGAATGGTCATTAAAGTGTCAATAACTAATTATCCTCCTTTTTAAAAATAGTAAATTTGAAAAATTTCCATGGATGGGAACGGGAGAGGGAGAGAGAGGGAGAAGGAGAGAGGGAGAGCTATCTTCCATCTGATGGCTCACTCCCAAATGGTCCCAATAGTTGTGGCTGGGTGGCAGGAATCTACATACTTGGGCCATTTTTCACTGCTTTTTGCAGGCCATTAGCAGGGAGCTAGATTGGAAGTAGAACAGCTGAGACCTGAACTGATTCCCATATGGCATCTTGGTGTGACAGGCTGTGGCTTTATGCTTTAGTCAACAACACTGGCCCAGTTTTACTCTTTTTAACAGCGTATATGGCTGGTACCGTGGCTCACTAGGCTAATCCTCCACCTGTGATGCTGGCACCCCAGGTTCTAGTCCCGGTTGGGGCACCGGATCCTATCCTGGTTGCTCCTCTTCCAGTCCAGCTCTCTGCTGTGGCCCGAAAAGGCAGTGGAGGATGGCCCAGGTCCTTGGGCCCTGCACCCGCATGAGAGACCAGGAGGAAGCACCTGGCTCCTGGCTTTGGATCGGTGCAGTGCGCCGGCCATAGCAGCCACTTGGGGGGCGAACCAACGGAAGGAAGACCTTTCTCTCTGTCTCTCTCTCACTGTCTAATTCTGTCAAAATAAATAAATTAAAAAAAGCTTATATGTCAGTGCCAGTGCTGTGGCACAGTGGTTTAATGCCCTGGCCCGAAGCACCGGCATCCCATATGGGTGCCAGTTTGAGACCCAGTTGCTCTACTTCCAATCCAGCTCTCTGCTATGGCCTGGAAAAGCAGTGGAAGATGGCCCAAGTCCTTGGGCCCCTGCACCTGCATAGGAGGCCTGGGGAAAGCTCCTGGCTCCTGGCTACGGATCAGTGCAGCTCCAGCCATTGTGCATCAAATTATAACTTTCCTATTACATAAAAGTAGCACTCGCAAGTAGTCCTATTTCACTTGGGCAGAGTGTTAAATTTCCATGGCAAAAACACTATTAATATTTTTAGAAGATATAGGCAGATATCCTGTGCAGCAGGTTAAGCTGCTACTTGAGAAGCCTACATCCCAAGCCAAGTGACAGTTCCAGTCCCAACTAGTCTGCTTCTGATTCATCTCCCTGCTAATACACCTGGGAAAGCAATGTGTGATGGCTCAAGTACTTGTGTTCTTGACACTCACATGGTAGACCCAGATGGAGTCCTGGTTCCTGGCTTCAGCCTGGCCATTAGGAAAGGGAATCGGTAGACTGAAGATTCTTTCTCCCTCTGTCACACACATGCGCTCTCCCTCTCTCTCTCTCTCTGTTTCTCTCTGCCTTTCAAATAAATCAATCTTTTAAAAAGAAATAATTAAAAAAATATGTTTAGGGCCAGCGCCGTGGCTCACTAGGCTAATCCTCCGCCTAGCGGCGCCGGCACACCGGGTTCTAGTCCCGGTTGGGGCACCGATCCTGTCCCGGTTGCCCCTCTTCCAGGCCAGCTCTCTGCTGTGGCCAGGGAGTGCAGTGGAGGATGGCCCAAGTGCTTGGGCCCTGCACCCCATGGGAGACCAGGAGAAGCACCTGGCTCCTGCCTTCGGATCAGCGCGGTGCGCTGGCCGCAGTGCACTACCGCGGCAGCCATTGGAGGGTGAACCAACGGCAAAAGGAAGACCTTTCTCTCTGTCTCTCTCTCTCACTGTCCACTCTGCCTGTCAAAAATAAAAAAAATTAAAAAAAAATATGTTTAGAAGCTATGTTGTCTAGCTGAGAAGGTCTACAATCTCGCCAAAAGATCTTATAGCTGTACCTTTCATCAGCTGTAAGAGTTCAAGGTTATGTTTAAAGCAAAGATTTTTTCTTTGCCTCCAGTTTTATTTATTTTATATTTTGAGAATATGTTGTAGGATGAAGAGATTTGCAGTTGAGAAATTGTTTTTATTTTCCCAACCCTGGAAGACTTGATTGAAAATGTTTCCTATTTATTCTGATTGAATAGTAGTTATTTGTTTATTTAGTCGTTACTTGATTCTTATCCCATTATAAAGATAGAATGAACCAAATAACAACACTTTTTTAAAAACAAGACTCTTTCCTGATGAAAACCTCAAGTAAATTGAATATAGAAGGAACATTCCTCAGCACAATAAAGGCGATTTATGACAAACCCACAGTCAGCATCTTATTTAATGCAGAGAAGTTGAAAGAACTCCCCCTGAGATCTGGCACCAGACAAGGATGCCCACTGTCACCATTGCTATTCAAAATAGTCTTGGAAGTTTTAGCCAGAGCTGTTAGGCAAGAAAAAGAAATCAAAGGGATACAAATTGGAAAGGAGGAAATCAAAGTATCCCTATTTGCAGATGACATGATTCTATATATAAGGGATCCAAAAGATACTACCATTAAAACTTTTACCATTGTATCTATAAATTTCCTTAGATATTATTTTCTTTTATGTTACTTCTTGTCACTAACAACCATGGTTCATTGCTTCTCAAACCTCCAATATCAACACATTCTTTATCTTTTCAATTTTCACTACAGGATTTTTATCTGGCTACAATGGCAGATATCTTGGCCTTCAGTTACATCAGCACACCACTTCCAGGCAGAACTTTTCTTCTGTTCCCATTGTCCATAACTGTGTAACTACTACAGAAATTAGTGGCTTAAAACAATACTTTATTACTTCTCCTACCTCTGTGAATTGAGAAGGTGATTGTTCTGCTTAATATTTGATCAGCTAAAGGGTATAGGACAGGTTAAAAGTTCAAATCAGACTCCCTCTGATGTCTGGTAAGGGAGCTGTTGGAGCTGTTGGCTGGGGCTGTACTTGGGAAAGCAGTGGGTGTAGAATTTCCACATAGAATTCTTCATCTGGCCATTTTGGTTCCCACACAGCATGGTAGCTGTCCTCAAGGAGGAACATACAAAATGATGAAATTGGAAACTGCAGATTTCTTAAAATGAAATGTTGGCAGTTACACAAGGCTGCTGCATTCTACTGATGAAAGTAAATTAGAAGACCAGGCCATATTCCATGTTGGAAAGACTGGAGAGAGGTCCTAAATACCAGCGGATCCAATAGGGGACATCTTTGGAGTCTAACTCCCACATAAATGTATTGGAAATGGACTGCAGTATGGATTAGAAAGGAGTAAGCCTGAAAGCAAAGAGAATAGGGATTCATTTGCCTTACCCAGTCTAGAAATATTTAGAGGCTAAATTAAGGCACTTTTAGTGGATGGAGAGAACATAGATAAAGAAGACACTGTTGGAGATTAGAGACACTGAGAATCTTAGAACAATTTTAAGGGAGGATGTAAATATTTTTCATTTAATTAATTCTAAATTACAAATTATTAACATTCAAAAGTACAACAGTTAATTTGCCTGTGGGGAATATCAGTTTTGCGAATATGAACAAAGACAGTGACACAGCCTGTCATAAATGTTTTGGCAGTGTTCTCCAAGTCTTTACAGAGATACTCATGTACACACTGATGTTTAGTGTCATTGCTTCCTACATCCTCTTCACAGAAAGAGGATTATTTTGTACAGATTAACAGGTCACATTTTAAGGACATCATGGATCACTAAAAACTCACAAATTGTGTTTCTCAGGCCAACTTTGATTGTCATCATACAAATAGTAAGCAGAAAGAACCGGCAAACTATCTTCTACGGAGTTTGCCGAGGGCCAAAAGGGACACAGATCTGGGATACACTGAAAACACTAAAGAAACAAAATGCAGCCCCAGACAGACTCCGGTGTGCGTGTGTGTTAGCACCAGACACCGATGGTCTGAAAATTTTCATGTGGCCTCACAATGTCATACAAGGCTTCCCCATGAAATGGCAAAGCACTAACAGAAAGAGACTGCAAAAGGGCAAATGAACAATAGACAGGAAGCTTGAACTGTGATTCTAGAAACAAAATGTATTTCAAATCTAATTGGCTCTCTATAACCTAGTCAGGCTTTTGTTGTTAACTGGCAAATCTGCCTCCATTTTCACATTTGTGATGAAAATGGAGTAGAAGAGAGATGTGGCTTGCATGAATATTACCTCTGCACCCCGCATAGTATCACCTGCTGGAAGTAGGCACTGTGATTGTGGGAATCACACGCTTTATTTCATGCATATGTTGTCAGTAATTTAGCAACACCACAAAGAATGCCATGAACTCATATTTACCAGTTAACACTTTTACTGGGGCATTTTAAAATGACAGTGGTCTCATTTAACAAATAGGATGTTGTCTAGCCTAATCTGGATTCTTACACCAACCTGGACTTCTCTCTTACAACTCTGAATGCTTTCACTTTTTTTTTTTTACTGTTTAAAATTTATATAAAGGGAACAAATTTCATATATTTCACATATACAGTTTTAAAAGCATAATGATACTTCCCACTGTGCCTTCACTTGCTCCCTCACTACTACCTAATCTCATCCTTTTCTTATTTTCATTCTAATTTTTACAATGAAATAGCTTTAATTTTCTTTATAATCACAAGCTCAACCTTCCACTAAAAAACAAATTCAACAAGCAGTCAGTAGAAAAAACACTGTGCCTCAAGAGTTTACATAAGGGCCATAAGCAATAATCAAATCTCAAAATGTCAGTTTCACTCATACATCACATTTTTTTTACTGCACTTCTTTGTTACCACAAATCAGGGAAAACATGATATTTGACTTTTGGGGACTGGCTTATTTAACTAAGCATAATGGCCTCTAGTTGCATCCATTTTGTTGCAAAACACAGGATTTCGTTTTATGGGTGAGTAGTGCTCCATCATGTATACATACAACATTTTCTTAATACAGTCATCAGTTGATGGACATCTGAATTGATTCCATATCTTAGCTATTATGAGTGGATCTTAGATTTAGATCCCTGATCCATTGTGAGTTGGTTTTTGTTTAAGGTGTAAGTCAGTGTCTCTTTGACATTTATTCCTATCTTTATGATCAGGTATGCACTTAAACTTATCACTTTAACTAGTAAGATGGCATTGGTACCTGCCAACTTAAAGGGATTTGGAATCCCATGACAAGTTTTTAGCTTTACCCTTAAGGGTAAGTCTGAGGGAACTGTGTGCTGAACTGTACATCTCCTCCCTCTCTTATTGACACTGCCAAATTTCCCCACTCGTTTGTGTCTGCATCTCCATGGGCTTGCAACCTCTCACCTGGTTCATTGAGGGAGTGGTGCCTATCTCCTCCTTGGGTCTCCGTGCTGTTCCCTCTCTGCGCTATGGGCACCTCTCTACTATTCCTGGTGTGGACCCAGGCAATCTCTGGTGGATTCCCGGGCCACTGTGTGCAAACTTTTCATGATTCTGAAACCTCCTTGTATCCTCTCTACTCATTGATTATCCATTTTTTCCTGCGTGACTCAGAACATCCCGCTGCTCTACCTGATTGTTGATTTCTGTATGAGAGCCATTCTAACTGGGATGAGGCAAAACCTCATTATGGTTTTGATTTGCACTTCCCTGATGGCTAGTAATCCTGAGCATTTTTTCATGTATCTGTTGGCAAGTTGAACTTCCTTTTTTTAAAAATGCCTTTACAAATTTCTTAAATGGATTGTTTGTTTTGTTGTTGTTGAGTTTCTTGAGCTCTAATTTATAGATTCTGGATATTAACCCTTTTTCAATTGCACAGTTTGCAAATATTTATCCCATTGCATTGGTTATGTCTTTATTTTGCTGAGTATTTCCTTTGCAGTGCAGAAGTTACTTTGCTAGATGCAATCCCATTTGTAAGTTTTTGCTTTGGTTGTCTAAGATTCTGCAGTCTTAGCCAAGAAGTTTTTGTCTAGGTCAAAGTCTTGTAGAGATTCCCTAATGTTCTCATCTAGCAATTTGATGATATCAGGTTGTAGATTTGAATCCTTGATACATTGTGGTTTGATTTTTGTGTAAGATTTAAGGTAGTGTTTTTGCTTTGTATTTCTGCATACATGGATCTGATTTTCCCAGCACCTTTTGTTAAAGAGCCTATCTTTATCTAGAGTTGGATTTTAGCTCTTTTATCAAATATTAGTCAGTTGTAGACATGCAAATAGATTTCTGGAGCTTTTATTCTGTTCCTTTACTCTACATGTCTATTTTTGTGCCACTATCAGGCTGTTTTGACTATAACTGCCCTGTGGTATGTTTTGAAATCTGGTGTTGTGATGTCTCTGACATTGTTTTTGTTGTTTAAGATTGTTTTATCTCTTCAGATTCTCTTGTGTTTCCATATGAATTTTAGCAACGTTTTTGCTATATCTGAGAAGAATGTCATTGCATTTTTGATAAGCATCTCATTGAATCTGCAAATTACTTTTGATACTATGCATATTTTGATGATAGTAATTCTTCCAATACAGAAAAATGAAAGATTTTTCTATTTTTTCTGTCTCCTATTTATTAATATTTTGTAATCTTAATTGTAGAGATCTTTTACCTCCTTGGTTAAATTTATTCCAAGGAATTTAAATTCTTTATAACTATTGTGAATGGGACAGATCTTAGAACTTCTTTCTCAGCCATGACATTGTTTGTTTACATAAAGGTTGTTGTTGGTTTTTTTTTGATAATTTTATATCTTACCACTTTGCTAAACTCTTTTATGAATTGCTAAAGTCTCTTAATTGGATCTTCTGGTTTCCCTATATATAAAATCATTCATCTGCAAATAAGGATGGTTAGACTTCCTGCTTTCCAATTTGTTTCCCTTTAATTTCTTTTTCTTCCCTTATGGGCCTGACTAAAACTTTCAGGACAATATTGAATAGCAATGATGAGAGTGGGTATCCTTGGCTGATTCTGCATCTTAGTGGAAATGCTTCCAGCTTTTCTCTATCCAATACTATGCTTGCTGTGGGTTTGTCATAAATTTTCTTGATTGTGTTGAGGAATGTTCCTTCTGTACCAAATTGGCTTAAATGTTTATGAAAGAGTATTGTATTTTATCAAGTGCTTTCTCTGCAGCTATTGAGACACATGTATTAATTTGTGTATGTTGAACTATCCTTGCATACCAGAGATAAACCCTACTTGGTCCAGTGAATGATCTTTCTGATGTGTTGTTGGACTCAATTAGCTGTATTTGTTGAGGATTTTTTGCATATATATTCAACAGGAATATTGGTCTACAGTTCTCTTTCTTTGTTGTATCTTCTTTTTTGGGTTTTGGACTTAAAGGGATGCTGGCCTCCTAGAAGTATTTTTGGAAGGGTTCTTTCCCTTTCCTTTTTTATTTTATTTTTAAAATTTTATTCAAGATATACAAACTTCATGAATTTAATATATACAAATTTAGGAACATAGTGATTCTTCCTACCCTACCCTCCCTACCACTGCATTCCTACCTTTCTTCCTCCTTGCTTTCCTATTACCATTTTTATTTTTTTAACAAAGATCTATATTCAATTAATTATGTATTCATACGATTAACCCTACATTAAGTAAATATTTCAAGAAAGAATACTGTTTATCCACAGATGAGAGCGGTACAAAATCATCAGATCTCAGAGTGTCAATTTTACTTCTGTAGATTGCCTTTTAGTTACTCTATTAGTCATCACGGATCATAGAGAACATATGGTATCTGTCTTTTTGATACTGGTTTATTTCACTAAGTATGATGATGTTTACTTCTATCCATTTTGTTACAAATACCAGGGTTTCATTTTTTTGCTACTGCTGTGTAGTATTCCATGGTATAGATATATCATAATCTATTCATCCAGTCTTCAGTTGATGGACATCTGGATTGACTTCATATGTTCACTATTGTGAATTTAGCTGCAATAAATATGATGGTACAGATCACTGTTACATATGTTGATATCTTTTCTTTTGGGTAAATACCCAAGTGTGGGATTGCTGGGTCATAGGATAGATCCATATTCAGATTTCTAAGATATCTCCATACTGTCTTCCGTAGAGATTGCACCAGTTTGTATTCCCATCAACAGTGGATTAAGGTACCTTTCCGCCTACATCCTCGCCAAAATTGTTGTTTGTTGATTTCTGTCTGAGAGCTATTCTTGCTGGGGTGAGGTCAAACTTCATTGTAGGTTTGATTTGCATTTCTCTGATGGCTAGTGAACCTGAGCATTTTTTCATTGTCTGTTGGACTATCAAATTTCTTCTCTTGAAAAATGCCTGTTCAAGTCATTCTTGAGCTCTTTATAGATTCTGGAT
This sequence comes from Lepus europaeus, assembly GCF_033115175.1. Lineage (NCBI taxonomy): Eukaryota > Metazoa > Chordata > Mammalia > Lagomorpha > Leporidae > Lepus > Lepus europaeus. Next base: position 84,379,452 of record NC_084827.1, on the reverse strand, counting down.
ATAAATCCTTTATCAGTTGCATAGTTCAAGATTTACTGGAAATTTTAGAGTCCAGATGGTTTGAAACTTTGATTTTTTTGAATGCCTGTCAAGAATGCCAAGAAGGCTCAAAATCCAAAATATCTGGTTGAAATGATTCCTTAAAATCATGACATAACATATTTGATCATTGTTACAAGGTGATTCTTCAAATCTTTGAAAATAAGCACATATTTAAATAACCCATAGCTCTTAATAAAAATTCAGCTGTTTTTGAACAATTAGAATTTAACAGACATCAAGAGAACATAATAGATTACTTTAACACATTGCTTTAACCGAGCATCAGAGTTTAATTCTATGTCAAAGAGAAATTAAGCTTCCTGTTATTTTTGCTGTGAGGTTTCCTTCCTTTACCTGCTTTCATATTGATGACTATGTTTCTGTGTTTCTGTGTGTAACACATCTTTCAGCATCTTTTGCAGTGCAGGACGAGTGGTAACAAATTCTTTTAATTTCTGTTTGCTATGAAAAGTCTTTATTTCACCTTCATTCACAAGTGAGAGCTTTGCAGGATATAGTATTCTGGGCTGGCAGTTTTTCTCTCTTAGTACCTGGGCTATGTCTTGCCATTCCCTTCTAGCTTGTAGGGTTTCTGATGAGAAGTCTGCTGTGAGTCTAATTGGAGATCCTCTGAGAGTAATCTGACATTTCTCTCTTGCACATTTTAGAGTCTTTTCTTTATGTTTCACTGTGGTGAGTTTGATTACAACATGTCGTGGTGAGGATCTCTTTTGGTCATGTTTATTAGGGGTTCTATAAGCTTCCTGTACTAAGATGTCTCTGTCCTTCTCCAAATCTGGGAAATTTTCTGCTAGTATCTCACTGAAAATGCCTTCTAATCCTTTCTCCCTCTCTATGTCTTCTGGAACTCCTAGAACCCGAATGTTGGGTTTTTTAATAGTATCCTGTAGATTCCCGACAATATTTTTTAGATTTCTAATTTCCTCTTCTTTTCTTTGGTTTGCCTGTTTCCTTTCCTGTGCTCTGTCTTCCAAGTCCGATATTCTCTCTTCTGCTTCGCTCATTCTGTTTTTATGGCTCTCTAATGTGTTTGTCATTTGATCTATTGAATTCTTCATTTCATTATGATTTCTCGTCACTATCAGAGTTTCTTGTTCTACTAGTTGTTTCATTTCATTTTGATTCCTCGTTAATATTTCATTTTCACGAGAGAGATTTTCTATCTTGTCCATTAAGGATTTCTGTAGTTCAAGAATTTGTTTTTGAGAACTTCTTAATGTTCTTATCAATATTTTGAGATCCGCTTCTTGCATTTCTTTGATCTCATCATCTTCATAATCTTGAATTGGGGTGTCTTTTTCATTTGGGGGCGTCATAGTGTCTCCCTTGTTCTTGTTACCTCGGTTTTTGCGTTTGTTGTTTGGCATGTTGGAGATATTTGGTTTCTTCACTGTGGTGTTTTTTCTTGTTATGCTATGGCTCTATATTAAGTGGAATGTCTGCTTTCAATGGAGCCTTAGAGGCTTGAGATGAGTGTGGACTGAGAGCTCTGTTTGGTTCCTCAGGGTTGAGGGTGTGCCAAAGGTGATACTTCCAGATTAGGCGTGGTAAATCTCTCTTTCTTTCATTCTTTTTTTTTTTTTTTTTGATTCAAAAGGGAAGTAATTCCGCACAGCTGAATGGAATTGGAGGTAGTCAGCAGGCAAATGATATACCCACAGGAGCCAGAGATCGGAAGCTCTTTCCCAAGGACCACACAGGGAATCTCTGCTGCCCTCAGTGTGGGCTCCAATTTTCCTGCAGTCTCCCACTGGGTTGCCAAGTTAGATCCTAATCTCCTATTATTTCACCCCCCCAGAGTCAGGTTTTTCTGCTAGGCTCAGGGCCGGTGCAGACCTGAAGTCACCCTGCTTATGACGTATGTCCAAAATGGCGCCTGCTCTTTGTCTTGCTCGCCTTTGAGAGGTGAGGAGAGAGAGAGAAACTCGTGTCCGTATCGGTCACTTTTTTTTTCTCTATCTCTCTCTTCTAGTTAGCCTGGTGAACTTTTCCCCACAGAGTTTCAAGCCTTGTTCCCTCTAGCCTCCTCTTTCCACTTTCCCGCTGGTGTCTTGGGCTATTGAGGTTCGGCTCACCTCGCATTCCACACTGGTGTGTTGAGTCTGCCACTGGTGTCCCGAACTTGGGCTCCCACACTCTCCACGCAGGTCCACTGTGAATCACTAGTTCTGGAAGAGTTTCCTCTGCTGTTTCTTCCCCTATCCTTCCTTGAACATGCAGTATCTCCACTTTTATTAAACTGTCTCTTCCCGGACTATCAGTGTGCTCCCTACCTATTCCGCCATCTTGCTGCTCTCCTGTTAATTTTGGTTTTGATTACCTGTGCCCCTGGGGTATTTCCAAGAACTCTTTGCCTATGCCAATGTCATACAGGATTTACCCAGTGTTCTCTAATAATTTGATCGTATCAGATCATAGATTTAGGTCTTTATCCTTTTTGGGTGAATTTTTGTGGAAGATGTAGGGGTCTTTAATCCATTTTGAGTGTATTTTTGTGTAAGGTATAAGGTAGGAGTATTGCTTTATACTTCTGCATGTGGAGATTGTTTTTCTGGCACCATTTGTTGAAGAGACTTTCCTTGCTCCAGGGATTGATTTTAACTATTTTGTCAAAGATAAGTTGGCTGTGGTTCTGTGGCTTGATTTATGGATTTTATATTCTGTTTCACTGGTCTACATATCTGGGTTTTTTGCCAGTACCAGGCTGTTTTGACTATAACTGCCCTATAGAATGCCTTGAAATCTGGTACATTGATGCCTACAACTTTGATTTTGTTGTTTAATATAGCTTTAGCTATTTGGGACTCCTGTGTTTGCATATGATTTTGGAATAATTTTCCTAGATCAGTGGAGAATGTGGTTGGTATTTTGTTTTCAATCATGTTGAATCTGTAAATTGCTTCAGTAGTACAGCCATTTTGATGATATTGATTCCACCAATCCATGAACATGGAATATTTTTCTGTTTTGTGTCTTCTATTTCTTTCTTTAATCTTTTGTAATATTCATCACAATGATCTTTGATATCTTTTTAAAATTTATCCCAAGATATCTAATTTTTGTAGCTATTATCAACACTATTTATCTTAGAAGTTCTTTCTCACCCTTGGCATAGTCTGTGTATAGAAAAGCTATTGATTTTTTGTGCATTAATTTTATATTCTACTTCATCAAACTTGCTTCTGAGGTACAATAGTCTCTTAGTGGAATCATTTGGGTTCCCCTATAAGTAGAATTATGCCATCTTTGAATAGGGATAGTTTGACTTCCTCCTTTCCAATTTGTATCCCATTGATTTCTTTTTCTTGCTTAATGGTTCTGGATAAATCTTCCAGGACTATATTGAATAGTAATAGTGAGAGTGGGTATGCATATCTCGTTCCAGATCTTAGGGTGAATGCTTCACACTTTTCCACATTCAGCAAGATGCTAGCTGTTGGTTTGTTATAAATTGCCTTAATTGTGTTGAGGAATGTTCCTTCTTTTACTCAATTTGCTTAATTTTTTATGAAAGGATGTGGAATTTTATCAAATGCTTTCTCTGCAGCTGTTATGATAATCATACTGTTTTTATTCTTTAGTTTGTTAATGTGATGTATCACACTGATTAATTTGCAAATGTTGAACTATCCCTGTATACCAGAGATAAATCCAAATTGGTCCAAGTGAATGATTTTTCTTATGTGTTGTTGGATTCAATTAGCTAGTATTTTGTTGAGCATTTTTATGTCTATGTTCATCACAAATATTGTTCTATAATTCCCATTCTCTGTTGTATCTTTTTCAGGTTTAGGAATTAAGATGATGCTGGTTTTATACGAGGAGTTTGCGAAAGTTCCTTCCTTTGATTTTTTTTTTTTTTGAATAGCTCAATAAAAATTTGAATTAGTTCTCCCTTAAATGTCTGGTAGAATTCAGCAGTGAAGCCATCCAGTCCTGGGCTTTTCTTTGTTGGGGGGGTCTTTATTATTGATTCAGTCTCCACCTTGGTATTGGTCTATTTAGGTTTTCTATATCTTCATGACTCAATTTTGGTAGATTGTATGTTTCCATGAATCTATCCATTCTTCTAGGTTTTCCAATTTTTTGTCATTCATCTCTTTGTAAATAATTCCTGATGGTTATTTTTATTTCTGTTGTATCTGCTGTTACATTTCCTTTTTCATTTCAGATTCTATTGATTTGGGTATTTTCCCTCTTTTTTGACTAGTTCTGCCAATGTTGTCTCAGTTTTATTTTTTTTTCCAAAAGACATCTCTCTATTTCACTGATCTTTTGTATTTTTATTTTCAATTTTGTTCGTTTATTCTCTAATTTTAATTGTTTCTTTTTCTCTACTAATTTTGGGTTTGGTTGGTTGTTTTTCTAGGTCCTTTAGATGTACTAATGGCTCATTTATTTGGTGCCTTTCTAATTTCTTTATGTAGGCACCAATAGCTGTAAACTTCCTCTCTTAACAATGCTTTTGTGGTGTCCCATAAGTTCTGATATGTTACATGGTCTTAATTCAGTTCCTGAAATTTTTGATTTCTCTTTTTTAATATTTATTTATTTTAGAGGTAGAGTTACAGACAGTGAGAAGGAGAGACAGAGAGAAAGGTCTTCCGTCCGCTAGTTCACTCCCCAAATGGCTGCAACAGCCGGAGCTGCACTGATCCAAAACCAGGAGCCAGGAGCTTCTTCTGGGTCTCCCACATGGGTCCAGGGGCCCAAGGACTTCAGCCATCTTCTACTGCATTCCCAGGCCACAGAAAAGAGCTGGATTGGAAGAGGAGCAGCCGAGACTAGAACTGGTGCCCATATGGGATGCTGGTGCCTCAGGCAGAGGATTAACCTACTGTACCAAGACGCCGGCCCATTGATTTCTCTTTTGATTTCTTCTATGACCTACTGTTCATTCAGTAGTATGTTGTTCAATCTCCATGTGTTTGCATATGTTCTAGCATTTGAGTTGTTGATTTCCATTCCAATGTTTTCATTATATTGTGTTCAGAAAAGATGCATGATATGGTTTCAATTTTTTTTTTTTTAATTTGCTAAGACTTGCTTTATGGCCTAGCATATGGTCTATCCTAGAGAAGGTTCCATGCACTGATGAAAAAAATGTGTATTCTTCAATTGTGGTAATGAAATATCCTGTAGATATCAGGTAAGTCCATTTGTTCAATAATGTTGATTAGCTCCACTGTTTCTTTGTTTTTTTTTTTGTTTGTTTGTTTATTTCATTTGTCACTGATGCAAGTGGGGTGTTGAAGTCCCCCATAATATTGTATTAAAATCTAAGTCTCCTTTTACTTCCATTAACATTTCCTTTAAATAGTCAGGCACCCTGTAATTGGATGCAAATATATTTATTATGTGACTTTATGAATTGATCATAATACCCTTCTCTGTCTTTTTTCTTTTTTTGTCTTAAAGTCTATTTTTTCTGATTATTATGACTATACCAGCAATTTTCTTTTTTCTGTTAGCATAGGATATCATTTCCATCCTTCTCACTTTGAGTCTTTGTGCAGCTTTTTTGGTGAGATGTGTTTCTTTAGGTGGCAAATAGATGGGTCTTAGTTTTTAATCCATTCAGCTAGTCTGTATGTTTTAACTGGAGAATTCGGGCCATATACATGAAAAGTTACTATTGATAAGTAACAACTTGGCCCTGCCATTTTTCCATAAATATTCCTGTTATTTACTTTGGATTTCCTTTGTACTTTTACTGGGAGATTTTCTGCTTTCACATTCTTTCATAATGATGACTATTTTTCTGTGTTTCTGTGTGTAGCACACCCTTAATCACCCTTTTGTAAGGCTGGACATGTGGTGACAAATTCTTTCGATTTCTGTTTGTTCTGGATGTTTGTTTTCTTTTTTCACTTTCATTCATAAATGAGAACTTCGCAGGGTACAATATTCTGGTTTAACAGTATTTTTTTTTCTTAAGACTTGGGCAATATCTCTCCATTCTCTTCTTGCCCATAGGGTTTCTGATGAAAAGTCAGCTATGAGTCCAATTGGAGATTCTCTGAAAGTAATCTGGTGTTTTTCTCATGAATATTTTAGAATCATTGTGTGTGTGTGTGTGCACGTTTTACTGTTGAAAATTTGACTACGATGTATTCTAGTGAACATCTTTCCTATTCATTTTTATTAGGAGTTCTATGTGCTTCCTATACTTGAACATCCCTTTCATTATCAAAATTGGGGAAGTTTTCTATAATTATTTCAGTAAATAGGCCTTATAATAAATTCTCTTTCCCTGTCTTCAAATTCTAAGACCTGTATGTTGAGTTGTTTGATAGTATCTCATAAATCTCCAACAATATTTTTAATTTTTCTCATTTTTTCCATTTCTTCTTCCTTTTTTTTTTTGTTCTGACATTACAGAATATTTGTCTTTTAGCTCGGATATTCTTTTTACTACTTCACCAAATTTTTTATTAAGGCTTTCCACCAAATTTTTAAATTTGATCTATTGAATTCATTTCTAACTTTTTTTTATTTTTAAAATGTCAGCTTCATGGGAAAATTTTTATTCTTGTCATGTATGGATTTCTTTCATTTTTGGATTTACTTCTGGTTGTTTCTGAATAATCCTATGATTAATCCTTTGAATTCTGTTTTAGGCATTTCATCAATCTCTTTATCTTCACATTATATTTATTAAAAAATTATTTACCTGAGAGGCAGGTAAACAGAGTGAGGTAGAGACAGAGAGAAAGGTCTTCCATCTGATGATTCATTCTCCAAATGGCTGCAACAGCTGGAGCTGGGCTGATTTGAATCCAGGAGCCAGAAGCTTCCTCTGGGTCTCCCACGTGCGTGCAGGAGCCCAAGTCCTAGGGCCATACTCCACTGCTTTCCGAGGATTTCAGCAGGAGGCTAGACTGGAAGTGGAGCAGCTAGAACTCAAACCAGTACCCATATGGGATGTCAGCACCACAGGCGGATGCTTAACCCACTGTTTAACAGTGCTGGCCACTGTCTTCACATTCTAATATTGAAATGTGGTGTTTCTTTGAGAGGGTCATATTGTCTTCCTCATTATTATTTCTTAAATTTCTGTGTCTATTTTGTGGAGATACTTTTCTCCCCATCCCCATGGCTTTTATCTTTAAACAATGCCTCTGTGCTTAGTGGAATGTCTTCTTTCAGTGAAAACTCAGACATTAGCTGGGTGGCCAGGGAGCTGTGGTCAGTGCCTCAGGGTGGGGTGAATATCCAGGGTGACACCCAAATGGCCTTGATAAATTTACTCTTATTTTTCATAAGAATGGAGGGTTTGATTACCTATGTTGGTGTAATCACTCCCTCCCCTTCCTCTTTCCAAGTCTGTGCAGTCCTGAGTGTGAGTGCATCCCATTTCAATGACCTATCTATGGCGATCAGGGATCTGTGAGTGTATGGAGCTGCTTACAGTGATTTGACAGAGACCCAGCTATACCCTGGACCTCTCATGCAGTCAGAGTTCTCGGTCTCAGCACTCAAGGCTTTCAAAATCATGGGGTGCA